>NC_091621.1:102288345-102591375 GCF_027580195.1 Bos mutus
CTACCAGGCTCCTCCATCCATAGGATTTTCCAGGCAAGAGTCCTGGAGTGGGGTGCCATTGCCTTCTCCTATTCTGCTGGAAATATTGGCTTTAAGGACTTCAGTGTAATTACTACTTGTTTCTATCATAAAAATATACAAGAGATAGTTTCAAAGTAACAGTGCATCTTCTACCAACAAGACTTCCGAATGTGTTACTTTGTATTAGGATATATTCCTTTAGGGAGGTACAGTCAAAATATCAAATTTAAAGTCAATGATTATACTTTTTTTTTTCCTGTGTGTGTATACCAGTGACTTGAAAGACAGTTTATTTCAGGTTATTTTCAGATTTTTGATGGCTTTATTTTCTTTTTGATTTAATCTTTTAGGAGTATTTAAAGATTTACGTGGTTTCAAAATCAAATCTATAATAAAACCTATTTCTTCTTCCTTATTCTCTGTTCCCCATAGGTAACCATTTAAATTTATTTTGATTCACTGTTTCACCATTTTATTCTACATTTTCCCATTTCTAAAGAAAAGAATAACATATTTAGATCATTGCTCTTCTTCGTGTGTATTTTTTTTTTAAGTTTACTAATATATTGGATTGACAAAAAAAGTTTGTTTGGGTTGGGAAAATCCAAACAAACATTTTGACTAACCCAATACCTTGGCAATAACTCCGTAATAGTATAGAGAGATCTTTCTTGATTCCTCGGCCCCTGCCTTCCTACCATCGCGTGCACAGGCCAATTTTGATTCAACAGGTTCCTATTGATGAGCATTTAGACTACTCTCAGATGTTCAGTGTTACTAATAATAACTCCATGAATGATTAGAAGACATCTGTAAGAGAAGCCATGGCCTAACTTTTCTCTTAAACTACCCTTCTGCTTGCTGTGGGGTGTCTACCTTGGGGTGAGTCAGAAACAGGGAGAGCACTGGAGGCGGCTGCCTGAGTCCAGGCAGAATGGGGACTTGGGCCAGGCTGGTGGCGGTGGAGATGGAGTATTGTGCCCGGGTCGCTGCGGCGTTTGGGAGGAGTGTCACCGGCTTGGCCAGCGGGCGGGAGGATTTCTGTAGCAGGGGAGGCCCTGCCGCTGTGTCGTGCAGCTCCACCGCCCCACAGGTGTCCAAGACCAGAGTTCTGGGCCTCTCGTCCCGGCCTCCAGCCAGCGTCAGTGGACGGCGCCCAGCCGCGGGGCAGAGGCTGCCTCGCTCACTTCTGCTCTCCCTGAGCCCTGACCTTGTATCTTCCGGTTTGTCAGTTCGACCTGAGAAGACACAGACTGGTGAAGGAGGGGGTGCCCTTTGTTACTGAACATAACATTTATTTTATTATATGAAACAAAAGGCTTCACATTTCAGTTTGAAGGAGCTGCATTTGGGTTCATCCCCTGCTGGAGAGGGTTTCCAGGCACTCTGGGAGGGCACTTGCCTTGACTCTCCTGATTGACAATGTTTACCCCAGAGCAAAGGGAGGCCCAGGCTGAGGACCACGGCTGCATCTGCTGCGGCGGCACAGCTGGCTGGGCTGCACTCCCCTGTGCCCTCTGTGTCTAGGCGAGTCCCTGTGACTTGTTCTCACCAGCGTATTGACACTCCCAGCTGACAGAGTTAAGAAGCATCTCTCTTTCTCTCTCTCTATTTCTTTTTACTATGACGGAAAGACCCTGATGCTGGGAAAGATTGAGGGCTGGAGGAGAAGGGGACCACAGAGAATGAGATGGTTGGATGGCATCACCGACTCAGTGGACATGAATTTGAGCAAGCTCTGGGAGATGGTGAAGGACAGGGAAGCCTGGTGTGCTGCAGTCCAGGGGTCACAAAGAGTCGGACACGACTGCGCGACTGACCAACAGTGACTGAAAGCAGAGGCGACTGAGGCCCCAGGGGAACACACAGCCTCAGATGCAGGGAGCTTGGTCCCCAGATCGCTGCATGGAAGGTCACCACCTGAGGAAGAAGTCACTGTTACCTTAAGCCACTGATGTTTGGGTTTTGTTTTGTAAACTGTATGTTACCCTTACTAATGCAGAACACGCCTATCAGCATCACAATGAAGGTGAAATTCCTGACACTCTTGAAGCCACTTTTTACACACGAACAAATTCCAGTACATCACCAGGCCAGCTGTGTTTCCACAGTCTGCTGAATGGGCGCCATCCCCCACCAGATGTCACACCTCAGGGGCAGGGCTGGGTGCCTCCAGCTCCCACACAGCCCATGCACATAGTTGATACAGAAAAAAATATATATATATACACACACACATACATAAATGTAAGGGATGATGCATTGGAATAAAATAAATTTTATAACTTATTTTTAAAATAAACTTTTTATTTACTTTGTAAATAAAAATGAACAAAAACAGGCCACTGTGACATAAAGGAAATTTTTTTTAAAAAAGCGTGGTGCGAAAACAGATCTAATCCCCTGGTAGGCAGGATCGGCCAATACCCCCAGAAGGAAGCCTGCAGCCCGTGCCTCAGAAGGAAGTGGGGAAGCAAACTTAACGTGGGTTTAGCAGGGGCAGAGAATCTGTGACAGGGGACCAGGTGGTGTGTGTGGGCAGCCACGCAGGAGGCAGTCCCGGTCCTGCAGGGCGAACTGGGTATCATCGGAAGAAGGCGGCCGTGGGAGTGCCAGGCTGCCGGCCCAGGGCAACCAGGCACTGCAGACCTGCTGTCTCTCCAGCCCTCCCGCCGTGAGCAAGGCTGTGCGGGTCACGGCGCCCAAAGCTGTCCACCCACATCCTGTCTGCTGAGCCCACAGAAGGGTCCATGGGCTGGCACCTGGCCCAGTTCCTTCACCGGTGCCCTGTGTAAGTGGTCCTGGCATGGTGTTCTCAAGGTCTCCTGTCCCTACAGGTGCAGAACGGGGGCGCCTGGGAAGGAAGGACCCACACTTTGCCAATGAGAGGACTGAGCCCAGGCAGGTCACAGGGCTCCCGGGTCTCAGCAGGGCTCCACCCCTGGTGGCCAAAAACTCAGGCACACAGACTGAGAACACACTGCTCTGGGGACTGGCGAGGGTGACCGGGAGTTTGCGCGTTCACGCTCAGCAGCCCCGAGCAGCAGGGGCTGTTTCTACGCCCCTTTCACAGAAGAGGCAGGAGTGGTACCAGGGCCTGGGTGTCTGGATGGCATCCCGCTGCTGCAGCCCGCTGGTCGGGGAAGGACTCTGAGTCATCCTGGGCACGTCTGAGTGGGAGGACTCCCCTGCTCACTGCTCCAGACGTGTGACGTGTGAGTCAACAAAACAAAACAAACCAGAGCCCCTAGATTATCTGATTTGGGGTTTAATTATGTGCCTTTGGAGATGATTTAGGGGCTTAGGAACGAAGTGGTGGGGCAGGCTTCTCTGTCCGCAGCCTCAGGGATGCCGCAGGCATGCCCATCCGCCCCTTCAGAGGAATGCCAGCCTCCCTCCCAGGAGGGTGGACTGTGCAAGAGGCAGGTCTCCAGTACTGACCCCACAAGGGTCCCTCAACACAGCCGTGCAGCAGCCGTGGCCAAGCCCAGGGCGAGGGCCACGTCACCTGCTGCCTTGGCTGTGTGGCCCACACTTAGTCAAAGTTCTTATGTGGGAAAACACAGGCTCGGCAGCTGGAGTGGCGGCCGTGGGTGGGTGGGGAAGATGGGGAAGAGCAGTCTGGTGCTCTGGGGTCAGAGGAAGTCAACTTAAGGGAGGGGTTTCTGGGGTCTCATCACTTACCTGGGTCCAGCCAATCCCTGGCTCTAAACGTCTCTGCTCTTAGGATGGAGAACTTCACCCTCCTAGGATGGGACCATTTTAATACCTGAATGAGTAATGAGTCTTCTAACGAGCCTCCCATTATTGGCTGGAAAAACTGTCCCCAGGCATCTCAGGCTGTCTGGGCCCTGGACACTGCATGTGCTGCCCACCTGCCTGAGGCCCTGTCCGTGTCTCAGCCCCTCCCTGCAGGGGCTGCCCTAGAAACAGCTCAGGCATCTTTCTTGAGGAAGCGTCTCAGGGCAACGTCCTGAATCTGATTGGCTGCAGAGCCGACGCCCAGGCCACGCCCCTTCACACATCACCTCCCTGACTGCCCACTCACCCCTTCTCCTCCACCAGCCTGTGTGTGATCACCCAGAGGCTGAGGGCTGAGCCGGGCTGCAGGCAGCACCCAGCTGGGGGTGGACTCTGAAACCATACAGAAGCCCCTGGGGGATCACTAGTCTGGGTCTAAGAGATGTCCTAGTCTGGAGATGGCCAGGAGAGGGCAGACCTAGGGATGGAGGTGCAGCCTGAGGCCACGGCCAGTTAGAAGGCTGCTTCAGAGACCCTGGACCTCTCTCGATGTTGAGGGGTCTTCAAAGTGCAGGTGCCTGGTCTCCAGCTATGGATGGGGGGCTCCCAAATGTCGAGCTGTAGGAAGAACTCCTCGTGTGGCCTTTCCCATGGCCTGTTTGGCATTTCTGTCCGGCTCTGACCCGTTTTGAGTCAAATGCAGTGAACCTGAGCTCTGCCTCAAGGTCAGCTGTGCCCTGCAGAATCAGAACTTTCCTTCAGTTAGACCTCAGCTTGCTCTATTCTTGACTTGGGGCAGAAGTTTTCAGCAAGTTGCATGTTAGTAAAATTGAAATGTGAGACTTGGGTATCTCAGTAAATAGCCAGATCTGCCAAGACCTGGGGTGGGGCATCTGGATAAGGCCATGAAGAGGACACGGGTTTTGGCGTAGATCTGGGTCTCCAGCACCAGCTCCTGCATCAGTGCTGACCTGGGCCCGTCCTGCTCGATTCTGTGCCCGTGTCCCTGTCTTCCACTCACAGATGCCAACACGTGTCTCAGAGGGCAGTTGTGAGACCAGGGTACTTCACATCACATGTTACAGAATGCTCGGCCCGTGATAGATACCCATCTAACAGTTGTGAAGCATTTGTATTTTAAGGCATGCCTTTAAATGCTTCCTAAGCTGTGTAGGAAAGATGTGTAATATCTAACTCCAGGCTCATCTTCACCATCCATTTCAGCGCAAAGAGAGTCACCCCGACGTAGATACTTTGCTTACTGTTTCCCCACATGTGTTTGTTTCATGCCTTCTTGTTGAGCAATCAAGACCCATTTGGTTTAGGGCCAAGTAATAACTTAGCTCAGGCAGAGCGTGCTTTTAACATCCCTCCATGTCCGGTGACACAACTTGAACTCAATTAAGCTGGTCTGGGACAACTGTCCGTGTGTGTTTCATAATGGAAAGTGGAGTCAATGAAAAAGCAATCAGTGTAAATATGTAAAACAGCCATCCTCATAACCACCGGGTCATTGCTGGAAATTAAAAAGAAGCACAGAGGTCCAGCTGCCTCGTGACGCACTGCGGGGGCAGCCTGGACTTGAGTCAGGGGCTAATTACAGGTGTGCAGGAGTGGGATCAATAGCTGTTGATTACCTTGAGAATCTGAAACTGTGAGGGCACTGCCCTCCTGACAAGGGCTAATTTTCTTTGCGGAGTTCAAAGGTAGAGAGACCAGGGCTTTTACTGATAAATTATCGGATGCCTAGGGGCACATTAATTTGCACTGGCCATCTCGGGCCAGGCAGAATGGATTCACAGCCATGGGAGAGTGAAATGCGGTTTTCATCATCTGTGAACCTTGGAAAAGAAGACGGCTTCGGTGACCTTAATAAGGAGGAGAGGATGTTCCCGGCAACCGTGAGTCTCTTGGTCAGCATGGCACAGAGACGGGGTCTTCTCTGGCCCAGACTTCCTCTGTCCTTGGGGGAGGGAAGTGGCAAGATGGCAAGGCACTCCCTGGGCAGAGGACCCAGGGTGGGAATGCTGTGAATGTTGTCAGTGGAGCAACCTGCCCCTTGCGTCTGAACAGCTCTTGGTAAATGGGACACTGACCCTCTTTGCTGGTCTGTAGACGCCAGGGAGAGCTGCTTCCTACAGGTCCTCTGAGGACAACACAGGCCCCCAGAGCCTGCACAGGCCCCAGCGCAGCCCTGGCACTGCCCGAGGAACAGAAGTGCTGGCCTCTGAGTGTCAGGAGGCCTGAACGTGTCTCCTCTGAACTTCATGGCTTCAGGGACACAGGGGGACCTCCCACCTCGGAGATGGTCACGATGGCTCTGCCTCTGTGGCTGACGCCTATGTTCAAAGCTGCTAGTCACACAGATTCCAATGCCCCCACTTGGCGAGCATCTCAAGAAAGAGTTGTCATCAAGGCTTGATGTCCATCAGAGAGCTGGCCGGAAATGAATAACGGTTAAGATAGCAGAAGCTAAGCAGGGTCAGACCTGGTGAGCACTTTGGGCTTCCCTGGTGGCTCAGTGGTAAAGAATCTGCCTACAATGCAGGAGACCCAGGTTCGATTCCTGGGTCAGGAAGATCTACTGGAGAAGGGAATAGAACCCACTCCAGTATTCCTACCTGGAGAATCCCCTGGACAGAGGAGCCTGGCGGGCTACAGTCCATGGGGCCACAAAGACTTGGACACGACCGAGCGGCTACCACCTTCTTTAGGATAGTAGATATGCTGTTTGCTCACAGGGTGTAGAAGGGTCAGGGGGACTGCAGAGGGAGGGAAGGGTGAGCACCCCGGTCCAGCAGCAGAGGGGGGCTGCCCACCCCTGTGCCCTGGGAGGCCTCCCCTGCAGACAGAGGCTGCCACAGTGGGGGTGACGGCAGGGCCCAGGGGCCCGCAGGGACCACCCAGGGGAGTGCAGAGAACAGTCAGCCCCACCTCGGCCTGCTGTCCTCCGTGCCTGTCCACCTGCCCTTCAGCTGGACGCGCCTGGGGAGCAGAGGGCCGAGGGCCCGCGGTGACGAGCACGCAGGTCAGCCTGGGGACGCGGGCGGTGGGCGGGGGAGCAGGGCGTGACTCCAGCGCCTCTCCGCTCCATCTCAGCATCCGCCCGGCAGTCGCTGCTTTCCGCTCACCTGCACGTGCTCGAGTGGACACCGTGCGGACACGCGTGGGGCTGGGGGCTCAGGCTGACCTCGTCAAGCCCTCCACATCCTTCCCCAGTCCCTGCCGCCTCCAGAATGTCCCCAACAGGGGAGCAGGCCTCTCCTTGCTGATGCCATCTCCGTTCCAAGATGGGGCTCCAGGAAACACCCGGATTTTTCCTGCCTGGAATTGATCAAACCTGTAAGGCCTCCTTCCTGATGACCTCACAGGGTGGAGGGGGGCTGTCTGGAGCCTCAGACCACACCTGGTGTCTGCGCCCAGGCTCAGCATCGACGACAGTGCTCTAAGGGGCCTGAGGATAAAGAGAGACGAGGGCTGAGGGGGAAGGGGCTCAGCTGGCTCCCCCGAGGGGTGGGCTTTGCCGCCTGCCTTCATGGGCTTGGGGGGGTGGTCTGTGCTCACGGGGGTCCTGCCCACAGCAGGTGTAACAGTGTAATTGTCAGAGCACAGAGCAGCTGCAACTGTGTGAGCACTTAGCTCTGTGTATGTGTGGTTGTGTGTGTGGTTGTGTGTGTGTAGTTGTGTGTGTGTGGTTGTGTGTGTGTGGTTGTGTGTGTGGTTATGTATGTGTGGTTGTGTGTGTGTGTGGTTGTGTGTGTGTATTTGTGTGTGTCTGTAGTTGTGTGTGTGGTTATGTATGTGTGGTTGTGTGTGTGTGTGTGTGTGTGTGTTTGTGTGTGTGTGGTTGTGTGTGTGTGGTTGTGTGTGTGTAGTTGTGTGTGTCTGTGGTTGTGTGTGTGTATTTGTGTGTGTGTGTAGTTGTGTGTGTGGTTATGTATGTGTGGTTATGTATGTGTGGTTGTGTGTGTGTGTGGTTGTGTGTGTGGTTGTGTGTGTGTAGTTGCGTGTGTGTGTGGTTGTGTGTGTGTATTTGTGTGTGTCTGTAGTTGTGTGTGTGGTTATGTATGTGTGGTTGTGTGTGTGTAGTTGTGTGTGTATGTAGTGTGTGTGGTTATGTATGTGTGGTTGTGTGTGTGTGGTTGTGTGTGTGGTTGTGTGTGTGTGGTTGCGTGTGTGTAGTTGCGTGTGTGTGTGGTTGTGTGTGTGTATTTGTGTGTGTCTGTAGTTGTGTGTGTGGTTATGTATGTGTGGTTGTGTGTGTGTAGTTGTGTGTGTATGTAGTGTGTGTGGTTATGTATGTGTGGTTGTGTGTGTGTGTGGTTGTGTGTGTGGTTGTGTGTGTGTGTGTGTGTGTGGCATGTCCCGCCCACCATATGTGTGGGGCAGAGCACAGGCTCTGTGTCCCTTCTTCACCATCCAGCTGGGACAAGTCAGAAGTGGTTGCCCTGGGTTGGGGCCGTCTGTGAACGCTGAGCCATCACGACCTGTCCAAGGAGGTCAGGCGCTTCCCATGCCCCATCCCCAGAGGCCGCCAGATGCCACAGCCCCACAGGAGACCTCTGCCTCCCTCTAAACTTTCTCCTCAAATGATTTTACAGATCTTTGATGGCGAAAGCGAAGCTGACAGTCCCATGAAAGCCCCTTAAGCGCCTCCCCGGGTCCTCTGCTGTTGACACCTGGTCGCATTCTCTGCATTTCTGCTTCTCCTTTGTTTGCTGAGACCTTTGAAATCAGGCGGCAGACACCATGTCCCTTCACAGGGCAGGTATCGCCGAGCACAGGGGGTCCCTGCCAGAGCCACACGCTGTCACCCCCTCCCTCCAGGATCTGAAAGTGGGCGCAATGCTCCGACGTACAGCTCTGGCTCAAGGGCTCCTGCTTCTCCCTCAAGATGGCACCAATGGCTGTCTGCTCCTCAGGCCTTTTGCTCTTATAAAAATCCAGGGTTCCGCTGAGCCTCTTGGACGCGGCGGCCTCTTCTCCCTGGTCAGCATGGCTTCCTGCAGATCCTAAAATGACCGTAAACTTGGCAGCTCAGAGCAATGGAAACGGACTCCCAGAATCCAGACAACTGAAATCAGGTGTGTGTGTGGGGGGGGTGGGTGGTGAGGGTGGGTTCCTTCTGGAGTCCCAAGAGGATCCACCCCAGGCCTCTCTCCAGCCACGGTGGTGCCCGCCTCCTTGGTGCCCTTGGCTTGGAGACGCGTGACTCCAATCTCTGCCTCCTTGTCACAGGTGGCATGTCATGCGGCATTCTCCTTGTGTGTCTGTCTCTGTGGCATTTCCGCTCATAAGGACCCAGTGACTGGATCCGGGTCCTCGCTCGTAGCCTGATTTTAGCTTGGTTAGCTTAGTCTCTGTTAAAGATCCTATTTTTAGGTCAGGTCACGTTTGCAGGAGCCGGGTGTTAGGACTTTGGCAGGTCTTTGCTGGGGGAGCTGCTGCTGCTGCTGCTAAGTCGCTTCAGTTGTGTCCGACTCTGTGCAACCCCATAGACAGCAGGCCATCAGGCTCCCCTGTTGCTGGGGGAGAGTGGTACACAATTCAGCCACACCAGAGACTTCAGTCAGGTGCGTCCGCCTGCCTTTTATGTTTTCATGACATTGACATTTCCAAAAAGTTTGGGCCAGTCCAGACTTACATAGTCTGCAGTTGTCCAACGATGTCCTCTCAACATTAGACACAAGGTCACTTGCTTTTGAAGGTCAACTAGTCCCAAATTAGGCCCAAGTGAACCCCTGTCTCCAGGACCCGATGTCCTTCACACGTGTCTCCATCAGTCCTTGAATCCCTCCTGGATTTCGGCACTGCTGGTTTCGAGGCTCACTTTGAACTTCTCATCCTGTGTCTGGGGTCGGCTACATATCTACGCACTCTGCCTCTTGCTTATGAGGAATTTAGAAACCAAGACCCGGGTGTTCTTCTTGCTTCTAGCCCCTTTCAAAAGACAGAACCAAACAATTTTTTTAGATTTTTTCCTTTGCCCATGCTGCACAGCATGTGGGATCTTAGTTCCCCAAGCAAGGATGGAACCTGTGCTCCCTGCACCGGAAGGGCCGCCTCAACAAATGGGCCCTGAGGAAGGCCCTCAGCTCAGTTCAGTGCAGTCGCTCAGTCGTGTCCCACTCTTTGCGACCCCATGGCCTGCAGCACACCAGGCCTCCCTGTCCATCACCAGCTCCCGGAGTTTACTCAAACTCATGTCCACTGAGTCAGTGATGCCATCCAACCATCTCATCCTCTGTCGTCCCCTTCTCTTCTTGCCTTCAATCTTTCCCAGCATCAGGGTCTTTTCCAATGAGTCAGCTCTTCGCATCAGGTGGCCAAAATATTGGAGTTCCAGCTTCAGCATCACTGATTGTTTTTAAAAACCCGAGTTCATATGCACACCTCCAGTGGATGTTCAAATTCTCAGGGCCTCCCTAGTCTTCCCACATTCCAAATCTGTGTGTTCATTTTCCCACCCAGAGATTCCAGCTCCATCAACCCCCAGGGCAGGGCCCACTGTGGTCCACCCCTCCAGGTGCAAGACGGAGGCCTGGAGTGACCACCCCGGCTCTCCTGGCCACGATGAACCAGCGACTCAACTTCAAGCCTGCTTAGCTGTTCTTCCTGCACACAGAAAAGCCATTTTAGAGTGTGCTTTATGAGTTACTTCTAAATGAATTTACTTTGGAGGGCTGTAAAACGCCGTGTACCTGATGTTAAATGTCAAAGTCAAATCCGAATGCAAGTCCATCCCCTGGGGCATCTTTCTCCCACCCCAGCCCTCGCCTCCGTCCCTCCCAGCCTGTCAGGTGCCATGTTCATCCGCTTCTATTTTATTACTTAAGCAAACACACAGGTGTTCTCATTCCTTACCCAGAAGGGAGGATCCACAGTAGATACGTTATCTGCACCGTGTACGCTCAGCAGGTTATGTCTGTTCTCTGCATCCTCCTGTTTCCCACAAGCCACAACCATCCCGGCCGTGACACCACGCTGGCCCAGGGAGTTCCTTGCTCTGTCCTGCTCCCGTCGACTGGTCCCCTGTGTGGACACAGCGTAGATGACTCACCTGCCGTCAGGTGGGCATCTTGCACTGCTCCCTGTTGTTCTGTTATAGACAGCAGAGAAGCCTGGTGCTCCTGTGGGTTTGTATTGATGGAGGGGCATCATTAGGGTGCCCTGGGAGGCGGGGGCTCACTGGGCCAAGAGTTCCTCCCATCCAGGTCTTTTTTTTGTGTGTTTCATTTTGTTTTTTAATTTATTGAAGCATGGCTGGTTCACAATATTGTATTAGTTTCAGATACATAGCATAGTATTTTTACAGATTATACCCCATTAAGACTGTTATGCGATTACGTCTGTAACTCCCTGTGCTACAAAACTTACCTTTGTTGCTTCTCTGTTCTATACATAGTAGTTTTCATGTCTTACATGCCTAGTCACCCAGTCGTGTCCAACTCTCTGGGACCCCGTGGATGGTAGCCCGCCAGGCTCCTCTGTCCGTGGAATTTTTCAGGCAAGAATACTAGAGTGGGTTGTCACTTCCTCCTCTAGGGGATCTTCCCTACCCAGGGATGGAATCCGTGACTCCTGAATCTCTTGAATTGGCAGTTGGATCTTTATCCAATGAGCCATCGGGGATGCCCTTTCCATGACTTAATAGCCCTAATTTGTACCTGGGAGCTGCAGCATGCTCCTCTGGTAGACAGACATTTCAAACTCCCCTCTGCTTTGCAAATAATGAAAAAGAAAAAGTGCCCTAAGCAGTGGATAGACTCTGGATAGAAGAGCAGAGCGCTCCAGCAGAGGGCAAGGGTGCGTGTGGGCCTCACCCCTTCTCCAGGTGCGGGGTCCGGGCTGCGGTCCCTCCTCGGAAAGACTGCACAGCGTGGTCCTCGGCAGACTGCTGTCCATAGCTGAAGGCTTCTCCTGTATCTTCCCGGATGGAGGGGAATCCGGAATCCTGGTCCTCAGCACGCCCTCCCAGTCATTTATCTCAGGGAAGGAAGATGTCACGGGGCACCAAGGGTGGGGGCCTCTTTCTCTGCAGAGCACTCCCAGCACACACCCAGCACACGCCCAGCTCACACCCGCTCCCCTTCATGCAGAGTGAAGGCTGCCCTAGACTGGTTGGTCTGCTGTCCGCCAAGATTCCGGGATGCACGCTGAGCTGTGTACGGATCAGGCCAGTCTCTCCCTAGGAGTCCCGCCAGTGTCCTCAGACCAGCGCAGGTCTATCTGCTCCAGTCTCCAGGTGAAGTTCAAAGTGGATCCCGGCCAGCGAATCCCGAGAGCCAGGAGGCCTGTGTCAGCGGCGGTGGCGGAGCCTGGAGCCGCGCAATCCAGGACAGACTCGGAGCCGGGTGCTGAAGGCTCTGGGAGCCGGCCTGGGCCCTCTTCCTGGCCCGGTGGCAAAGGGCTGGTACCTGCCCCAGCCACCGCTCTCTGGCCAAGCTGCTTTGGAACAGGACAGCAGATCACCCCCACCTGATCCGAGAGGTGGCTGGGCCCCTCTGATGAGTCTGGGCCACCAGCTTGACCTGACTGGGCTGGACGGATGGCCCTCGGGGTGCCGTGTGCAGGCCTGGCCCTCTGCTGACCGCCACCCCAGTGGCACAGGCACGGCTGTCCCCACGCCAGGGTCAGGGTGATTGGGAGACAGACGCACCGGCAGGAGTGGCCACGGAGAGGCAGCCCCCTACCTCCTTCCCCTCCCCTGAGATCAGAGAAGGTGTAAACTTTGCAGAGAAATCAGTAAGTGTCCAAGTGAGCCCTCAGAGCGGGGCCCATGGGGGGCTGAGCAGACCAGAGCCGAGGGCAGAGCAGACAGCCACTCAGCATTAGAAACGCATGCCCTGAGCCTCGGGGTCTTCATCCAGACAGGGCGCTGAGCCTCCCCCAGCGGGCGGGCTGCACTAGTGAGCCAGCTAAGCGGACTGGCCAGTGAGGAGGAGGGACGCCCAGCAGGCTGACGGGGCCCTGTGTGTACTGTCCGGGTAGATCCCAGGGTCGTGCTCTCCATGGCAGAAAGCCACGTGCCACTGCCCTTAACATCTTTGACCCTCCCAGTCTGACTCTTCAGATCCAGACTTGCCCACGGCTGGCAATAAAGGGGCATCGCCCAAGGTGGGGCAGTTGGGTCCAGGGCAGGCAGTAAGTGGGAGCGTGTCCGCAGAAAATTTAAAAACAAGGATAAAATGGAGGAAGAGTCAGGAGGCTTTTTATGGTCACTTTTCACCTCTGATTTTGGACAGGAGAAAATATCCTTCACCCTCCCCCAGAGAAGGCCCTCTTGCTCTAGATGCTAAAAATTTGATATGTTTACTGTGGAGTTTAACTGCACACACATCATACACACGTACTACACACACGCACACCCACATATGCAAACGGACTCACACATACATATACGTATACTGACGCACACAGCACAACACACACTCACACAACACACAAGCACACCCGTGCTCATACTCACACACACACACAGCCACATACACAACACACAAACACTCTCACATACACACACACCCATACTCTCACACACACGTGCACTCACACACACACGCAGCACACGTCTCACACACAACATAGACGCACACATATGGATACACACCATATACAGACATACAAACACGCATACACTCTCACACTTCTGTATATACACACAAGTATACAAACACAGTAATTAGCCTCCAAATTAATGTACTTAATTTTTTAAAAAATTTAGTTGATGTTTGTTATTCAACTATTCACAAGTGCCCCCACATTCTACATGGACGTTGGTTTTTAAAATCCCAGCTACAGGGCTGGCCCTGGCGCATTTGGATTCGTGCATGTGGGTTGATTGTGAGTGAGTGTTCTCCGCAGTGTGGAATTGTTCCTTGGAGCACAGTCTGTGCCCTGCCGCCCACGCCATGACGAAGGCTCCCATCTGAGCGGCGGATCTGGAATAATCAGCGGCACACGGTGAGAGAGAAAGGCCCGGAGCTTGAGACCCGGATCGTGTGGTTCCTGGCTCTGAGTTCTGTAGGACCACCTGAAGTTCCCAGAGAAGCGATATGCAGACAACACCCATGATATTGTTCGTGGGCACAAGCTCGTTTTATTTCACACATGAACAGCTCACAGAAATGCGTTCTTTTTAAATTATTGTTTCAGATCTGAAGAATGGATCAAGATTGCTGCTGCTGCTGCTAAGTCGCTTCAGTCATGTCCGACTCTGTGCGACCCCATAGACGGCAGCCCACCAGGCTCCCCCGTCCCTGGGATTCTCCAGGCAAGAACACTGGAGTGGGTTGCCATTTCCTTCTCCAAGGCATGAAAGTGAAAAGTGAAAGTGAAGTCGTTCAGTCGACTCCGACTCCTAGCGACCCCATGGACTGCAGCCCACCAGGCTCCTCCGTCCATGGGATTTTCCAGGCAAGAGTACTGGAGGGGGGTGCCATTGCGATCAAGATTACAACATGATTAAGACTAAACATATTTTTGGAATTTAGAAGCAGCAGTTAACACGGTCCACTCTGCTGCCCATCTGTCAGCTGCTCTGAGCCCTTGGCTTCATCCTAGGGTCAGAGTCTGGGCAGGTTAAGGGGCCTCTCTGTCTCCTGCAATGGGAGACCAGCTGTTTGTTTCACAGATTTGTGCCTGATACCCACAGCTCTCATCAGACCTGCAAACGTTTGTTGTTTCAGAGCAGGTGGAGGAAACACGAAGTTCACAGCTGAGCTGGGCTTGTCCCAGGGGCCACCTTGAGCTCGCCTGTTCCCGTGCAGGCACTGGGGCCGGCCAGACCCACGTGAGCGCCGGGCGCTCGGAGGCTGTGTCTTGTGTGCTGGGGCAGGTGGGTGAGCGGGTCTGAGTCAGAGGTCTGAGTCTCTGGCCTGGAGCACCCACCCGAGGAAGTGGGATTTAAGCCAGGGTTGCCAGACAACATACAGACAGCCAGTTACCGTTGAATTCCAGCTAAACAGTGCACATTTGCAGTGCGATTTTGTCCCATGGAGCATTTGGGAATCTCACTGTGGACTGAATGATGTCATATAAAATTAAAGAAGTGGGACCTCCCTGGTGGTCCGGTGGTTAAGACTGCCTTCCAATGTGGTGCACACAGCTTTGATCCCCGGTCAGAGAACTAAGATCCCGCGTGGTACAAAACAGCTAAGACTGCACTCAACAGCCACTGAGCCCACGCACCTCAACAGAGACCCAGCACGGCCAAAAACACTTTCTGAAAAATTAAAGAAGCGATGAAGGTTAAGTGAGGCCAGAGGGCAGGTCCTGGTCTGGCAGGATCCACATCCTTGTAAGAAATGCAAAGGCCGCTTGCCCTGTGCCTGCATCCGTGCAAAGGTGACTTTGTTGGGGGGGGGCACAGGAAGCTGGCAGCTGGCCGCCAGCCAAGGCAAGACACCTTGGAATTAAACCCGCCTCCCAGCACCTTGACCTTGGATGTCCGGCCTCCGGCCTGCGAGACGATAAATGTCTATTATTTGAGCCACTCCGCCCGTGGTACTTGTTGCTCCTGTAGACTAACACAGACTTACTTCTACTAAAAGATTAATGATGCTTTTATCTGAACTTGAACTTGAAGCAGGCATCTAGCTCGTTTTGTTTTTCTGAACGTGAGTGTCCTCGTTCGGGTTGCTCTCTAGATTGAGATGAGGCTGGGGCCGTGGCAGAGCGGGCATCTGGGAGCTTTATTCCTCTCCAGAAGCACGCTTGTCAGAGCCTGGCCTGTCCCATCTGTTGGCAACACCACCACGTGTGTCGCTGCTTCTCTAGGAGTCTAACGACCACACCTGGACCGCAGGAAGGCCCCCTCCGCCTCGACGCTCCCTGGATCTTCCTCACCCCTGCTGTGGAAAGGGCATGGGCTTCACATCCGAGATTCAAGCCCTGGGGCGCTCCGTCAACCCCACCAGCAAGGCCAAGCTCTTCCCCCTGTCCCTTCATCCCTGGGCCGAACTGCAGGCGCAGAGCACCGCCTTGACACGACCAGAGTCAAGGTTGGGGCTTGCAAAGTTGCAGGACTGTTTTAGAGGCTGTTCAGCATTGACTTGCTCCCCCTACAAAATTTGCATATTTCAGCCCTAACCCCGAAGGTACTGGAGACAGGGCCGTGGAACAGGTGACGAAGGTAAAGTGAGGTTGTGCAGCAGGCACATGACCTAATCCAGTGATCCTTCTAAGAAGAGATTAGAACACCAGCGTGCACCGAGAGACGACTGAGAACACCAGCGTGCACCGAGAGATGACTGTGAGGACACAGGGAGAGAGCACGGCTGTGCACAGGCCCGGGAAAGAGGCCTCGGGAGGAGCTCGCCCTGCAGACGCCTGGCGGGCCCTCTGATATGGCCTCAAGCTGGCTGAGCAGAGTGGTGACGGCCAGCCTCAGGAGGACCAGAGTGACTGCCTATGGGGGAGCCAGGCAACCCCTCCTCTCTGAGAGTCTCCATGCTCTGCTGCAAAGCAGATCCACTTTTTAACACGATAGTGGTTTCCCCCCAAAAGTGAATCCATACAACCCAGCCAAAGCAAGGAGAAAATCCTGGGGGATCGGGTGCTGATGGTGACCCCTCAAAAGGTCTTTCACATCCTGACCCCCGAATGTGATGGTGACCTTATTTGGGAAAGGATCTTTTGCTGACACAGTGAAGGGTCTGAAGATGAGACCATCAGATTGGAGAGGATCTGAAATGCAGTAAGTGTCCCAAGACAGAGAGGAAATTAGGCTCTGAGAAGGTAGAACAGAGACTGGAGGGATGCTACCACAAGCCAGGAGCCACTGGACCTAGAGGGTGTAAAAGGATCCGCTCCTGGAGCCTCCAGAGGGAGCGTGGCCCCACAGACAGCTTGATGATTGGACTTCACGCCTCCAGGACTGGGAGAGGATTGCTTTCTGTTGTTTCCAGCCGCCAAGCTCAAGGCAACTGTTTGCAGCGGTTGGAGGACACTCATACTGGCAGCAAACGCAGACCTGGGGGGCCTGCGTGGCCCCTTTAAGAAACGGAGACTCTGACCGCTGCAGAGGCATTGAGGGTGGTTCGCAAGAAGAAGAAGCAGGATGGACAGCAGGGCTTAATGGGCAGCCCTGGGGAGAGCTGCCAGCCAAGGGTAATCGCTTCCCGTTCCCGCTCAGCCAGACCTGTCAGGCCCTGAACGAGCGCTTTCTTGCTATTCCAGAAAATATTCAAACATGGACAGAAATAATCACATTTTCAATGAGCTGGAGGTTGAGGCTTCTGTTCCAGATGATTAATCAGACTTTATTTGCCTCCCAGAGTTGGAGTGTCTGTAGTTTTGGAAGTGGCTTCATATTTTATGCACCATCTGCTGCATTTTTAATAGTGGACAGATCGAGTTGGCAGCTACAATGGGGAGGTCAGGGACCCAGAAGGGGAACCCGGGCACTCTGATGTCTGATTCTAGGGGACAGTCGTGTGTGAGCTTCGTCACCACGCCCCTCACCAGGGAGGGAAGATCCCCCCTACCTCCCAGGGCTCCTCTGCCCTCCCTGGAGCAGGGCAGCTCTCCCTGGTGGGGTAGCTGCTCAGACACACAGACCGATAATCAAACTTGACATTCACAGTTAGATCATTGCAGATGGGTATTAGGATGAGCAGTGATTTTCAAAGACACCCTTTCCTTCCTAAAGTGGTAAATATGGCTTCACTGGGGCCTAAGGGCTTCCCAGGTGGCGCTGGTGGTAAAGAACCTGCCTGCCGATGCAGAACATGAGACATGGGTTTGATCCCAGGTTGGGAAGATCCCCTGGAGGAGGGCATGGCAACTCACTTTAGGGTTCTTGCCTGGAGAATCCCATGGACAGAGGAGCCTGGTGGGCTACAGTCCATGGGGTCACAAAGAGTCAGACACACACGCACACATGAACCCAAAGAAATGGTCTGTTTTCTCAAAGGACAAGTTCAAGACATAAAGGTCTGGGCACATTTTGATGTGTGTCTAGCCCCCTGTCTGCCTTTGTGATGACACTGGAGAAGAATATTCTCGTGAATAGAAAATCTGATGGTGCCAGGAGAAGGCTGACATGAGGCTAATTACTGAGACAGGACAGGAGCGCTCCGTGGCCTCGTTCTCTAAGGAAACCCGGAGCTTTGTTGTCTGCGGTGGTGGTGTCGAGAGGCCAGCCCCCAGCCGAGGTGGAAGGAGCGGCCGCAGGACTGGCCGGTGGACGCGGAGGACCCGCCTCCTGGGCCACTCTCGGAGCAGGAGGGGAGACGTCAGCACGTCACTCGTAAAATCGTTCGAGTTACATTTTCTTATCCAGTTAAGCAGTTGACTCTCGGCGAGACCTCAGAGAAAATTAATTAACCTCTTTGTTCCTTGATCTCCTCTTTGGTGATGGGGGTAATGCCCTCATTTGCAAATGCCCTCTTTTTCTTCAGGAATTCCTCAAGGCAGGGTCACCCAGCAGCTCTCTAAATCACTTGGTGGCTACGAGAATTCCAGGACATCCTGTTCAGGGCCCGGGATTTCCAAATGTCAAGGAGACTCCAGAAGAGTCTCCGGGAGCTGGGGGCAGGGACGGGCTCCCATGGGGATCCCCCGTTTCCTTGGTGACGCTGGGCCCCCTCGCTCTGTCCAGTGGCAGCTGAAAGCCTGGTCAAGCTCAGCCCCCCGTGGTGGCAGCCTGGTGCCCTGCCCACAGCGTTCCGTCTGCCTTTTCAAACCCAGGACACGTGTTCCTTCCCATACTGCTTACCCAGGTCTCCCGCGAGGCCCACCTTCCATCTGGTCTACCTTTCTTGAGCCTCTGCTATGCGCCCTGAGCCATTTTGCAGAGGTTGGCGGCTCAGTCTCTGTCTCTGGAGAGGGGTGGGCTCCGTGACCTTGGGCAGCTCACGCCCACCACACTGTCTCCATCTTTCTCTCCCACAGAAACGGATAAGAACAGCACTCATCCCATAAGGCTGTGTTGACACCAGTGGTGAAGATCCCACCTGCCAATGCAGAAGACGTAAGAGATACAGGTTTGATCCCTGGGTCAGGAAGATCCCCTGGAGGAGGGCATGGCAATCCACTCCAGTATTTCTGCTCAGAGAACTCCATGGACAGAGGAGGATGGCAGGCTATATATAGTCCATGGGGTCTCAAAGAGTTGGACATGACTGAAACGATGCAAAGGGCTGTTTTAAAAATTAGATGCTGACCATGTGAACCACTTGCTTACTTGACATGTGCATTTCAGCTCTTATCTCTTCTCAGCAACCTTCTGCTTCCTCCCTTCCCAACCCTGGCTGCTTCACAATTCAGCTATTGTTCATTCTGCTCAAGTTTCAAACCTTTCTGAGTCATGTCCTTCCAGAAAGCTGGGTCCTGAGTCCAACTCACCCGGCTCCTGGGCTGAATGCCGCGAGGTTGTCCTTCGTCGTGGTTTCCAGGTGACACACGGCTGGCCGTTCTTTAACTCGCCCCTGAGTCCCATGCCATCCCAAGGCTCTGGAGTGGTTTACCCCCGAATGTGAGTCTGGGGTCTGGCCAGTGTAGGTAGGGGGTCTGCAGCCATGGGCAGGGCTCAGCTAGCTTCAGCCAAGCTCATGCACATACCTGGGAGGTTGTTGGTCTCAGCAGTGGCTCCATGGACCCTGCAGGAGCGTTCTCTGTGATTGAGGCTGAGCTGGGGCATCCAGACCCTCCCAGCCAGGCTGCCCAGCCTGCTCCCACCGTGGAGTCAGTATTTCAGAACAAAGAATGAGGGCCTGGTGGGGAGGCTCTTCAAAGCCAGGGCACAGAACTGGCTCTAAGAGTTTCCGAGCTCTTCCAAAAATGTCCCTCAACATCCTGGACGTGGAGGGTGTGACAGTGACTGCTTCTGACAGAGGAGCTATAATGTCACAGCAGACAAGGCAGGATCTGGGCTGGGAGCTGGGCCTGCTGCCATCAGAGGTGACTCTAATTCTGTATATGCGGTCATGTGTGTATATGCATGTGTTTGACCCACTCCAGTAGTCTTGCCTGCAGAATCCCATGGACAGTGAAGCCTGGGTGGGGGGGTGGCTATAGTTCACGGGGTCTCACAGAGTTGGACACAATTGAAGCAATTAGCATACACATGTACACGTGTATACGTGTGTGTATGTATGTATGAACATGTGAGTTTTGCGTGAACATATGTTTATTGTCTTTTCCAACGTGGGCACCCAGCTGACACCAGGTTCCTCTAATGATCTACGAGGCTCTCTTTCTATTTCTAAGGGGTCTGAAGTGTTGCAGTTGGGGTTCTTGGCTACTAGGAGAGGCCGAGTCAAAGGACCCTCACACCCCGGTGATCTAAGTGAGCACAGGTCCCCTGGCCCCTGCACAACAGGTCAGCGTGGGTCCAGCTGCTGTGCAGGCAGCTCTCCTGCGAGGTGGGAGGTGGGCTCTGAGGCAAGATGTGCAGGTGCTGAGGAAGGAAGGACATCCCCAAGCCCTGGAGTGCGTGTGTGTGTGTGTGTGTGTGCACGTTTTTGTAAATAGACGTATCTCCCTGGTAAAGGATGTGTAACTTTAAACCTTAAAGTCATAGCATTTTCACCCAAATGACGTGAGTCACTGGAGAGGACATGGGAAATGTCTCGTGTCTCACCCTGGGAACGAGGTCAGGGCAGTCACCTGCGGGGCAGGGGTCAGACTTGGCAGTCGGGAAGCCAAGGGGACACACACTCAGGACTCACAAGCGCCCTGAGACACCATCCCCGGTTGGGGCCCAGAGGGAGGCTCAGTGAGAATGAAGGGCAGTGACATGGTGGGGCAGGACTGAAGTCGGAAAGGGGGTCCCACTTCCTGAGTCTGCAGGAGTATCTGTGCAGCCCCCCACCAGCTTCCTGGTCTCCAGGGTGGGCCTGGCTGCAGCCACAGCATCCAGCCTGGTTTCTGAGAACCCCCTGATCCCCGCCTGCAGCATCTCCCTTACACACCTGGAATGACATGTCCCCAAACAACAGGAATCATCTCAGTCCACACACGTCCTCCACGAATTTGCCGAAACCTCTCTGCTCCGCACTGCCGGCCTCTGTTAGAATCTAGGATAAGGAAGCATGATGTTCACACAAGTTAATAATTTCAGTTTCTCAGGCTTAATATATCACAATGTCTTAGTGGTCTCTTGAGCACATTAAAATTTTCAAACTCCATATTCATTAAAGTTCCTCTTTGTTCCCGATTTCTGGGATTCCAGAGACATATGGATTTTTCTTTTTTCTGTCCTTCACTGTAATTCATAAAAGCCTGTGGAGAATGAGTGCCATGTTATCCGTTGTCTTAGAGAAATAGAAACTTTCCAACAAGGAGCATCTCGCATTAGTGCGGAGTGGGTAAGGGGCAGGTTTGTATTTTGTACCATTTTGTAAAGAAACCATTTCCTCTCGTGGGTTCAGTGTGTGTGCTGCATGGTGAGAGAGCTCTAATGATGCAGAAACATAAGCAGGAGGCGGAGGCCCCTGCCCACTGTCCCTGCAGGTGTGGCAGGAGACCTCAGGACAGCCCACGTCCTGCCATCAGGACTGTTGTTGGCAGAGACACAGCCAAGTTTTCAGGCAAAGCATGAAAATTCCGTATTCTAATGACAAACGCGGAGGGAAGAAGGAGGCTTCCCGCCAAGGAAACAGGTGCGCCTCTGAGTGCCCGGTTTCGTAAGGAGCTGACAGCTTTCTTCTGTCCTCCATACATCCCTCTAGCAGTGTGTGCAGTGGTCCTCTCTACCCTTGGCAGATACGCTCCCAGACCCCCGGTGGATGCTAAGAACCGTGGGTGGTACCCAATCCTACTTACACCATTTCCCCATACATGTGTATGCTAATTGATTAATTAGGCACAGTGAGAGGTTAATGACAACAATAAGATAGAACAGTTGTAACAATATACTATAAGAAAAGTTATGTTGGTATGGTCTTTCTCTCAACATATCTCACCATGCTGTGCCTCCCCTTCTTGTGATATCTTCTGAGCGATGATAATGGCAGGTCATGCGGCCTCCTGAGGTAGGGTCAGGCTACCTCCCAAAGACCTCTGGGTGCATCCCTAGGAGGGCCTGCTGCTTTGGGTGACCCTGTGTCTCCTGCCAGGACCACACTGCTGCTGGATGGGGATCTGGGGGGACAAAGCAGGATGGTGCCAGAGTCCATCACCCTATTCAGAACTTAAAATTTAACTCACAATTCAACACTCATGAGTTATTCATTTCTGGGATTTTTCATTCAGTGTTTACTGAGCTTGGTTTACTGCAGGTCACTGAAACCTCGGAAAGCAGAACCGTGGATAAGGGGGCTGACGGCACTGAGCATCCTCTGCCAGTAAACCATTTCTGAGGCATCAGGGCACCAGGAGGAACAGAGGAGACCACTCCTTCCAGAACTCAGGGAGAAGTCGTGGGGGTGTGGGGGCTGAACCCTGGGCACTCAGAGGCCCCGCAGCCACTTGTTCCTATTGGGGACAGTGCCTGGAGCGGCGGGGGGCGAGGGTGCAGGTGGGAGACGGGGCCTGCTTGGACTTGTTGACGGGGATTCAGACTCATGGTGGCCAGCCACCAGGCTGCTGTGTTTGCAGAGGTCTCACTTAACCCACAAGTAATCAGTCCAGGAGGGGGTCGTGATCACCCCAACCTCGGGGACTGGCTGTCTCGAGGTCCTCCAGGCTCACACAGCCTGTAAAGCAGAGTGGCTGTCCCTTCATGGCTGGTGGACCCCCGCCCTCCTGCAAGGTCGGGGAGCGGATCCTTCCCTCCAGCCACCACCTATCTCCACGTCAGCGAGGAATCCCAGGCTGGAGTGGACCTCTCGGGGGGAGGGAAGGTCTTGATCAACATGCTCCCTGGGGAGGGCAGGCTCCTGGTCCACAGCCCACATTTGAGAAGCAGGTGAGGCTTTGGGTCATCCAGAGCACCTCTCAGCTCTGCCGGCCAAGAGCCGGCCCTTGGGGTCTCCTGGGCCCAAAACTCAGAGGCCCATCCTCCTGAACAGAGCCGGGGCCAAGCTCACGGTCAGCCCCGTCTGCCTCTGGGTTCCCTCCCTGGCGGTTGTCCTGCAGGTCGGGGGCCGTCTGCTTCCCTTTCCCTCCTGACACTTCCCACACCGGGAGTCCTTCCACACGGGGGCTTCCGCCTGGGGCGGCTGGGAGGGGGATGGTGGAGTCCAGGGGCCTCTCGCTGACGGCTGCCCAGCCCCCTGCCCCACTCCTGTCCCCTCCTGTTCTCTGTTGGTTTCTTCCGCCCTGGCAGTTCCTCTGGAACTGTCTTCAGAGGAGAGAAAATGGCTTCTTTTTACCTATTTCGGGTTCGACCTCACTGAATTTCTGCAGCCCTCCAGCTCCGTTTGCGTCATTTTTCCAGAAACGTTGAAGCGTGGCGTCTGCTCCGGGGTTTTCCTCCCTTGGTTATCCAGGAGCGTCACGGCTTCCTCTGTCTCCTTCAGGACGCTGCTCCTCTGTGTCAGAGGCCGGGCGGAACGTCCGCGCCCCGGGCCGCTCCTTCTCTCGTCCTGCCCCGTCTGCGGCACCAGGGAGATGGTTTGCTGCCTCCTGCCCTGCTCCCTCCTCCTGACTCGGTTTGCCATCTGGGGGCAGTTTCTCAGCCAGTGGCGATGCTTCTAGAACCTTCTTCAAATCCCTGGGGCTCTCCCCGTGGGGTGTCTCCCCTAGCCCTGACGTAGCTGAGCTCCACGCAGACGGACACCCCTCTCAGCAAGCGCCCACCCCGCCGTGCTCTCAGCAAGCGCCCACCCCGCCATGCCCTCAGCCAGCCCTGAGCCCTCGTGGGCTCCCATGGGGCGGTGACGCCATCCCCAGGGGCCCAGGAGAGCCCTGGTCACCCCACCCACTTCATCTTGCCGCCCGTGACTCAGGGCCCGTGACTCAGGGGCTCTGTCCCTGTGAGCCAAATGCCCCGCCTGCCACCTGCAGCATGGGACCTCTCGCTGACCAGGGCGGCAGCCCTGACCTCCCCGTGGGGACTCAGCTGCCCGTGGTCCCAGACGTGTGGTCTTTCCCTGTGCCTCTGCCAGGCGACTCCTGTTTTCCAGAAGGTGGTCCTTCTTGTCTTTCCCTGCTTCCTTCTCCCCTGGGGCTCACAACAGGAGTGCCCCCCCAGCTCCGTGGGATCCCCAGGCACAGCTTCCCACAGCTGCCCTCCCCAGCCCAGGGGTCCCCAAGCTCTGCCTGCGTGGTGGGTGCGAGGGCTCAGTGAGCACTGGTTCATGGAAGGAGGCCCCCAGACCTCCTCCTGCGCCTCCCGCAGGGGCACCTGGGCCCCCAGTAAACTCCCGGCCGCATCTCTGTGTGTTGGTGTCAGCCCCAGGGGGCTCATGAGCAAGACCCTCCGCCCAGACCCGGTGTCCCTCCTCACCTCTGGGCAGCCCCCTCGCTGTCTGCCGCACTCCCCTCCCTCTCTCTTTGTCTCATCCCAATTTTCCTGCCTCTGGTTGCAGCTGAAAGAGTGTCTTAGCACCTGCGATAACCTCCTCGTGACTGTCAGATATGAGTGCCTCTGTCCTTGGGGTTTGCAGAGCACATAATTCTAGTAACATTTGATGTTCCCTTTAAGGTCACGATGGAGGTGCTGGACTTCATCTGAGCCCCGCCAGACGGGGCTCCCTCCAGGCAGGGCTGACTCATGGAGGCCCACCCAGCTGCTCACAGCTGCCCACTCCCTGCGGGCCTCTCTGGAAGGTTCTCAGTGATGGAGGGTGGCACGAAGCCCTCGCTTTCCCCAAGGGCTGTGCATCTGTAAGGAGATGCGGCACCTCGTTAGGAAGGGCCCAACTTGGAGTCCAAGGCCTTGAGTCCGATCCCGGCGTGCGATCCTGGGGAAGACGCACTCAGGTGCAAGTCCTCCAGCAGGGACACGGGATCTGAGCACGCCCTCCTGATAAAAGTGGGAGAAATAAGGGAGCTTGTGATGGAACAGCTTGAGCCGAGGTTTAGCAGCCATCAGGCTCTCAGTCCAGGGAAGGGAACCGCCCGGCGGCAGAGCACCTGCCTGCCCTGCTCACACCAGTTGACAAGCGAGGGCAGAGGAAGGGTCCTGCCCAGGGGTCGCCGTCTGGGTGGGAGCAGAGAGGCCTTTGGCTTTAGTTTTCTACATCCCAAAGCCATCGTATGTTTAGGACAAAACTCCAAGGGCTGTGTTATATAGATGGAAAACTTCTTTCTGGGGCAAAATTGGAAAATAATTTCACAATTTGGCCAGGGAATATTTTACTCATTCATTAAATCCCCAGGTCATTGTTAAATGGCCAAGATCTGTCTTGCCCTTCATACAAAGTCATTTTCGGTATTTATTTTAAGAAGCAATGTTGGATTTGAAAGGACCGTGACTCAGGTGAGGCAGGGAATCAGATGGCCTCATCCAGGGCTCTGAACAATCACTCTTATGACATCATGGTTAGACCTCACGTTTGCCCCATCGGAGCAAGAAAAGAAATAATCGTGGTGTCTGGCTGCTTTCCCACGCGGTCTGTCTGCTGTGCCGAGAAGCCTCCTCACATGTTCCCCAAAGGACGGAATGGCCTCAGCTGCAGCCCGTGCCCCTGAGCAAAAGGACGCATTCGTTCTGCTAAAAACAGAGGCTGTTCATTGAGTGGAGTGCCTTCTGCAGGCAGCATCCTTCTGTGTCAGGTAGAAAATGATGTCAGAGCAGCTTCAGGTGAGAACTGATGAGCCGGGGAGACCGGCATCCTGCGACGGGGCTTATGGGCAGAGAAATAAAACGAGTGTAATAGGAATAAAGAGTGAAAACAGAGGGTTTAGTTTCAATTCGTGCTCGTCCCCTCTTCTGCTCCAGAGGCTCCTTACAGTTCAGAGCGATTGGAAGCTCAGCTGTTTTTAATGACAAGTGAAAGTTTCCAGCCCCCATGTCCCCCACCCCCAGCACCCTGGAGATGGCTACGGAGCTGTGCATGTTTCCGGATATTAGCTCTGTTTTACAGTCTGCCCCTCTGGAGCTTTGCTGGCCTGGGCATCCTTAGGAAACCCCAGGTCACAGAGAGCAAGGGACTCCATTGTCTTTCTTCCCTGGAACTTGGAGCAGTGCGGCCCTGGAGCTCAGTCTGGAGAGATTTCTCTGCCGTGTCCAAAAGCATCCACAGCGTGAGTGCCTTCCCCGTTTCTGAAATTGTTTCACACTCTTTCAGGAGAATGAACTCGGGTTTTCTGTAAAGGCACCTTTTCTTCAATCCTGTACAAGGCGTGCTTTGTACAATCCTGTACAAGGTCTCCCCTCCCTGGCTATTTCATGCCGAGTGGTTTTTCTGCCTTGGTGTTGCCTGGATCTTTCTCGCGCCTGTGCGTTGTGGCCGCGCCTCCTGAGTCAGGCCCTGCATGCCAGCACACCTCGTGGTCCAGACCCACGGGCCTCCGCTCCATCCTTCACTGCTGCACCCTCCGTTCCGCCACCCCCAAGTGGGCTCCCACTGCTCATTTATTCACCCATTGTACAATATTCATGAAGGAGTCCCTCAGTGCAGGCCTGAGCTGGGCCCGGGGGACACGGCTGTGAACCAGCAGGACGTGGACCTCACTCCCCTCGGGCAGATCCCCGAGCAGACCCCGCAGAGCCGGGACGGCAGCCGGGGCCCGGCATCGCCGTGAACGCCGAGGGTAGGTCGTGCACATAACACCCGGCTTTGCCTTGGCGACAGCGCTTACCGGCTGTCTGACCCGAGGAAGGTCACTGAGACTCAGGACACTCATTTCCTCAGCGGGAGACTCGGAGCTGAAATACCCGCCCTGCCAGCTGGTTGAACAACAAGAACCCGTGTCTGTGAAGCCACTGGGCTCCAGATCATGGTTACTTATTAATAGTTTTTATTAGCCACCTGTCCTGGGAGCTTCAGGGTTGACAGGTTCTATGACCTGAGCCTGTCCCTGCAGGGACAGCTGCCCATCTGTCCTGGCCAGCGGTTGGCAGCTTTAGGCTGAAGGTAGGAGTAGGCGAGTGTGGTATGGACCAGGTACTGCACATGGGTTCCTGAGAATGGTCTCAGAGGTGTCCGTGGCCACGGTCTCTGCAATGAGGAGCCTGGGCCTTGGAGACTCAGCTACATTGCCCAGGGTCTCGTGGGGGAGCAGAATTGCCATTCTCCGCATCCAGTGTACTGGCGGTGGGTCTCGGGGGGGCCGTTCCTGGCAGGGCAGAGAGGACATCTAAGCTCTTTCTCAGTAAGATGCTTCCCTGAACATTTGACCCCCCAGCCGTGGGTTTGCTCCTTAGGGCCCCACGAGACACCTGGAAATGTCCTGCCTTCTTGGGACACAGCGATGCCGTCCCCAGCCTTTCTGTTGGGCTCTGTGCCCTCCGTGCCTGGCTTGAGCTCTCTCCCTGCAGTGGCCCCTCTGAGTCCAGGGGCACTGTCCTTCCACATGAGTCCCGGAGCCGCCCTCCAGGCGACAGGAAGCTGGGCTGTCCCTCCACTTGCAGGACCTCAGGGTCTCCTGACCGGATGCAGCCACACCTCAACCCCGGCTCAGGAGGACCCTGGGTTTCTCCTGCCACGTGGCTTTTCCAGCCATATCCCTCCAAACACACTGGACCGCCCCTGGGTCCCAGTGCAGGACTGACATAGCACAGCTCGGTGTTTCGAGCTCTTCCCATGTAATGGGGCCCGTCCAGGCACTTTAGATGGGTCATTTCATTCCTTTTTCTTCACCTTCCTGGGCAGGAAGTGCTAATAACATCTCCACTCTCTGCTGTGAAAACTAGGAAGCAAGAGGTCCCTGGGTGCCCGGGTGCTTGCCACTGGGTCACACGGTCACGCCCTATCTTTTCAGGTTGCCCTTTTATTTCTTTAAAAATGTGTTTTATTGAAGTATGGTTCAGTTGCTAAGTCATGTCCGACTCTAGCGACCACATGGACTGTAGCCTGCCAGGCTCTTCTCCATGAGATTCTCCAAACAAGAATACCAGAGTGGGTTGCCATTCCCTTCTCCACGGGGTCTTTCCCACCCGGGGGTCAAACTTGGGTCTCCTGCACTGCAGGCTGATTCTTTACCGACTGAGCTATGAGGGAATCCCTTATTGAAGTATATTTGGCTTAAATGTTGTCTTAACTTCTACTGTATAACACAGAGATTCAGTTATACATATATATATATATTCTTTTTTGTATTCTCTCCCATTACAGTTTATTCCAGGATGTTGAATACAGATCTCTGTGCTAAACACTAAGACTTTGATACTCACCCGTCTTGCATGTCAAAGTTTGCATCCGCTCTCCCCGAGCTTCCACTCCGTCCCTCCCCTACCGCCTCTACCCCTTGGCAACCAGGAGTCTGATCTCTACATCTATGATTTTCTTTCTATTTCATGGATAAGTCCATTTGAATCACTGTCTTTAGATTTCACACGTAAGTGATGTCGTATGGCCGCTGTCTTTCTCTGTTTGAAATACGTACATCCCTTAGTATGGTAATCTCTAGGTCCATTCATGGTGCTGAAAATGGCCTTACTTCACTCTTTTACTGGCTCAATAGTATCCCCTTGTATGTATATATCACATCTTCTTTATCTATTCATCTGCTGATGAACACTTAAGTTACTTCCATGTCTTCGCTATTGTGAATATTGCTGGTATGAAGATAAGAGTACATGTATCTTTTTGAGTTGGGCACCTCCAACCTGGGGAGTTCGTCTTTCAGTGTCCTATATTTTTGCCTTTTCATGCTGTTCTTGGGGTTCTCTAGGCAAGAATACTGAGGTGGTTTGCCGTTCCCTTCTCCAGTAGACCATGTTTTGTCAAAACTCTCTATCATGACCTGTCCATCTTGGGTGGCCCTACATGACATGGCTCATAATTTTAATGAGTTAGTCAAGGCTGTGGTCCCTGTGATCAGTTTGGTTAGTTTTCTGTGATTGTGGTTTTTATTCTGTCTGCCCTCTGATGGATGAGGATAAGAGGCTTGTGGAAGCTTCCTGATGGGAGAGACTGACTGAGGGGGAAACTGGGTCTTGTTCTGATGAGCAGGGCCGTGCTCAGTAAATCTTCCATCCAATTTTCTGTTGATGGACAGGATTGTGTTCCCTCCCTGTTGTTTGACCTGAGGCCAAACTATGATGGAGGTAATGAAGATAATGGTGACCTCCTTTAACTTAAAGAGCCTCTTGATGAAAGTGAAAGAGGAGAGTGAAAAAGTTGGCTTAAGACTCAACATTCAGAAAACTAAGATCATGGCATCTGGTCCTATCACTTCATGGCAAATAGATGGGGAAACAATGGAAACTGAGAGACTTTATTCTCTTGGGCTCCAAAATCACTGCAGATGGTGACTGAAGCCATGAAATTAAAAGACGCTTGCTCCTTGAGGCTGAACAGTTCTACAAAGACCTATAAGACCTTCTAGAACTAATACCCATAAAATATGTGCTTTTAATTATAGGAGACTGGAATGCAAAAGCAGGGAGTCAAGAAATACCTAGAGTAACAGGCAAATTTGGCCTTGGAGTACAAAATGAAGCAGGGCAAAGGCTAATAGAGTTTTGCCAAAGAATGCACTGGTCATAGCAAACATCCTCTTCCAACAATACGAGAGAAGACTCTACACATGGACATCACCAGATGGTCAATACCGAAATCAGACTGATTATATTCTTTGCAGCCAAAGATGGAGAAGCTCTTTACAGTCAGCAAAAACAATACTGGGAGCTGACTGTGGCTCAGATCATGAACTCTTTATTGCCAAATTCAAACTGAAATTGAAGAAAGTAGGGAAAACCACTAGACCATTCAGATATGACCTAAATCAAATTCCTTACAATTATACAGTGAAAGTGAGGAATAGATTCAAGGGACTAGATCTGATAGACAGGGTGCCTGAAGAACTACGGATGGAGGTCCGTGACCTTGTACAGGAGGCAGTGAAAAAGACCATCCCCAAGAAAAAGAAATGCAAAAAGGCAAATGGTTGTCTGAGGAGGCCTTACAAATAACTGTGAAAAGAAGAGAAGCTAAAGGCAAAGGAGAAAAGGAAAGATATAAGCATCTGAATGCAGGGTTCCAAAGGATACCAAGGAGAGATAAGAAAGCCTTCCTCAGTGATCAGTGCAAAGAAATATAGGAAAGCAATAGAATGGGAAAGACTAAGGACCTCTGCAAGAAAATTAGAGATACCAAGGGAACATTTAATGCAAAATGGGAACAATAAAGGACAGAAATGGTATAACCTAAAGTAGCAGAAGATATTAAGAAGAGGTGGCAAGAATACACAGACAATCACGATGGTGTGATCACTCACCTAGAGCCAGATATCCTGGAATACAAAGTCAAGCGGGCCTTAGGAAGCATCATTACAAACAAAGCTAGCGGAGGTGATGGAATTCCAGTTGAGCTATTTCAAATCCTAAAAGATGATGTTGTGAAAGTGCTGTACTCAATATGACAGCAAATTTGGAAAACTCAGCAGTGGTCACAGGACTGGAAAAGGTCAATTTTCATTCCAATCCCCAAAAAAGACAATGCCAAATAATGCTCAAACCAGTGCACAATTGCCCTCATCTTACATGCTAGCAAAGTAAAGCTCAAAATTCTCCAAGCCAAGCTTCAACGGTACATGAACCATGAACCTCCACATGTTCAAGCTGAACTGAAAAGGCAGAGGAACCAGAGATTAAATTGCCAGCATCCACTGGATCATCAAAAAAGCAAGAGAGTTCCAAAGAAACATCTACTTCTGCTTTGTTGACTATGCCAAAGCCTTTGACTGTGTGGATCACAACAAACTGGGGAAAATTCTCTTTTTTTTTTTCAAACTAGGGAAAATTCTTAAAGAGATGGGAATACCAGACCACCTGACGTACCTCCTGAGAAATCTGTTTGCAGGTCAGGAAGCAATAGTTAGAACTGGTCATGGAAAAACAGACTGGTTCCAAATCAGGAAAGGAACACGTCAAGGCTGTATATTGTCACCCTGTTTATTTAACTTCTATGCAGAGTACATCATGAGAAACGCTGGGCTGGAAGAAGCACAATGGAATCAAGCCTGCTGGGAGAAATACCAATAACCTCAGATATGCAGATGACACCACCCTTATGGCAGAAAGTGAGGAGGAACTAAAGACCCTCTTGATGAAAGTGAAAGAGGAGAGTGAAAAAATTGGCTTAAGTCTCAACATTCAGAAGACTAAGATCATGGCATTCAGTCCCATCACTTCATGACAAATAGATACAGTGGAAACAGTGTCAGACTTTACATTTTGGGCTCCAAAATCACTGCAGATGGTGATTGCAGCCTTGAAATTAAAAGACGCTTGCTCCTTAGAAGGAAAGCTATGATCAACCTAGACAGCATATTAAAAAACAGAGAGATTACTTTGTCAACAAAGGTCAGTCTAGTCAAAGCTATGGTTTTTCCAGTATTCATGTATGGATGTGAGAGTTGGACTATAAAGAAAACTGAGTGCCAAAGAACTGATGCTTTTGAACTGTGGTGTTGGAGAAGACTCTTGAGAGTCCTTTGGACTGCAAGGAGATGCAACCAGTCCATCCTAAAGGAGATCAGTCCTGAGTGTTCATTGGAAGGACTGACGTTGAAGCTGAAACTCCAATACTTTGGCCACCTGATGCGAAGAACTGACTCACTGGAAAAGCCCCTGAGGCTGGGAAAGATTGAAGGTGGGAGGAGAAGGGGAAGACATAAGATGAGATGGTTGGATGGCATCATCGACTCAATGGACATGGGTTTGAGTAAACTCTGGGAGTTGGTTATGGACAACGAGGCCTGGTGTGCTGCAGTCCGTGGGTCGCAAAAGAGTCAGACAGGACTGAGTGACTGAACTGACTGATCTTTTTGAATTAGAGTCTTATATGTATATATGCCCAGAAGTTGAATTGCTGTATCATATGGTAGCTCTATTCTTTAGTTTTTTTTAAGTAATCTCCATACTATTCTCCTTAGTGGCTGTACCAATTTACATTTCCACCAGCAGTGTAGGAGGGCTCCCTTTACCCCACATCCTCTCCAGCATTTCTCTTTTGTAGTTTTTTGATGATGGCCATTCTGACCAGTGTGTGTTGATACCTTATTGTGTTTTGATTTGAGTTTCTCAGTTCAGTTCAGTAGCTCAGTCGTGTCCAACTCTTTGCTACCCCATGAACCGCAGCATGCCAGGCCTCACTATCCATCACCAACTGCCAGAGTCTACCCAAACTCATGTCCATTGAGTCGGTGATGCCATCCAACCATCTCATCCTGTCGTCCCCTTCTCTTCCTGCCCTCGATCTTACCCAGCTTCAGGGTCTTTTGAAATGAGTCAGCTCTTCGCATCAGGTGGCTAAAGTATAGGAGTTTCAGCTTTAGCATCAGTCCTTCCAAGGAACACCCAGGACTGATCTCCTTTAGGATGGACTGGTTGCATCTCCTTGCAGTCCAAGGGACTCTCAAGAGTCTTCTCCAACACTACAGTCCAAAAGTATCAGTTATTCAGTGCTCAGCTTTCTTTATAGTCCAACTGTCACATCCATACATGACCACTGGAAAAACCACAGCCTTGACTAGATAGTCCTTTGTTGACAAAGTAATGTCTCTGTTTTTTAATATGCTGTCTGCTGCTGCTGCTAAGTTGCTTCAGTTGTGTCTGACTCTGTGTGACCCCATAGACGGCAGCCCATAGGCTCCCCTGTCCCTGGGATTCTCCCAGCAAGAACACTGGAGTGGGTTGCCATTTCCTTCTCCAATGCATAAAAGTGAAAAGTGAAAATGAAGTCGCTCAGTGATGTCTGACTCTTAGCGACCCCATGGACTGCAGCCTACCAGGCTCCTCCATCCATGGGATTTTCCAGGCAAGAGTACTGGAGTGGGTTTGCCATTGTCTTCTCCAAATGTGCTGTCTAGGTTGGTCATAACTTTCCTTCCAAGGAGTGAGCGTCTTTTAATTTCATGGGTCGCCTTTTTGGTATCTGATCCTATCTGACCACTCAGTGTCTCCCACGCTCTCTGCAGCCTTGTCCAGCTGATGTTTTACAAAGTCCTCTTTCTGAGTCTGGTCGAGCCCTCCATGAAGACGCTGACTGGAAACCAGCAGCTTCTTCCTACCGCGTTTCCGGCATTGGCATCACCAATTCCTTCCCAGTTCTGTGTTCCCAGTCCAGCTCAGCCTGGAATGTCCCTGCACCCTCACTCTGGTCCCCAGGACGGCTGGGCGCATCTCCTGTGCGTGTGAATCTGGCACTAAGCAAATATTTGTGGACAGGCGTCCCCGGAGCAAAATGCTGGCAGACCAGGCATTTTTTACTCCAAGCTGACAAATGTGCAGATGACTTTGGTTGAGGATTCAGTGGGCTCTGCATGCCCCTGCGTGCGACAATGGCACAGGCTGTTCCTCAGCAATCACGGGCTGCTCGGCAGTTGAGACCACGTGTCATCCAGTCCTGAGGGTCACATAGGCTGGGAGGGTGGAGGAGGGGGGCTGTGAGTGAGAGAGGCTAAGGAGGGCCCAAGGTCAGGCAGATCCACTCCCAGACCCGAAGCCTCTTCAAAGACACACCCTCACCCTTGTGCACGGCTGGCTCCTCACCCTCTGGAGGACCCTGGGGCACGGTTCTTCCTTTCCTTTGCAGGAATCGGGAGAGAAGCCTTGCAAAGCCTCTCAGATCCAAACCTGCAGAGTCTGTGGGCAGGTGGTCTCAGGCCATCAGAAGAGGCAGGACAGCCCCTGCATTCTCACTGCGCCAGGACTTGTCCCTGGACGGGACCACTGGAGATGCTAAAATTAGAAGCAAAACCAGAACAAACAGAAAACTCAGCAAAGAGCAACCGCAAACCCGGCCATGACTCCAGGAAGCCGCCCTGCTCCCGGCAAGCTGGGGAACATTCCCAGCCGTGGGTCTCCAAGTCACAAAGACCCTGCCATTTGTCATTGCAGGCAAATGGCCCGTCCAGGACCTGTGACAGCCAACTCAGCTCTGCATCTGTTGGGTCTCTGAAGGCGACCCTCGAGGGGTCCCTGTGTGGGGACGTCTCCCTTCCCCCCACTCTCTGCAGCCCAGGCAGTTTGGAGGGTGGAATGCCAGGCATTTGGGCTTGATCCAGGGTTCAGATCACCAGCCTCACAGCTGCCCCCAGGCCTGGTGGGGTTGGGTCCTTTCTCTAGCACCCTGTGATGCTAGGCCCTAGGGTGTGAGTTGGGGTCTGTGGACAGGATGTGGGCTCGGCTCCAAGCTCCGCGTGGTTCTGACCCCAGGCTACCTGTGTAGAGGCAGGACTCTCTGGACCAGCCTCAGATGCATCACCCCACCTCCAGCACCGACCTGTCATCTGACTGGTGAACTCTGGCCTGGCCTCCTCTGGAGGCCCTCCTGCTTCCTGGGCCCGCTGCTGTCTCTGTCATAGCAAGGACCACCATCCTGCCTGCCTACCCAGGGGCACAGGTCCCAGGGGAAGGGGTCTGTACCCCCGCAGCCCTGGCAGAGATGAGTGGAATCACTCTAGCACTGCCGCTGCTCGGGTCCGACTGTCCACCCGCTCTTCCTGGCTGGGGGTCCTCACCGTGAACTGAGCCCCCCTCCATCCCTCCAGCCTTCCCCAGACAGCTCAGTTATCCCTGTCTGCTCACCCCGCAGCTGCAGAGGGAGGTCAGGGAGAGACAGAGCGTCCAGCCACTGACCCCAGCGCCCCCTTCCCTGGCCGGCGGGGCAGTGCACTGCCCACCAGGTGTGACTGGGCCTCCTTTGTCTCTGAGCATAACGAGCCCATCTAGATCAAAACTTTGAAACCTACAGCATCATTTATATGAGGGCCCCCTTCTCCTTGACCCTGGGGACCTAACGTCTGCAGGTGCAGGCCAGGGAGGGCAAGGGGACTCGGGGGTGGGACCAGCTAGACCCCACCATCTTGCCCTCTCTCCCGATGCTCCGGTGTCTCAGGGGACAAAATCTTACTTTTCCTCTTGCAAAGTCAACTTCTCAAAGAGAGAAAGTGAAAGTGTTACTTTCTCTAGGCAAAGCTCTCCTCATGTTATACATGTTCTTCATAGACTACAATAGACCTTTATTTTCTTTTAGAGAAATCGAGGGTGGCTTTCAAATGTCAGATTTTCAGACTGAGGACACACTGCATTAAAACACCACGTTTTCTCAAGTGGACCCTTTCTGTCTTGTCTCCATCATCTCCCTCTGATCACAGCTCAAGTCACAGCAAGAAGGAGCTTCCGAGGAGGTGTGTTTTCCACACACGTGTGCGATGACAAGTTGTCAAAGGAAAGTATTTGGGATTAAATAAGGGGAAACATTCCTGTGGTTGGTGGCGATGCCCTCACTCCTGGGGGAAGGGTCAGAAGGTTCCTGCTCTTCCCGGCCAAGCTCGGCACAGGCTCTGGGCCCAGCAGGTCCCGTGAGCACAGCTCTGAGCTCCCAGGTGACAGGCTGTGACCATCCAGGGCGCAGGTGTCAGCAGACACGGGTGACTGTCCAGTCTGCTCCTTCCCAGGGAGTGGCCTCAGACAAGCGGTCTCACTTCTTCCTGCCTTGAGATCTCTGCTTATGTTGAGTGGAGACCTGGCAACATCATTGATTGCTGGGCCACCAAGAAGACGAGCCCAGCAGGGTCTACAGGCTCACGTAAGGGGGCCCTGGCCACCCAACAGAATCCACCCTCTTTCCCAGGCAGCAGTCAGCCAGTGGGTGGTGGAGGAGCCGGATGTGATCCTAAACTCAGCTGTCTCAACGTTCGTGTCTAACGCGTCTGGCCCTGAACAAGGGGCTTTGAAGGTTTCATTTCATTGAATGTCAGAACTCTCCAAACATTTAGGTGGTCCAGACACACTGGGGACCCCAGCTAAGTCTTGGCCTCCTGCACCCCATCTTTTTCACGAGAAGCAAAAGGAGTTCTGTGATAGTTTCATCCCATTTTGCTTTCAATTAAGAAAAAACTTGATTTCTCTCTCCTTGTGTAATGGTCTAAATACCTGGAAAGAAAGCCTCCCAGAAAGCTCATTAAAAGACCCACTTTACAGGTCAGGAACCTGTCACGCCAATGGCGCTTGGTGCGTTTATTCACCACTTTCATTTGTCAGATCCTTCAGCCTACAACGTCCAGATAATTAAGACAACAGGGGTCTGTGTGTTCCTATTTATTCAGTCTCTTACACAAGAATATCATGTCCCGGAGAGGTTGTCCTAAGCACGGCGTGCAGCCCTTTCATTTCCTAGGAGGTGGCACTGAGGTTCTGAGAAGACCAACGCCTCCCCGAGGCCACGGGGGTGAACGGGAGCCGAGTCCCCATCCCGCCTCGTTTTCCTGCCAGGCTCTCGAGTGAGCGCCGCCCGTGCCTTCTCCCACCCACTGCTCTGCGAGCTGCACAGATGAATAAACTGTTTGTAAAGTTCTGGGAGTTCTTATACGCTCCATGTCACACAAACACAGGACTGGGGATTGTCACCACCATCAGTTAATTACAATAAGGGAAACAGCATTTCACTGTCACACCAGTCATGCTGTAATTACTAATGTCTCCAGCAAACACTCACGGATCAGTGACGCCCCACCATCCCTGCTTTGTGTATACATGTGCGTATTAACAAGCTGGCTCCCCGAACACAGGTGTCCTCTGTCAGCTGGCTATGGTCTGTTCCTTGACCCTGAGACATCAAGGTTACCGGTGGGATCAGGGGGGCTGGAAGTTGACGTGGGAGTGTTTTAGGAGTTCTGACTTCGGATTCTTCACTGGTGCTACTGAAAAACTAGGTACTTGGAAGCATTTTATCTATCTATGAGCAGCGAAGAAATGATTCTTTCAAACTGTGGTGCTGGAGAACCCTCTTGAGAGTCCCTTGGAGTGCAAGAACATCAAACTAGATAATCCTAAGGGAACTCAACCCTGAATATTCATTGGAAGGACTGATGCTGAAGCTGGAGCTCCAATACCTTGGGCACGTGATGCTAAGAGCCGACTCACTGGAAAAGACTCTGATGCTGGGAAAGATTGAGGGGAGGAAGAGAGGGGGCAGCAGAGGATGAGATGGTTGGATGGCATCACCAACTCGATGGACATGACTTTGAGCGAACTCTGGGAGATAGTGAATATAGTGAACAGTAGTGTACATAAGGGCTTCCCTGGTGGCTTAGATGGTAAAGAATCTGCCTGCAATACTGGAGACCTGGGTTCAATCTCTGCTTTAGAAAGATGCCCTGGAGGAAGGAATGCCAAACCAGTCCAGTATTCTTGCCTGGAGAATCCCAGAGACAGAGGAACACACGTGGACATGAACTTGGGCAAACTTGGGAAGACAGTGAAGGACAGGGAGGCTTGGCACGCCACAGCCCATGGGGTCACAACGAGTTGGAGATGACTTCGGGACTGAACAGTAAGAAACAACAGTGTCTATCTGTTAATCCCAGACTCCTAATTCATCCCTTCCCCCAACTTTTCCCCTTTGCTAAACATGCTTGTTTTCTACATCTGTGAGCCCAATTTCGTTTTGTAAATAAGTTCATTTATATCATTTTTTGTTTAGATTCCACATTTAAGTGATATCACACGATAGTCACCTTTCTGTGTTGGACTTACTTCATCCAGCATGACCATCTCCAGGTCCATGCATGTTCCTGAAAATGGCATTATTTCATTCTTTCTGTGCCTGAGTAGTAGTCCATTGCATGTATGCAGCATATCTCCTTTGAGTCATTTCCTCTTAAGTGGAGCATTGAGGGGGCTGGGCCAAGATCCACGGGAAACAGAGGGTCAGGGCTGCTCCCCTGGGAGCAGGACTAGCCCCTCAGATGGACACAGGGCCTACGGCGCGAGTCTGGAGGACTTTGGAACTGCCCCAGGTGGTGGTTGCTGCCTGCCGTCCTCCTCTCTGGGAATGGAGGGGTCTGCCGTGATGACGCCCCCGCCCACCCTACGCGTCTCAGCACTGCCGTGGCAGGGGCCCGGCAGGGGGCTGGCCTTTCAGCTTGAGGGTGGCTGGAGGAAGAGGGCCCACCCACAGCCTCTGCCCTGGAGGACACTTCTCTGTGGACAGATCGGCCGTGTCATTTTGCTGGGAAGAAAAGAATGTGGCAGAAGGGATGTGACTGGAACTCACAGGACCAGCCTCCAGCTTTATGGTTCTCTCTTTGTCTCCAAACCCTCTGCCATCCTGGTACGTGTTTGATCTCCATCTCCTAGAGGGTGAGAGCCCACATGGAGAGAGAAGGGTAGACCAGTATCCCCATGGAACCCAGCCCTCAGTGACTCAGCTGGAATGGTCCAGGTGAGAAGCACAGTGGGGAACTACCCCAAGCTGGGAATCAAGTATCCCGAGTTGTTCTAGCCGCTGAGATCCAGGTGTGAGTGTTGTAAGCCACTGATGGCTGATACAGGCTGAACGGTGATGTGCTCGGGATGCTGAGCAAACCTGGGGTGAGAGGGGGCCATCATCCACTCTCTGCAGGGTCCAAGGTCCCATCTGATGGCTGTAAATCCAGGCAGGGCCACGCGTGTTTCAACCGCCTGCAGAGAGGCATAGGTCTGTCAACGAGCAGGACCCGGGCTTCCTTTTCAATCTCATCTATTTACAAATGTGCCTTCACGTTCTGGGAAATTTGCCTGAGAATTTATGGCCTCAGCAGATGGACCATCCCTTGAATCATTCATTTCCCTAAAGCTCACCTCACAACAGGAAGGGAACCCAAACAACTTTCTCCCGAGTGATCCATCAGCCTCGCGGGCTCCGCTGTGGACTGACGGACGCCCAAAGGCCTTGTATTTGCAGCTTCGTGAGTTATGCCTGCGATACTCATAAAGGTGGAGAGAATGCCGAGTATTATTCAGCTGTGAGTCACAGACAGGAAATATCTCACACAGAACAACCTCGGCTTGCGTTTGTTTAGAACTCCATAAATTTCAAACAGCTTTCATACCCAAGAAGATCTTTGCTCTTTTGGGGGCACCTCCCTGAATAAGGAAGGGCTTCCCTGGTGGCTCAGATGGTAAAGAACCTGGCTGCAATGCAAGAGACCTGGGTTCGATCCTTGGGTCCAGAAGATCCCCTGGAGAAGGAAATGGCAACCCACTCCAGTACTCTTGCCTGGAGAATTCCACGGACAGAGGGGCCTGGCGGGCTACGGTCCATGCAGTCTCAAAGAGTCGGACATGGCAGAGTGACCAACACTTTCACTGAATAAGGAGGAGGACAGGTCCTCATGTCCACTTCTTAAACAAGGAAACTGAGGCACAGCCCTCACATGTGAAGGCAAAACTGAGCAAGTTGACCATTTGCAAAATGTAAGATTCTGAGTGCTTCTGGCTGAGTTCACTTCCTATCTGTCGATTCAGGCACATCCGAGATTTTCAGTGCACGTTTGATAAACATGTTTTGCCATAAAAGGACCTTGTCTAACCTGACAACCTGAACCCCAAATAGACAGGCTAGTGCATAACAGGCACTCAGGTGATGTTCTTTGAGTGGAACTGAGTTAACATCAGTGTAAATCATCTCATAGCTGTTTCCTTTATTGAAATGTTATTTTTTTTAAAATCGTGTGCTAATTTGGTTCAGCTCATCTACTGGATACCCAGGTCCTGGGAACTGTGAACATAAACGGCCTCCCAACCCCAGAAAGGTGTAGGCAGACGGTAGAACCCAAATTTAATACTAGAATTCACCAACCCCTTTGGCAGTTTCGAACACATCTGCACTTCAGCTGCGTGCTCTGATGACCACAAACACCCTCTGGACCTCAGCTCTCCACCCAAGAGCCGGTCGTCCTGGGGACGAGGGTGCAGGAGGCAGATGTTCTCAGCAAGCGTCCATCACAGGGAAGAGGCCCTTCCTGTTGACAGATGTCCACAGCCCTGCCATTGCAAGCAACAGACTCCACCTAACAAACACTCTAATCAGAGACAAAGGCTCCATGCTACTCCATGGATGCAACTCAGATCTGCCTCCTCGTTTGTCAAGATTCAGCTGAAGACCACCTGCCCACAGACATCTCTTTCCTTCTGCAGAGGTAGCATCCTGGACCCCCATCGTGACTCCACTTAGCCCTCCTCACTCTCCCTCCCTGAGGCCATGTAGACCTTCCCACTGTGGTTGCACTTCCCGCCTCTGTGCCTGGGTCGTGGGGGCCATGGACTCAACCCTTCACTTCCCTGAATCCTCAGGCCTGGAGCTCCTGGAAAGCTTCTGAAGCTGAGAATCACACTGGGAATTCCTACCTCCCACATCCAGGCATTGATCCCTGCCCCTTTCCTGTCGCCCACTCTGCCTGGTCTGAGTCCCTTTCCATCTCCTAATTTCTGAGCCTGTGGTTGGATGTTGAGGGTGGGAGGGTTCATCATTTGGGACTCATAGCTTGATTCCTTTCTTCACACACCTCCAAATGGAAATGGGTCTCCCCGCTCCAACTCAAGATGAGCACTCACCTTGTTTTCTTGCCTGAAACCCATGGGCCTTCTTAGCATGTGCCAGGGAGGGGTGGGTGGTCCTCTCACAGAAGGGGAAGAGTCACGGTCAGAACCACACCTGGGTCTGGTTCAGGGGCAGAGGGGGTGGAGGTAGGTCTGGGGAAGGGGGTGAGGTTTTCAATCTCCAACAAGTTTCTTGGTGATGCTCTCGGGGAACCCCTAGCATCAGTGGTACCTGGTGTGGACTCCTGGAATCAGAAATAACAGCTGCATGGCTCTGGGAACATGGCTTCTCTACTCATGTCTGTGACAGCACGACAGGGGTGCCCCTCTCCTTGGGTTATGAGCGAATGAAAAGCTCTTCCTGACTAAGCAGTTGTCGAAGTGGTGATGGTGTCAAGCAAATCATGCAGCTCCTTCACACAGGAAAAGATGCAAGAACCTCAACAACAGAAAGAGGAGAGCTCTCGAGGCACAGAACGGCATCAAAGACCTTAAAAGCATGTTGCTAAGTGAAAGAAACCAACCTGAGCATGCTGTTTACTGTATGATTGAAAGTCTACGACATTCTGGGAAAGGCGGACATGGAGACGGTACAAAACACCAGCAGTTGAAAGGAGAGAGGGAGGGAAGGACAGTGAGAACACAGCGGGCTTTTAGGGAACAAAAGCCAGAAGAACAGTGAGAACACAGTGGGCTTTTACGGAACAAAAGCCATCAGTGTGGTAGTTCGTGGCAGGCTCACGTCTCTATGAGCAAGTGCAAATGCACAGCAACGTCAAAGTGTTAGCCGCTCAGTCATGTCCGACACTTTGTGAGCTCATGGACTGTAGCCCACCAGGCCCCTCTGTCCCTGGGATTCTCCAGGCAAGAATACTGGAATGGGTTGCCATTTCCTTCTCCAGGGGATCTTCCTGACCCAGGAGTTGAACCCAGGTCTCCTGCATTGCAGGCGGCTTCTTTACCCTCTGAACCACCCAAAAAGTGAACCTTGCTGTCAGCTGCGGACTTCAGTTACTAATAGTACATCAACACTTGTTTGGCTGTTGTCACAAACACACAACATTTGTGCAAGATGTTAACGACCGAGAAACTGTGTGAGCAAGTTTATAGGAACTCTGTACTTCCTGCCTCATTTTTATGCAAACTGAAACTACGAAAATGAAGTCTTTTCATTAAAAAAATAAACATTAACTGATATTTCAAACTAAAAGAGAGGCATAGAACTTGGGGCTTCCCAGGTGGCTCCGTGGGTAAAGAATCCACCTGCAATGCAGGAGACACAGGAGACTTGTGTTTGAACTCTGGGTCCAGAAGATTCCCTGGAGGAGGAGATGGCAACCCACTCCAGTATTCTTCCAGGAGAATCCCATGGAGAGAGGAGCCTGGCAGCCTACAGTCCGTGGGGTAACAGACTCGGACGTGACTGAAGCGACAGCGTATAGAGTACATGCGCACAAAGTAAATTAGCCGCTGACGAGCGGTGACAAGCAGGCTGCAAAGAGCTGGGACCCACTGCCCTGCCTTCAGCCTCTTCCTGCCCTCTCCACGCCCCACAACAAAAAGAAAGAAGAGAAGCCAGTCACAAAGCTACCAGCAGTGCACCAGCCCAGGCTACTGGGTCGCGCAGAGCTGCCCTTTGCAATCCTGTGAGGGGTTTCACAAGCTTTGGGGCCTCCCCTTCCCTGGAGCTTAGGACGTGACAGGTGCTAGTAACTCATGACAGCTCTTCCTGAAGGGCTTCTCCAGGGCCAGGCAAGAGGAGTGTGGTCCCAGCAAAGGCGTCCTTAGAGGGTTTGTCCTGCAGAGTTGCGCCCGCCTGAGACCTGCACCCGGTACCACATCCCGCAGGTGCGGTCCCGGTCTTGGGGGTCCTGGGGCCCCTGGGGGTCAGGACGGCCCACCCAGCCTTGCTCCACTCTGCTCAGCCCTGGCCCGGAACCTTGGCCTAAGCAGTAGAATATCCTTTTTCTGCTGGAATAGAGAGCACTTGTGCATGGGAGCAATTGTGAAAAATCTCCTTCCTGTGGTTCCTGGTAATTTAAAGGTCAGGTTATCATATCATTCGTCAGTAAAACTGGGACACATTTGAGGATAAGTGATAGGAAACAAGACAAACGATTAAAATCATATGTACATGGCATTTGTTGTTATCGTTGTTCAGCTGCCCAGTAATGTTGTACTCTTTGCGACCCTACTGACTGCTTTTACAAAGAAAATACTTATGTATATGTGTATATACAGGTGTTTACAAATATGCATATACTCAATATAAATAGGTATATATGGACACAGGTATATATCCATATATCCATATACATACATACATATATATAAACACAAATTAATTAATTGGTTTTGCTATTATTTTGATTATTCCAGTAAATTTGGAAAACTCAGCAGTGGCCACAGGACTGGAAAAGGTCAGTTTTCAGTCCAATCCCAAAGAAAGGCAATGCCAAAGAACGCTCAAACTACGGCACAATTGCACTCATCTCACACGCTAGTAGAGTAACGCTCAAAATTCTCCAAGCCAGGCTTCAGCAATATGTGAACCGTGAACTTCCTAATGTTCAAGCTGGTTTTAGAAAAGGCAGAGGAACCAGAGATCAAATTGCCAACATCTGCTGGATCATGGAAAAAGCAAGAGAGTTCCAGAAAAACATCTATTTCTGCTTTATTGACTATGCCAAAGCCTTTGTGTGGATCACAATAAACTGTGGGAAATTCTTCAAGAGATGGGAATACCAGACTACCTGATCTGCCTCTTGAGAAATTTGTATGCAGGTCAGGAAGCAACAGTTAGAACTGTACATAGAACAACAGACTGGTTCCAAATAGGAAAAGGAGTTCGTCAAGGCTGTATATTGTCACCCTGTTTATTTAACTTATATGCAGAGTACATCATGAGAAACGCTGGGCTAGAAGAAACACAAGCTGGAATCAAGATTGCCAGGAGAAATATCAATAACCTCAGATATGCAGATGACACCACCCTTATGGCAGAAAGTGAAGAGGAACTAAAAAGCCTCTTGATGAAAGTGAAAGAGGAGAGTGAAAAAGTTGGCTTAAAGCTCAACATTCAGGAAACGAAGATCATGGCATCCGGTCCCACCACTTCATGGGAAATTGATGGGGAAACAGTGGAAACCGTGTCAGACTTTATTTTTCTGGGCTCCAAAATCACTGCAGATGGTGACTGCAGCCATGAAATTAAAAGACGCTTACTCCTTGGAAGGAAAGTTATGACCAACCTAGATAACATATTCAAAAGCAGAGACATTACTTTGCCAAAAAGGTTCGTCTAGTCAAGGCTATGGTTTTTCCAGTGGTCATGTATGGATGTGAGAGTTGGACTGTGAAGAAAGCTGAGCGCCGAAGAATTGATGCTTTTGAAGTGTGGTGTTGGAGAAGACTCTTGAGAGTCCCTTGGACTGCAAGGAGATCCAACCAGTCCATTCTGAAGGAGATCAGCCCTGGGATTTCTTTGGAAGGAACGATGCTAAAGCTGAAATTCCAGTACTTTGGCCACCTCATGTGAAGAGTTGACTCATTGGAAAAGACTCTGATGCTGGGAGGGATTGGGGGCAGGAGGAGAAGGGGACGACAGAGGATGAGATGGCTGGATGGCATCACTGACTCGATGGACGTGAGTCTGAGTGAACTCCGGGAGTTGGTGATGGACAGGGAGGCTTGGCGTGCTGCAATTCATGGGGTTGCAAAGAGTTGGACAGGACTGAGCAACTGAGCTGATCTGATTATTTTGATATCCCTATAAAATAATTCTATTCAAAAATCATTTTTAAGAAATTCATTTCAAAGAATAGCATATATCTGTGATCATTAAAGCACAACTTGAAACGTTTGTTTATGTTGATTATCTTAATTTTAAAATCAAACAGTTGCTTAAGCTTAAGTTTGATATGCATGCACGTGTATTGCTCTATTTCTTAGCTGCACCCGTGTCAAATATATGCTACTAGCATTTTTCTGAAGAATGTGTTTTTGATGTGGTTTAGATTTTAATAGTTTTGAAACAGTGTCTATAATATTTTTTCAAAGATGAATTTTATGGGTAATCCACTTGAAAGTGAGAACAATTTAAACGACTCTTCTTTTCTACACCGTAATATTTTATACTGAAAAAATATTTCCTCTACAAGCCCTGAGGTATCCACTAAGCTCATAGCATTGTTGTTCAAATGTGGAAACTCTCATGTCTAACTTTTTATTGAAGTATGCAAATATATCAGTCTTTGTATTTTCACATGTGTACTCTATACTGAATTCTTCAGGTGAAACAGAAATACTACAGAATAGAAACTTGAATCTTTAGGAAAGACTAAGGAGAAAATATATGGATAAACATATTATTTTCTTCTTTATTTCTTTAGCACATGTGATGGTTTAAAGCAAATGTTACACTATTGTATTTTGGTATTTAAAACATATGTACAAAAACGTATGATCACTGTAGCATGTTAGATTGCTCATGTTAGATTGTTTCAGCCATGTCTCATTCTCTGCGACCCCATGGACTGTCGCCCACCAGGCTCCTCTGTCCATGGGCTTCTCCAGGCAAGAACACTGCAGTGGGTTGCCGTTTCTTTCTCCAAGGGATTGTCCCGACCCGGGGATGGAGCCCACGTCCCCTGCATCTCCCGAACTGGCAGGAGGGGACTTCGCCGCCGTGTGCCCGGGAAGCCCCAGAGCAGATGCAGTGTTGCGGTCGCTGCTGTCGTTCAGTCTCCAGTCACGTCCAAGTCTGTGATCCCGTGGACGGCAGTACTCCAGGCTCCCTAGGACTTCACCATCTCCTGGAGTTTGCTCAGACTCATGTACATTGACTCGGTGATACCATACAACTATCTCATCCTCTGTTGCCCTCTTCTCCTCCTGCCCTCAGCATCAAGGTATTTTCCAATGAGTCAACTGGCCAAAGTTGGAGCTTCAGCTTCAGCATTAGTCCTTCCAATGAATATTCAGAGTTGATTTCCTTTAGGATTGACAGGTTTGATCTTGCTGTCCAAGGGACTCTCAAGAGTCTTCTCCAGCACCACAGTTCGAAAGTATCAATTCTTCAGTGTTCAGTCTTCTTTATGGTCCAACTCTCACATCCATACATGACTACTGGAAAAATCATAGCTTTGACTATAGGGACCTTTGTTGGCAAAGTGATGTCTCCGCTTTTTAACGCACTGTCTCAGTTTGTCATAGCTTTTCTTCCAAGAAGCAAGCGTCTTTTAACTTCATGGCTGCTGTCACACATATATCTATATATTATTAGCTCAAAATAAGACATGAAAGGCAAAAGAGAGGGGGAAAATCAGGTGGCATAAACAGCAAATTGATGGACAAAATCAAACTCTTCAGTAACTGCAGTCATGTAAACTGACTGAAAAATCCAACAAAGTTCAGGGATTTTTCAGAATAAATAAAAATGTAAGACTTAACTGTACACTTTCTGTAAGAAGTGTTCTTGAAATACAGTAATGTAGGTGGGCAAATGGATGTAAAGGGATAGGATCATATATGTCTTGCAAACAGCATAAAAGGATAGGAATGGCTCTTACTGTCAAATAAAGTAAACTCAAGATGAAGAGCATTAGCAGAGATAAAGAGGATTTCATAATAATAAAACTACAAACTCTTCAGGAAGACATAGCAATCAGAGAAGTAAATATGCCTAAGAAGAGCTTAAAACTACAGATTAAAAAACTCACAAATTTAAAGGGAAAGTAGACCTTCATACTTGATGATGCAATGCCTCTCTTTTAGCAATTAGCAGGCCAGGTAAACCAGCCACGAAGATTGACATGGAAGGTCGGAACTACGGTGCCAGTCACCTTCACCAAATCGATGCCATAGACCATTACACACAAGCACTTCAAGACTCCTTTTCAAGGACACATGACGAGGTCATCCAAGGACACATGACGAGGTCATCAAGACAGACCATATACTGGATCATGAAACAGGTGTCACTGCAGGTCACCTTTAAATGCTATGGAATGTGTTCTCTAACTAAAGTGGAATTAAGTTAGAAATCAACAACAATAGAATATCTGGAAAATCCATATATATATATATATATAGAAATTAAATACTACACCCTAAATAATCACAGGTCAAAAAGAAATAAAAAGAGAAACAAAGAAAATAGGAAATCATTTTTACCAGGATGTTAATGAAATATTGCAGAATAAAACTCTCTAGGATGTATTACGGCAGCACTTTAGGGGAAAGTGCTTATAGCATTAGAGTCTAATATTAGGAAATAATAGTGCAAATTCAATAATATAAAGGTCTATATTAGTAGCTAAAAATAGAAAGTTAATTCAAAGTAGCAAGGGTAAAAATAAAGATAAGAACTGAAATCAATACAGAGAAAAGAAAAATGACGAAGAAGTGAATGAATCCACTCGTTTTTGGATTAAAAAATCGATAAGCTTCTAAATGATTCGTGAAAAAAGAAAAAGAGAATATAAATTAGGGATAATGTGAATAACAGAGGAGACGTAACTGTAGATCCTGAGGATTCTTAGTGGAAATAAGGAATTAATGTGAAGACATTTTTGCTAACATATTTGATAAATTAGGTGGATTTATTGAAACAAAGTGTATCAGAATTGACTCAAGATAAAATAGAAAACCTGAAAAGCCCCAAATCTGTAATAAATTGGAGAATTTACTTTTTCCATGGAGGGAGGACCCAATCCATGTGTTCGATATCACCTGTCCCCAAAATGATTTTTAGGCCCTGTGCAATCCCTGAGACAATTCTACAAGGCATTTTTGTAGTATCTGCCAACTTGGTTTGATACTTTACAAAGAAATATACAATATCTAGGATATCAAAAGAAACCGTTTTTTAAAAGTACTTAGTACACTTACACGCCTGACTTCAAAACCTACTATAAAGCTGCAGCCATTAAAGACATGTGGCACTGGGATAATAACAGAAAGGTTGACTGCTGAACTATAACAAAAAAACCCCAAACACAGTACATACATTTTTGAAGAATAGCATCCAGGCAAGACAATGTGGAAAGGAAAGTCATGTCAACAAGTAGAGCCAGAGCAGGACCTCGTCAGGAAAAAGGAAACCTCAAATCTGGACCCTCACAACATATTAACCAAAAAAAAAAAAGAACCGTAACAGTTCTGGTGGAGAAGACAAAAGAGTAACTTTGACTTGAAGATGCGTAAAGATTTCTTTTTTAACATACAGGAGACAATACACACAAAAGAATAAAGAATAATTAATTTGACTTCATCAATTCACATCTTCTCATGAAAAGACAGTCTTAAGAAAACTAAGGAGTAAGCCACAGATTGGAAGAAAGTATTTTTATTGAGACTAAATAAATCCTAGAACTCAATGAGGAAAAGACTAAATATGAGCCAAAGATTTTAAGGAAGATACATGAATGGTCAGTAAACACATGAAGAAGTGTTAAACATCATTAGCTATCAGGAAATGTAAGCATAAACCAAAATCAGGCGTATCATTTATCCACAATTAACAAAATGGCTGAAGCAAAAACCACTGGCCACACCCAACGCTGGGGAGGGTGTAGATCTGTCAGAACTCTCCTATATTTTTGGTGACATTTTAGAAAGCCACCACCACTCTGCAAAATATTGGGCAGTTTCTTCCAAAACAAACATATGCCCATGAAGTGAAATCATATGTCTGTAAAAAGACTTACTCAAGAATGTTCCTCGCAGTTTTATTCATAATAGCCACAAACTGGGGACAACCCGTGTATCCTTCAACAGTGAAACTGATACACAAACCGTGGTATATTCACAACATAAGCTGTTGTATATTGAGCAATGGAAAAAGAATACTACTGATACACAACCACATGGATGAATCCTCCAATCATTGTGCTGAGTGCAGGAAATCTTTCCCCTAAAGATCTGCACCATACGATTCCATTTATATGAGGCTCTAGAACAGATGGAACCAATCTCTGGTGAAATGAATAAAAGCAATGATTGCCTCTTGGGATGGAGATAGGGTGGAAAGGAAAAAGGGGGAATGAATATATTCTGTATCTTTTCTGTTTAGCCAGTGTATTTACCAATATTTAAATTTGTCAAATATTACCCTAAAAATTGTGTACTTCACAGCTCACAAATTCTAACTGAAAAGAATCATTAGCATGTGTAAAACTGAGTTAGTACTCTGCACGCAGAAAAATTTAAGAATGAAATGTGCTAATGTCTACAACTCACATTGAAATGAATCCGAAAGATACAATGGATTGATGAATGAAGAGAAAGATGGATAGATACGTGAAAAACTAGTAAAATAAACTGCCAATGGCCCAGCAAATGTGGTGGGTGTATGGATGTTCTCTGTACAATTCTTACAACTTTTCTATATATTTGAAACTTCATAATCAAACATTGAGGAAACCAGAGTTTCACCAACCAGACCCTCTCCTCACATGATAGATTCCAAAATGTAATTGCAGAATATCAGAATTAAATCTCCAATTCAGTTCAGTCGCTCAGCTGTGTCTGACTCTTTGCAACCCCCTGGACTGCAGCACGCCAGGCCTCCCTGTCCATCACCAACTCCTGGAGCTTGCTCAAACTCATGTCCATTGAGTCGGTGTTGCCATCCAACCATCTTATCCTCTGTCATCCCCTTCTCCTCCTGTCTTCAATGTTTCCCGGCATCAGGGTCTTTTCAAATGAGTCACTTCTTCGCATCAAGTGGCCAAAATATTGGAGTTTCAGCTTCAGCATCAGTTCTTCCAATGAATATTCTGGACTGATTTCCTTTAGGATGGACTGGTTAGATCTCCTTGCTGTCCAAGGGACTCTCAAGAGTCTTCTCCAACACCAAAGTTCAGAGGCATCAATTCTTCAGTGCTCAGCTTCCTTTATAGTCCAACTTCACATCCATACATGACTGCTGGAAAAACCATAACTTTGACTAGATGGACCTTTGCTGGCAAAGCAAGGTCTCTTCTTTTTAATATGCTGTCTAGGTTGGTCATAGTTTTTCTTCCAAGGAGCAAGTGTCTTTTAATCTCATGGCTGCAGTCACCATCTGCAGTGATTTTGGAGCCCAAGAAAATAAAATCTGTCACTATTTCCATTGTTTCTCCATCTGTTTGCCATGAAGTGATGGGACCGGATGCCATGATCTTAGTTTTTTGTATGTTGAGCTTTAAGCCAACTTTTTCATTCTCTTTCACTTCCATCAAGAGGCTCTTCAGTTCTAGGGATAGAAAATGAATGACATTAAATTAGGAAAGAAGTCAGCTGATCAGATTGAACAGCAATGTCTCCCGGAGTGAACCAGAGCTCTGCTTTTGCAGCTACCCAGGATCTCTCTGAGGACACGCATCTTGCAGGGATGAAGGACCTCTGAAGAAGATGCAGACACTCCCTCCCACACCTGTGTCTTCTGGCTCTCACGTGGGGAACAATACTGACCATCTTACTCAAGACGCATGTACATCATGTGAATTCCTGAAGAAGCAGAAGCTCATTTCTTCATTTCTATGCTATGGGTACTTTATTTTTGAATGCCTCAGTGGTGAAAGTTATTGCAAAATAAATGCATCCCCAAAAACCATATATAGACTCATACCATATGGCTAAAAAATAGAACTACAGCAGGATTGTTCCGACCACTGTCTACGTGCTTCGTGGCACGACTGTCCTGCCCCCAGCCCCCAGCCCCATTTCACAAACATTCCATGCTCCTCTTGCTTATGAAGTCCCAGGAGGAAGGTTTTCATATTTAATCACTGTCGCAGCTCAGGCGCTAGACAGGATCACAGCAGAAGCCAGAAATGTGGGTGGAAGGCTACCAGCCCACCTGGCTCATTTTAAGGCAGTTGTTAATGATGCTTCATCTAAGGATACAACCCCTGGCAGAATGCTGAGCTGAACAAGAGCATGAGACTGCCTTCAGCAGACTGGAGCATGTGGCCATCCTATTAGAGGGGTTCCAGATGGCCCCACGGAACAGGCTGACCTGGTCAGCTCAGTCTGTCCACAGACCTCTCCCAGGAGCACTGCCACAGCCAGCGTGAGCGAGGCTCATCCAGACAGACCCTGCTCCTGCCTCCCCAGATGAGGGAGGTGAGCCTAGCTGTGCTCAGGTAAGTGACTGATAGATTTTCCAGGTATGTGTAATTAAACAGCTTTCATGTATAATGAAGACATAAAGCCTCATTTATTTCAGAGCAATCTCCATGGGCTTCATAGAAAGAAGGCATTATCTAGCATTTAGTTTCTGAAATGTTGGAATATTAGAGATTTTGGATTCTGCTCGTCTGTGAATAATTCCCTGGATCCCTCAGGTGCTGGATGGCTGGTGCTCAGAAGCTGTGGGGGCAGATGTAGAGCACGGGATGGGTCTGCCTTCCGTAGAGCTTCCCCTAAGCGCCCCGGAGAATATGTTTGCGGGGATTTGGGGACCAACTGTACAATGATCAAATTAAACAGATATTAGTATACCTTCTCTCTCTCTTTTTTGTTTTTAGTCTGGCATCATTTTCAAAACCATGATGTTGAGCTTAAAATTAAGTCTTAGACATCATGGATTTTAAGACACATCAACAATTAATTATGGATTTTCTGGTTGTAAAGGGAAAATGACACTCCATGTAAGCCTTGCTTGTACAATATATCCCATATTAGAAATGATAAAGAAAGAAAGAAAGTCAAGTCACTCAGTCGTATCTGACTCTCTGCGACCCCATGGACTGTAGCCTACCAGGCTCCTCCGTCCATGGGATTTTCCAGGCAAGAGTACTGGAGTGGGTGCCATTGCCTGCTCCAGATCTTCCCGATCCAGGGATTGAACCCAGGTCTCCTGCATCATAGGCAGATACTTTACTGTGTGAGCCACCAGGGAAGTTATAAGCTGTGGAGAAAAAGAACAACACCGACCATTAGAATACAAAACACATCCCATGCGGAAGTGCTCCTTTCAGCACAGCCAGCCCCTGGTCACTCTGTGCTCACTGGTTGGTACACGGCTTCCCACTCTCTACATACTAGCTACACAGGTAGCCTACACACACCTGGGCAGGAACTGCCAAGTTCAACCATCTGAAAGGCCACTTCTGAATGCCCAAAGTACTAGGATATCCAGAGCATTGTGTGCCTCAGCCTGATATGATAAAAGAACCGTGGCTCTGATTAAGGGCTCTGCGTTCCTGTGCAGCACAGTTGACATAAATTTTGCTAAATCGTCACAAACAAAAACATAAGTGAGCCGTGACTGCCCCGCTCGGCTGGTGAGGAAACTCAGATGCAGAAGGTGTGCGTCCTCGCTGGTCGTCACTCACCTGCGGGCCCCTCCCAGGATGCAGGAGCTGGCCCTCGGCCTCTCACTCCTGCGTCCCCCCTGGGTCCTCTCCTTGGGCTCCAAGCTGGAGAAAGGTCCCTGAGGTTAGAACGGAGCCAGCCCGTCACCTGGGCTGCTGCCCCCTCGGTTCTTCTCTGAAGCTGGGCTCCTTCGGCTCTGCATTTTCTTCCTTCCAGCTTCGAATACAAGACTAAATATTTGACCATCCTATATCCTATAGGTAGAGGTTTTTTTTTTTCTCCAATGGATATTATGTACCTGGTTAAGACAGTTCCCTTTTAGTCTCAGTTTGCAAAGATCTTCCTTGTTATCAAAAAGAATATTGATTTTGTAAAATCATTTTACGGTACCCATCTTATGACTGGACAGTTTTTCAGTGTTCATCTGTTGATAGGGTAAATTAGTTTACCTTGAGTGATACACCAAACTCGTGTTCTAGGAATAACCCCCATTTTGTCACAACAGACTGCGTGTTTTCATATATTTCAGGCAACTCCAGAAACACTGAATGTCTGGTTTCAGACCACTGCAATAAAACAAGTATTTTATCTTGGTTTCCTAGAGTATGTAAGTTACTTGTACACTATGTTGTCATCTGTTAAATGGCGATGGCGTTACGCCTAAACAAAGTACACACCTTAATTTGAAAATACCTTGTTACTAAAAAATGTTATAACCTGAGCTTTCAGTGGGTCATAGTAGTAGTATCAAAGATCACTGATCACAGATCACATTAACAAATATAACAATAAGGAAAAAGCTTGAAATGTTGCTAGAATTCTCAAAATGTGACGCGAGAGTCACAACGTGAGCAAATGCTGTTGAAAGAAAAACGATGTCTTGTTCAACACATGGCCGCCCATAAATTTGTAAAAAACACAGAATCTATGAAGTGCAATAAAATGAAGGGCAAAAAAATGAGGTGTTTGTACTGGATCGAGTTTACTAATATTTTGTAAATTTTAGTATGTTTACATTTTATTTAGCATTAGCCTGCAATTTACTTTCTCCTACTGTCTGGGAACTTAGTAACAATTCTTACATAAATCTCATAAAAAGAAAGGTCAGGTGCTTTTCTTATTTTATAATATGAAAGAGGTTGGAAAACAATAAATTTTTCTCTCTTTAAAATGGCTGAGTGTTAGTCACTCAGTCATGTCCAACTCTTTGCAACCCCATGGACTGTAGCCCACCAGGCTCTTCTGTCCATAGGAATCTCCAGGAAAGGACACTGGAGTGGGTTGCCATGTCCTTCTCCAGGGGATCTTCAGACCCAGGGACTGAACCCCGGTCTCCTGCACTGCAGGTGGATCCTTTACTCTCTGAGCCGTCATAGGTTGAAGTTACTTCTCTAAAACTGACTGGACCTTGAGGAATCTTTATACAGATATTTTAAATTACTGTTTCCAGTTCTATGATGGTTGTTTCTTGAGTTGATTTGTAATTCATATTTTCTGACATATCTTATTCATTTTCATTTTTAAGTAAAGTATGATTAGTCATATCCTCTTTTTAACCTTTTAATCTCTGGCAACAGTGTTCTTCTTATGCTTCATCTTTCTTCCTCTTCGTGCTTCAGTCTGGATATTCTCTACTGAGTTACATTCCAGTTCACTAATCCCTTCTTTGATGAAGGATTGGCTGTTAAGCTCATTTATTAAGTTCTTAATTTCAGCTGTTAATTTTTAAATTTCTAGTTCATTAGTTTCTAGTTTCTGCTATAATAAATACAACAAATTCGATGGCTTCAAACAACGCACATTTATTATCTACAATATTTCAATGTACCGAAACATACTTAAGGACTTGAAGGATAGGGATGTGAACATCTTTGGGAAGAGGTATAACAGGAAGTCCCCTACATACGAGCCTTCAAGCTTCAGCTTTCAAAGATGAGAACGTGGGCTTGCGTGTCTGATCACACAGGTTAGTTCATGTACCTGGCATACTTTTCCAGGTACTGTATTGTAAGATTGCAAATGTTTCCTTTATTTGTTCTGTTAACTTTTTGCATATTTGTGTCTGAAAAATATCATAAACCTATTACAGTACAGCACTATGGAGCTGATTGCATCAGTGGGGTACCTACGGCTAACTCTGCTGGATCTACGAACAAACCGGACTGACGAATGTGCTCTCAGAACAGAACTTGCTCATATGTAGGGGACGTGTCTGCCTGCGTCTGCCTTTTGGCCTCCAACAGCTTATGTTTGTCCCACATGCAAAACGCGTTCATGCCATTCCAGTGTTCCCAGAAGTTCCGCAATTCATCACAGCATGAATGCAGAGCCCCAGGTCTTCTAAGTCTTACCAGTTCAATAGTTCTAAACCTTATCATTTAAACCATCTACGATTCCGGATGAAAACCTGCATATAATCCATCCTCGGGCAACATTCTTCTCCATCTGTAAACCTGGGAAACTCAAGAAATAAGTGATCCGCTCCAAAATAAAATAACGGGACAGAAATGGGATGCGGGTTTTAGGCATTTCCATTCAAGAGAAAACGGAAGGGGATGGGGGTCCTTGGTCCCTTCTAGGGGTTCAACTGAGCATCCGAGCAGTTCAGTAAAGATTGTACTCTTGGGCTGGTCAGGGTGTGAATAACCCTGGAAATTGTTTCCCTAGTCCGAGTGTGGAGAATGTGTTTATGAAAAGATATATTGTCTTCCAGGTCTTAGAAGCTCTGTTCTTCAGAGCACAGTATTAAGTGGATGCTAATTTTTGCTTAGCACAAGAAAAATACTTCCTACTCCCTTCTGGTATCCAGTGTTTCTTAAGATAATTCAATTGCCATTCATCACTTTTTTGTGTAGATAATGTTTCTTCCGTTTCTAATTGCCTTTGAGATCTTTCCTTTGTCCTCGTTTTGCTGAAGTATTACTTCACTTAATCTAATCACAGACTTATTTTCCTTTAGTGTGTGTGTGCTCAGTCGCTCAGTTGTGTACAACCCTTTGAGGCTTCATGGACTGTAGTTCACCAGGCTCCTCTGTCCCTGGAATTCCCAGGCAAGAATACTGGAGTGGGTTGCCATGGCCTCCTCCAAGGGATCTTTCTGACCCAGGAATTGAACCCATGTCTCTTACATCTCTTGCATTGGCAAGTAAATTCTTTACCACTGCCTCCACCTGGAAAACTCTTATTTAGTTTGTGCTAAGTCACTTGAGTCATATCTGACTCTTTTGACCCCATGGACTGGAGCCCACCAGGCTCCTCTGGCCAAGGAACTCTCCAGGCAAGAACGCAGGAGTGGGTTGCCGTTTCTCTCTCCGGGGTCTTCCCCACTCAGGGACCCAGCCTGCATCTCCTGAGTGCCCTGCGTTCACCAGTGGGTTCTTTACCGCTAGTGCCACACGAGGCTGGCTGCTGTTAATAGCAGAGGAAAAAAAATCATTTCAACCGGGTTTCTCCAGAGTCTGAAGAATATCATGGCTATCCTGTGTCCAAAAATCATCTTTCCTTTCTGTAGCCATAGTTTTATAACTAAAATATAGACCAAACTCTGCTCAAATTGACTGTGATAAGAGAGGCAAAGGGGCAGAAAGAAACATGCTAGAGAGGGGGAAGCTAGCTTCCATCTCCCCTCTGGGGGACACGGGAGGTTAGAAAGGGCTTAGCTGCTGGAGAGGGAGACAGGCAGATGGGGTCCGGGTGGGGCGGTGTAAGGCCACAGCAGGACAAAGAAAGAGGGGAAGGGGCGAGGGGCCGCTCTTAGAGCCGTGGGCTGCTTCAAGAGAGAGCTGACTGAGAAAGTGAGATGTGATCAACTAAACTATAATTTTGGCGCTGTAATATGGACAATCGTTCCCACAAACCGCATCATTCTTTTTCCAATTGTAACTTCTCTTCAGACGGTTTTAAGTTTGCTTCACGTGCCTTACGGTAGGCAGAGAGGAGGATCCAGGCTTAGACTGACTGAGATTTGCGGGGAACTTTGTCATTCACTGTTGCCCTGGTTCAGTCGCTCCAGTCACACTCGACTCTGAGACCCCACGGACTGCAGCATGCCAGGCTTCCCTGTTCTTCACCATCTCACGCAGTTTGTTCAAACTCATATCAATTCAACTGATGATGCCATCCAACCATCTCACCCTCTGTCATCCCCTTCTCCTCCTGTCTTCAGTCCCTCCCAGCATCGGGGTGTTTAATGAGTCAACTCTTCGCATCAGGTGACCAAAGTGTTGGAGCTTCAGCCTCAGCATCAGTCCTTCCAATGAATATTCAGGACTGATTTCCTCTAGGATGGACTGGTTGGATCTCCTTGCAGTCCAAGGGACTCTCCAGAGTCTTCTCCAACACCACAGTTCAACATTTATGATTCATAAGTTCTGGGAAACTCTTGGCCAGTCTCTCTTTGGGATATCACTTCTTGTTTTCTTTTCTGGATATAAAAGAATATCCATTTTCCTTTCTCTTGCTTTCTGGAACTCCAATTAGAGGTATTAGAATTTCTCATTCTATTTTCCGGGTTTCTTAATCTCTCTTTCACACTTGGTTGTCTAAGTTACACTCTTGTAATTTCTTGACATTTATGTTCCAGTTCACTGATGTTAAATTCAAGTCATCATAAAATGTTGCTTAATCCCACACATGCACTTTTAAATGCAAATATTTTTTTTTCATTTCCAAATATCCTATTTGCTATATTTTGTTTTAACCTGCCTGCTCAGTTTCGATAGTTTCCCATTCCTTCTTTATGCAGTCTGTCTTACTTCTTTAAATGCTCAGTTCAGCCTCTCAGTCGTGTCTGACTCTTTGTGACCCCATGGACTGCAGCACGCCAGGCCTCCTTGTCCATCACCAACTCCTGCAGCTCGCTCAAACTCATGTCCGTCAAGTCAGTGATGCCATCCAACCATCTCATCCTCTGCCGTCCCCTTCTCCTCCTGCCTTCAATCTTTCCCAGCATCAGAGTCTTTTCAAATGAGTCAGTTCTTCACATCAGGTGGCCAAAGTACTGGACTTTCAGCTTCAGCATCAGTCCTCCCAATGAATATTCAGGACTGATTTCCTTTAGGATGGACAGGTTGGATCTCCTTACAATCCAAGGGACTCTCAAGAGTTTTCTCCAACACACAGTTCATCAATTCTTCAGCACTCAGCTTTCTTTGGTCCAACTCTCACATCCATACATGACTACTGGAAAAACCATAGCCTTGACTAGATGGACCTTTGTTGGCAAAGCAAGGTCTCTTCTTTTTAATATGCTGTCTAGGTTGGTCATAGTTTTTCTTCCAAGGAGCAAAAGTCTTTTAATTTCATGGCTTCAGTCACCATCTTCAGTGATTTTGGAGCCCAAGAAAATAAAGCCTGTCACTGTTTCCATTGTTTCTCCATCTATTTGCCATGGAGTGATGGGACCAGATGCCATGATCTTAGTTTTCTGAATGTTGAGTTTTAAGCCAACTTTTTCACTCTCCTTTTTCAGTTTCATCAAGAGATTCTTCAGTTCCTCTTCACTTCCTGCCATAAGGGTGGTGTTATCTGCATAACTGAAGTGATTGATATTTCTCCCGGCAATCTTGATTCCAGCTTGTGCTTCATCCAGCCCAGCATTTTGCATGATGTACTCTGCATGTAAGTTAAATAAGCCTGCCTGCCTGCTAAGTCGCTTCAGTCGTGCCTGACTCTGTGCGACCCCATAGACAGCAGCCCACCAGGCTCCCCCGTCCCTGGGATTCTCCAGGCAAGAACACTGGAGTGGTTGAGTTAAATAAGCAGGGTGACAATATACAGCCCTGAGGTACTCCTTTCCCAGTTTGGATCCCGTCTGTCGTTCCATGTCTGGTTCTAACTGTTGCTTCTGCATACAGATTTCTCAGGAGGCAGAGACATTCTTTAAATGTGGTTAATATTATTTAACACTCACTGAAAATTCTGTTCTGCCTACAATGTTGGAGACTTATGTTCAGTCCCTGGGTTGGGAAGATCTCCTGGAGGAGGTCATGGCAACGACTCCAGTATTCTTGGCTTGAGAACTCCATGGACAGAGGGGACTGGCAGGCTACAGTCCAGGGGGCAGCAAAGAGTCAGACACGACTGAGTGACTGACATACATGACACATAAAAATTCTGTATTTCATAGTTTCTTGTTCTAATTTTGTGCAGATTTCTTTCAATGACTGTTGCTCCTACTCACTTGATTCGTGATAGCTCACTTCTTAAAGTGCTTTGCGATTGTATGTGTGAAAGAGAGATTGTATTTTGACATTGTCCACGAGAATTCTCCTAGGACTGGGTTTAAAGACTGTTCTTCCTGTGAGATTTGTTTTTGCTTCTGGCAGGGGCATTGGGTTGTTACAAACTCAGGTTCCTTAAAGTAAATCTTTAATGTAGAATTTTGCAACTCACATAGTTAGTATAATCTCTCACCCCAAATCTTGCCAGTAAGGCTTATGCTAAGAATTCTGGGGTCTACCAGAGCTCAGGCAGAAACTATTTCTCTCTTGGATTTTTTCTGATACTCCCACTGAAAATACAGCTAGGTCCTCTATGAAGGATCTCTGATGTAACCCGCTGTGATGGTTAACTCTGATGGCCTTATGAGGCCAAGGGCTACCTTGATAGCTGGTCAAACTTTATTCTGTAGCATGTCTGAGGGAGTTTCCAGGAGAGATCAGCCTTTGAATCAGCTGACTGAGCAATCTCACCCTTGCTTGTGTGGGGCGTTGTCATCTACTCCACTGAGGAGCAGATGAGCGGAGAAGAGCTCAGAAGGGCCAGTTCTGTCTCTGCTTAAGCTGGCGTTTCTGCCCTCGGGCACTGCAGCTCTGGGTTCTGGAGCTTTCAGACTCAGGACTTGATTACGACTTACACCACTGGTCCCAAGTCTGATGCTGCGTGAGATGGTTAGATAGCATCACCAACTCAGTGCACGTGAATCTGAGCAAAATCCAGGAGACAGTTAAGGACAGAGGATCCTGGCGCACTACAGTCCATGGGGTTGCAAAGAGTTGGATACCACTTAGCGAGTGAACAGCGGCAATAACAAAAGTTAAATTAAGTGATGGAAATTCACTGAATGTATAGATCATTAGATAGATCTAACTGCTAAACAAGTCTGAATTTGCTGTGTTTGCCCCTCACAAAAAAAAAAAAAAAAAAACTAAAGATATTTGGGTCTATTAGACACATATTTTGTGCCACATTAAAAAAGGTATAAGCAACAGTTCACAATTCATTATTTTTAGTTTTCACTAGAAATAAAAAAATAAATTTATTTTTAGTTCTCACTAAAAATAAATAAGTAAATATGATAAATAGAAATGTATTTTGCTAAGGGAAGAGAAACGCTGGTTACTTCTAAATGAGAAAGCATCAAGGAGCAAATAAAACGAACATAGAAAGTTATAAAAGTTTTGTGGGGAAATAAAAGGAGTTTTTATCAAGGATTTTTCTGTGTGATCAGGACTGGCTAAAATTGGAACAAATTTAATTAAGTGAATGAGTTTTAATATCAACAGAAAGCTGACACAAGACTAAACTGTGGTTTTTCTCTTCATTAAAAGGACGCAGACTTTCCCTACTGTTCCACTGTTTATAATAAAAGATTATAAAAGACAGACCTTACGTTTTGTCAAAATAACCACTTATTGCTATGTTGTCTTCACCAGGCCTTTAATTACTGAAGTAATCCTAGTCTTTTTGATATTAAAAGAGCTACATTTTGATCAGAACTATTGAGTCTTTTGTTATTTTGATTAAATGGATAACTAAGCAGTCTTTCATGGAGACCCATGATCCTATTTGACCAAGTGTTTTCAAATCTTTTGATAGTTGCGTCAAATTTCCCAAAATGGAAACTCTAAATGAAGCCTTTTTGACCTAAAACTAACTTTGAGATATGAAATATTTAAGATGGCCCCTGAAAATACATCAAAGACTTGTTCTCTCTTATAAAAACATAGATGTTAAACTAATGAGGCCTATTTGATATGTTAAATTACAAGGAAATATTGTCAGAAAAAAAGTACTACTAAGTCTTCTTTACGCTCTCTCTGTATAGCTACATATAATGTGCTTCAAAAGGTATGTGAAATTCCTGGAACTTTGGTATGTTCTGGTATACAGTTACCAGTCATAATTCTAGTTATCTTAAAATGTTTCACATAACAGAAATAGCCTAATTCTCTTGTCAATTGCATTGTAATCAGATTTTTAATTATGCCATGTTAAAGTTTTTCTCATTTACAGGGTTATTGTTTTACTCTGATGCTTTTACAAAAGATTCATCTTCAGAGATATTCATGACACTCTAGAGTATAGGTTTCTGATAAACTGTCAGATTATACCACTGAATTGGGTAAGAATTTGCAGATCTCTAATGAAGAAACTTGAGTCCCTTGGACAGCCAGGAGATCAAAGCAGACAAGCCTAAAAGAAATCAACCCTGAATATTCATGGGAAGGACTGATTCTCAAGCTGAAGCTCCAGTACTTTGGGCACCTGATGTGAACAGCCAACTCATTGGAAAAGACCCCAGTGCTGGGAAATAATGAAAGCCAAAGGAGAAGGGGGTGGCAGAGGATGAGATGGCTAGATAGCATCACTGACTCAGCGGACTTGAATTTGAGCAAACTCAGATAGTGGAGGATAGGGGGGTCTGGTGTGCTGTAGTCCATGGGGTCACAGAGTCGGGCACAAAGCAGCAACTGAATAACAATAAGGAAACTGATGGTTTCATAAAACTAACAAAGTTCAAAGATCAAGAATTTTTCCCATGGGACCGAATGAAGTGATGACCATATTTTGATGATTTTTTATTTTAAACAGTGCAGGTTCTTTTAAGTTTTGCTCTTGCAGATTTAAGGAAACATGTTCTCTCAAGTTATCCATGACTTGTAACAACTTGATGAAGTGTTATTTTGTAAACAAAAATGAAACATTTAAGTTTTTCTTCCCACCTGATCCCTCCTGACTTTGGAAATTCTTAGTGAGTTTTCTTATATTCATAGCAATATAGTTATTTGCATACGTTCACTAAGAATCTGTTCTCCTCATAACAGGCCACATTGGAAACATTGGTTATATTACCAAGGCTGACCCTAAAACAACTCGTGATAGGCATCCCCTAGGGATAAACATTTCCTCTCTTGCGTCAGAGCCCAGCCTCATGGCTTGTGAGTTTATAGGCTCTTGACTCTCTCTTCCCTGAAGCACTCTTTCCATTTTATCCAAATGTGTCCCTTGAACTGCAATTCTAAAGGCAGCAGATAAAGCCTTTTCTTATTCGTGGCTTCCGGTTTTACTTTAAACTGGCACTCATTCCCCAATTCCAAAGTCAGAAAGTTCTAGAAGAATGATGATCACGCATACTAATGAGATTGCGTCAGCCCCAGCCCCATCCCTTATTAATCGAATTCTAGCAATTGTAGGGGCAACCAGAGGCTCATTTAAAATAATGTGGGCTAGCAGCTTCCCTGGAGGAGGAAGTGGCCACCCACTTCAGTGTTCTTGCCTGGAAAATCCCATGGACAGAAGAGCCTGGCGGGTCACAGAGAGTCAGACACAACTTATCGACTAAAGCACCACCCGCAGGGGCTTCCCAGGTGGCTCAGTGGTAAAGAATCCACCTGCCCGTGCAGGAGACACAAGTTCAGTCCCTGATCGGGGAAGATCCCACAGGCTGTGAAGCAACTAAACACCACAACTGTTGATCCTGTGCCAACAGCCCATGCTCTGCGATGAGAAGCCGCCATAGTGAGAGGCCCGTGCCCCTCACCTGGAGGGTAGCCCACACTCATCACAACCAGAGCAAAGCCCGAGCAGCAGTGAAGACCTGGCCCAGCCAGAAATAAATAGATGATAAATTTTAAAAAATTTAAGTCTAATCATGTGGGCTAATTTGCATGTTTCTTTAGGAAGAGGAACGCTAAGACCCATGAGAGATATTCTCACAGGCCTTCTGCTGTCTTTCTCTAGCCTGGTGTTTATCACATGTTGGGTGTATTTTCTCTGTGGCTGGGAAGCTGATAAGAAGATTTGTAGATTGGGATTGGAGGGAGCATGTCAGAAAATTATTTCTGGAGAACAGCATTTTCAGGCAACAAGATCTGGATTCAGGCCAAGGACCCAACCCTTCTCCTGCCCCTGGACTTTGACAGCTCACATCACCTCCTTGACCTTGGTGTCTCTGTCTGTAAAGTCTCCAGAGAGATGCTGCATGTGGGCATGCTTTGTAAATACAAGGGGAGATGGAGAAGGATCTGACTGGGAGACGGGAGCTGAGCACTGTCCTGCTGCTCAGGTAGGCATCAGGCCCTGGGCTTGATTGCTGACAAAGGAGGAAAGGCTGCCTGGCTACGTGGCTTTTCTCTGCACTCTTGCAAGACAGGAAGCTGTAGCTGCTGCTGCTGCTAAGTCACTTCAGTCGTGTCTGACTCTGTGTGACCCCATAGATGGCAGCCCACCAGGCTCCCCCATCCCTGGGATTCTCCAGGCAAGAACACTGGAGTGGGTTGCCATTTCCTTCTCCAGTGAATGAAAGTGAAAAGTGAAAGTGAAGTCACTCAGTCATGTCCGACTCTTAGGGATCCCATGGACTGCAGCCCACCAGGCTCCTCCATCCATGGGATTTTCCAGGCAAGAGTACTGGAGCTGTAGAGGGACAGCTAAAGGATTTTGAAACATATTTGGATTCAATTATACTGTAGCCTGCTCAGTTGGCATCTGCAAATGGAGTCAAGAAAAAAAGAAGTCTAAGATATGCAAAGGCTTTGAATATAAAAACCAAGAACACTGTTTGGACAAATCACCTTATAATGCATTCTGGTCAATTGTGAAATGAGTTAAAAAAAAATGTAACTGAGAGTAGAGGCTTTATAGTGTAAAAGAGACAACCATGAACCCTGAAACCATTTGAGCATATGATTCGTATATTCTGTAGATACAGCTCCAAGTTCTGTATCGTTAATAATTCTTAAAATAGAATCTACGTAGAGAAAATGCTTAAAAATCAATGAGCTTTGTTTAATTATAGAACTGAGCAGTAAAACCTGAAAGTTTGGAAACTAAACTCTGGACAAAATTAAGAGTGAAGATTTCTGAATCATACAGAGGTGGAAGGGCCACTAGAAACTCAATGTGTGCTTGTGTGTGTGTGTGTGTGTGTGTGTGTGTGTGTGTGAGTTTTTGTGTGTGCATGTTATTTGCTCAGTCGTGTCCAACTATTCTCGACGCCATGGACTGTAGCCCCCCAGGCTCCTCTGTCCATGGGACTCTCCAGGCAAGACTACTGGAGTGGGTTGCCATTTTCTTCTCTAACAAAACTTGGTAGACCCTGACAATTACAGGAATCTGTAAGAGTTAGAAACAGCATTAAAGGTGCCCAGGTAAAGAATCGACATTTAAGATGCCCTTCAAATCACTGTTCTCAAAGAGAAAGAACATATGACAAAGATAAAATAAAGACAACAGTGAGAAAACAAGAGATTAGAAGCACACACACACACACAAGCAAAATGATGGAATAAAAATCACACAAAACTCAGTGCCGAAACTTTAGAGGGATTGCATTTATTACTAAAGGGAGACACTGAAACGAGCGCAAAACTGAAGTCTGTCTCTACGTTATCTGACAAGAGTCCCATCTGGAGCAAAGAGATTTGGAAAGATTAAAAGTGAAGGAATAGACAGATATGTACCAAAGAAAGCACGGGAGACAATAATAATCTAAGAGTATGAGTCAAAGGAAAAATAAAAGATTAAACACGACAAAGTGGGCGATACTTTGTTGAGCTTATTTTGACACAGTGAGATGACAGTTATGAACTTTATGTACCAAATAGCAGAATCAAAGCAGGTGAAGGAAAATCAGATTGAAATATGAAGAGAATGTGTCAGACACCCAGTAGCAGCTGAATAAAGCTCTTTTATCCTTTGACAGATCAAGTAGACAAACAGTAAATGGGGTATATCAGTTCTATTTATTATAAATGGCATAATGTGTATCATAGTTATGAAATCCAGCACACTGTCACTGTACAATGACATCTATTTCAACACTTATGCAATGTAAGATTACCCCATACTTAAAATTCACAGGAAACCTGACTTACAGAAAGCAGAAATTGGGTAAGGCGCCTATTTTCTTTTAAATCATAAACAGCAACATTCATAATCCAACATTTATTAAACAAATATTTATAGAGAGCCTTAGGTGTTCAAGGCCTTGTTCAAAATACTAGAATAAAATTGAGATGTGTGCTTAGTCACTCAGACGTGTCCGACTCTTTGTGACCCCATGGGCTATAGCCTGCCAGGCAAGAATACTGGAGTGGGTTGCCGTGCCAAGCTCCAGGGGATCTTCCCAACCCAGGGATCGAACCCAGGTCTCCCACTTTGCAGGCAAGATTCTTTACTGTCTGAGCCACCAAGGAAACCCAAAATTGTGAGAAAATCAGGCAAAATTCCAGTCTTAATGTTTGCACTTTAATAGAGACAGACACAAAGTAACTCTATTGCTTGGTTATCCTCATTCTTCTGGCTTGAGACCCAGCTGTTCCTTGAAGGAACCACCATCCCTGTCTTTGCGTTACTTTGAGACCTCTCAACCCACACACCTGGACCTCAGCCCTGGGATCTGGGCACATCTCCTTTGACACTTGTGTACAAACCCGTTTCTATCTTCTTCCTCAAGCAAAATCCTAGCCTCTCTGAACTGCGTGCCATCCTGTTAACTGTCCAGCCTGTGAGGACGTCATCTGAGGCCCAGATCCCTGTCAGTGTTTGTTACGGATGCTGGGCCCTGCCTGTGCTCTGTGGTCCCATGTCCAGCATCCTCCACGACATCAGCGTGCCGAAGGAGCATCTCTGCTCTCTCAGGGACCCGGTCTCCTAATTCCTGGGGCTCTCTTCCGTCACCCCATCCTCTCCCGCCTCGGAGCCCAGGAAACCTTGACTCTAGACCTGCAAGAGGCAGTCACCACTCTCTCCCCAGCAGCCTTTGCCTGCTGCTCCTCTTCACCAGTCCTCGTTGTCCAACTGAAGCTCGTGTCACCGTGAAGCTGAGTTAATCCCACCACCAACCACCATCTGAAGCCCCGCCCCCCTCCTTGAGTCCTGGCTTCACCCCCGTGCAGATTCTGTCCATCATTCCAAATCCTCTTCTTAATTTCAGCTGCCTTGTCGCTCACTTCCTCTGACACCCTGACCCCATTCTCCACCCACTCCGTACCTCGCCCAGGATGCTGAAGGTCATGGCAGCAAAACCCTCAATGTGGTTGCAGGACTTCAGTTCTTAAATTCTCCATCACACTGGTTGACAAAATTGCCCAGTGCTCCTGACACATTTTGTAAAGCATTCATTTCTCCTTTGGGCAAGTGAACTGTCCTGCGCCTTCCCCCGGCTCTCCAGTCCTGCATCGTCTCACGGCTAAGTGAGAAGACGGGAGCTGTCGCCTCCTGCTACCCCAAATCTGCCTGACCCCACCCCCGTGCCCACCCGTCCCCCTCCCTTACGTCCTGAGGAGCCTTCCCACACTTGTCAGACACACTCCCTCTGCTGCCTCCCCCACCATCTCAGGACACGCTTGTGCATGTGTAAAGTGCCCCGAGCCTTTGAAATCATTGACGTTTCCCCTGCTTGTGGGCTCTGGTAGGCGTGTTAAAAATGTTAGTTGCTCACTTGTGTCTGACTCTTTGCCACTGCAGAGACCAGGCTCCTCTGTCCATGGGATTTCCCAGGCAAGAATGCTGGCATGGCTTGTCATTCCCTTCTCCAGGGGATGTTCCTGACTCAGGGATTGAACCCAGGTTTCTTGCATTATGGACAAATTATCATCTGAGCCATCCTTACAAAAATAAAAAATAAATGCAGGTTCTCTTGGCTTCATATGTCTGTCTAGCTACTGTTTCATTGGTCATTTTTTCTTCCCAGCAGAACGCACTCAGGTGTCATCGGTATCATGAGCTTTACTTCTCCACTTAAGGTCCTCTTCTTTTATATATGTAAATCATGTCACACACACACACACACACACACACACATATGTATGTAGATGTTCACATATATCCCTGGAGAAGGAAATGGCAACCCACTCCAGCATTCTTGCCTGGAGAATCCCTGGACAGAGGAGCCTGGTGGGCTACAGTCCATAGAGTTGCACAGAGTTGGACACGACTGAAGCGACTTAACACGCACATATAAGTAAATACACATATACTGGGCTATGCCAAATCTTAGTTGAGGCCCTCGGGACCTCTGATCTTCATCGCAGCGTGTGAGATGTTGTTAGTTCCTTGACCAAGGGTCAGAGGGTCCCTGCATTCAAAGTGCAGAGTCTCTGCTGCCGGACCACTGGGAAATCCCCCATGTGATCTGCTCACCTCACCTCCCTCTGGCTCCTGCCCTCCACACTCCTGTCTCATGGTCACTAGTGACTTCCCTGTTTGACACAGGAATCTATTGGGCTGACTCCTCCACCGTCTTGGCCTCTGAAACACCAGCTGCTCCTGGCAGCGTCTCTTCTAGTGATGGCTCCCTCTTAGCTAGGGCTCCGAGCCCAGGAGAGCTTTAGGACCCAACCCTGGGCCTCTTCCTGGAGGACCCCGTTCGGTCCCCTGACTGTGAACCCCTCCACCATCTCCCATCAACCCACTATGACTCCCTAAATTCTGTCCTTGGCCAGCAGGCTCAGGATTATGAATCTAAGTGCCTTCTCTCATGTCTAATGTGACTTCAGATCTGCTATGTCCACACCTGAACTCCCCCTTCCCCCCATAGGACCCCAGTGCCTCTGTAGTCACCCCACGTCTGTAAGTGGCATGGCCATCCAGTTGCTCCTGCCCATAAATCCTGGACCCCTCACGTTCTGTCTTCTCCATCCCCGCCCCTCACCACCACACCCAATATCAGCAGATCCTGGTGCCCTTCCTTCCAGAAGCATCTGAAGCCAGCTCCCCGCTTTCCATGCCAGCAACCATCATCTGGCCTAAGTTACTACAGTCCTCGCCCAGCTGGACGAATGTTACAACTTTCCAAGTCGCGCCTCTCCTTCCACTCCTGGAAACAGACCTAGGTGAAGAAACGCAGTGGAGGAAGTGCGGCCTGCGGCCTTGCAGGGCGTCTCAAAACGAGGCCTTGCGGCCACCAGGTCCACGTCCTTAGTGTGGCTTATGGCTTCCCAGGCGGCTCTAGTGGTAAAGAATCCGCTTGCCGATGCAGGAGACATAAGAGATGTGGGTTTGAACCCTGGGTCGGGAAGATCCCCTGGAGGAGGGCATGGCTACCCACTCCAGTGTTCTTGCCTGGGAAATCGCAAGAACAGAAAAGCCTGTCGGCTATAGTCCATAGGGTTGCAAAGAGTTGCATATGACTGAAGAGACTTATCAGCTATGCAGTGTGGCTTACAAGAGCAAGAAGAAGCCTGATTGCCCAGCAATGTTAATCCAAGATGAGGCAGACTTGCAGCAAATTGAGCCAATCTAGATCATGAGCAGGAAGTGAGAAAAGCTTCACTGGAATTAAATACTATTTAGATTGTTTCCTGTGCCAGAAAAGTGCTGGCTTTGAGATGGAGCAGAGAGCAATTTTTACCAAATAAATGACGGGAATGTCATCCCAGAAACATTTAAAAAATCTCCTTGGCATCTGGTTTTAATTGTGTTATCTGTTCACCAGCACCGCCAAGATGGCACTTCTCAAGATTCCAGGATATAATTCCTATTCTATCATTTAACAACATTTGCTAAATGCTGATACTGTAACACGTACTTTCCAAGGTACTTGGCAAAACAAAGATGAGTTGGAGACATGTGACAAGTGTATACGGATAGTAGACTCTGTGCCCATGGATTTTACTCTAAAAGAAGCAAACCAAGCCTTAATGAAGTCATAATAGAGTTTAAAGTATTCTGAGGATCCTGCCTTCCCCAGATTCCCCTCCTAGCACCTCCAGCAGAGGGAGCCCTCCACACCCGCTTCCTGAACAGCCACCAATCTCCGCCGTTCCCATCAGGCTGGAGATTGATGCGGGGCTGGTTAGACAGATAATCCGGGAGTTGGTTGGAATGAGCAGGCATCAGGCACCAGTCATGAGTCTGTGGGCTGCAGAGCCACAGAAACCCTGGTTGGGAGATGCTATAGGTATAATGAAAGTCGTGTCTGACTCTTTGAACCCTATGGACTGTAGCCTGCCAGGGTCCTCTGTCCATGGAATTGTCCAGGCAAGGATACTGCAGGGGTTGTCATTTCCTTCTCCAAGAGACCTTCCTGACCCAGAGATTGCAGCACAGTCAGATTCTTTACCAGCAAGCCGCCAGGGAAGCCCGTAGGTATAATACCACAAGGGAAATGTAGCTCTTGCCAAGGTCTCCCCGCTGGAATTACAGCTGGATCCATCAAGGAGGATTCCACAGGGGACATTGTTCCCACAGGATGACCTTACGGGGAAAAGAAAAGTGTCTGAGAGAGCGTAGAGGGGAGGAGAAAGCTTTGTGTTTGGGCAATTTGATCCACAGTACTCAGTCATGAAAATAAGGGTTCTGAGACTTGCAGCAATTGGAAAGAATTGTTTAGCTTTACTTATCATTTTCCAAACTTATTTGACTGTAGATTTTCTCCCCATGGATCCTCCTTGACCCTCTCTCTTGTGATTCCCACCTGATGTGCTTGTAAGAAAGCCTTGAAATTTACTTGCATAAAAACTAAAGGGAGAAAGCAATCATGGACATAAAGTAAAAAGGGACATTTGAGGAGGGCATTCGTAATTGAGACAGAAGAGGCTTGCAACTATTTCATCAGATGCAAAAGGTACAGTCTTGGTTGAACTCAGGGAGAGGTTTGACTGTGGACTAGGTCTTATGTCCAAGTGAGGGGACTTGAGAAGGAGGGAAGGAGAGCTTTCTGCCACTTGGAATTCATACTCAGCACGCAGAGAACTTAACGTGCAGGTCATTGCTGGGACAGTTCCAGTCCACAGGGGAAGAGAGGGCAGGAGAGACACTTTGGTGATGAGGTGTGTACTGAGCCAGAGGCAGGAGAGGCAGCTTGTGTGAGCCACACTTACTGAAGCCTGCATTGACCACACAGCAGACTTCACGCCTGCATGCAGCCGATGCTCGTGGCAGCCTTGCAAAGTCCAGACGTTATCTTTAACTTCGAGACCAGGAGGTCAGGGCTCACACAGCTCTAGCAGCATCTCCAACTCACACAGGAAGGCAAGATCTGCCTGACTCCTAGCCAAGTGTCTCTTCTGCCTCATACCACATTCAGTCTGTGGCCAAGATGGGAGAGGATGGAGGGGCAGCAGGACAAGGCAAGGCCCAGGGAAGAGGCAGGGACTGAATGTGCCACGTGTCTGCAGGAAGGATGCGGCAGCTCCAGCAGCGTGCCGAGCCCGGCGCCACTCAGGGTCGAGGCAGCGGCTGAAGAGAAAAGGGCTCGAGGGTAGCTGCTGCTGCTAAGTCACCTCAGTCATGTCCGACTCTGTGCGACCCCATAGACGGCAGCCCACCAGGCTCCCCCGTCCCTAGGATTCTCTAGGCAAGAACACTGGAGTAGGTTGCCATTTCCTTCTCCAATGCATGAAAGTGAAAAGTCAAAGTGAAGTCACTCAGTAGTGTCCAACTCTGGCGGGCTGGGAAAACCAGAGGTGGGCGCCACGGCCATTTCTGGAACATCCAAGGACTTGGGACAGCTTAAAGGTATAACATACATGTGCAATTGGGAGACTAAAAGGAGAAAGAGGCACGGAAGAGGAAAGTATATACATGTAATGCATGTATATACAGCTTACATATGTACACATTATATAATATATATATACAACCCATATAATATGTGCACGTATTTATACAATATATGTATATAGAGAGCTTATATGTACAAGCTCTATATGCTTACATACTATATATATATACTAACTATTGGCTGGCTACAGTGTGTAGAAAGTGAAGCACAAAAAGGAACAGGAAGAACTGAGGAAAACGCAAGTATAAGGTAACTGCCAGACACATGTGACCACATAGTATTATTTCAAACAGAAAATAGTTTAAAATGTCTGTTGAAGATGCTAAGTGATCCACTAATTTTTTAAAATAAGTATAATATGCACAGTAAGGGAATATAATCTTATAAGATGCTCTATTGACATCAGAGAAGAGAAAACTAAAACAGTGACCAAGAACAGGAGCAATCAACAGAAAGCTTTTACAAACAGAGTAGATACTATTATATTTTCAATGTAATAATGTGAATGGTCTTTAAACCATTCAAATGTTTACATATAAATGGTCTAAATATAGAAATTAAAATATATAGATGGTTAGAGTAGATTTTTTTTTTTAAAAGACCCAAGTATATGTTATCAACAAGACACCCTTTTTTACATATAATGAGTCTGCTAGGTTAAAAGTACTCAGAAGAAATATAGTATAGCTAAATTTATTTCAGGTAGCTGACTTCTGGAAATATGAGGAAAATTATCAGGGATATAATGATAAAGCAGTCAAATCTTCAAGAAGACATAACAATCTTAAGTATATGTACCGCAGTGTCAGAATTTATCAGGTGGAAAGTTAAAAGAAGAAACGGACAAATCCGCTATTACGTGGGAAGACTTCAACACCCCTCTGTCAGTCCTGGATAAATCAAGAAGGCAGAAAATCATTAAAGGTATGGTTGACCTGAAAGGCACCATCAGTCACCTGGATCTAATGGACATTTATAGAATACGTCACGAAACAACAATGAAATGCACATTCTTTCCAAGTTCACATTAGACACTCACCACCATAGACCATATTCAGAAGCATAAGAACATCTTAAAGATTTGAAATATTTGGAATCATACAAAATCTTTTCTCAGATTTAGAATTAAACTAGAAATTATTGATAGAAAGATAGGTAGTAAGAGTAAGGAAGAAATCTTGAAACATATTTTAGAAACTAAACTAAATAAAGATAAGATGCAACTCATCAAATTTTCAAAAATAGTATTAAATGCATATCATAGACTATACGAAAGATCTAAAATCAATCTGCTATTATCTCACATTAAGAAACTAGAGAGAGGAAAGGCAATTTAATCTTAAAACAGAAACAAAACAAATCATAAAGAAATAGAGGAGAAATCAATGAAATTAAGATCAGGAAAACAATAGAAAAAGTAACAAAATTAAAGATTAGTTCTTTGGGGAAAAAAGATCAATAAAATTGATACATCTCTATGTAGCCAAGAAAGAGACAACAAAATTAAGAGTCAGTTCAGTTCAGTCACTCAGTCATGTCTGAGTCTGCGACCCCATGCCCTGGGGCACGCCAGGCTTCCCCATCCAACACCAGTTCCCAGAGCGTGCTCAAACTCATGTCCATTGAGTCGGTGATGCCATCCAACCATCTCATCCTCTGTTGTCCCCTTCTCCTCCTGCCCTCGGTCTTTCCCAGCATCAGGGTCTTTTCCAATGAGTCAGCTCTTTGCATCCGGTGGCCAAAATATTGAGCTTCAGCTTCTGCATCAGTCCTTCCAGTGAATATTCAGGACTGAATTTCTTTTCAGGATGGACTGGTTTGATCTATCATCGGTAAAAGTAATTATTGGTCAGAACATAAAGTGGTATGGCCACTTTGGGATACAGTTTAGATGTTAAGACAAAGTTAAACAGCATTGTCTTATCAGATAATCCAGTAAATGTAAATGTATTTGTAGGTGTTTTCTCAACTGATATGAAAATTTATGTCTGTGAAGAAAGCATCCATGTAAAAGTTTATAGAAGCTTTATTACCCAAAACTGGAATCAAACAAGATAGTCTTCAATAGATGATTAGGCAAACAAAATGTGATTGATCTGTTTAATTAAACTATTATTCAGCAACAAAGATAAATTATCTATCAAGTTGCAAATAGATGTGGGTAAATTGTAAATGTATATTTCTAAATGAAGGAAGTCAGTCTGAAAAGGCTCCATATGGTATGATTCCAATTATGTGATATTTTGGTAAAGGTAAAACTATAGAGAGAGGCAGCGTATCAATGCTTGCCATGTGTCAGGGAGTAGAGGTGAGGGTTGAACAGGTGCACTACTGGGTATTCTTTTGGGACAATGAAACTATTTTGTATCACATGGTGATGGTGGAGACACACGTTTTTCATGGAGGCTGGAATTGTTCATGTGGAAATGTACTGAGTAGGGCTGGAAGGACCAGGATGAAATTTTGTTTAGCTTGCTGCTGCTGCTGCTAAGTCACTTCAGTCATGTCCGACGCTGTGCAACCCCAGAGATGGCAGCCCACCAGGCTCCCCAGTCCCTGGGATTCTCCAGGCAAGAAGACTGGAGTGGATTGAAATTTCCTTCTCCAATGCATGAAAGGAAAAGTGAAAGTGAAGTTGCTCAGTTGTGTCTGACTCCTAACAATCCCATGGACTGCAGCCCACCAGGCTCCTCTGTCCACGGGATTTTCCAGGCAAGAGTACTGGAGTGGGGTGCCATTGTCTTCTCCTTATTTAGCTTAACAGATACAAACTGTTACGTGTAGAATTATGTGTAAGTGTGTGTATATACATGGATTAGTATACACATATCTATTTCCTTGACCTATCAGAATCAACAGCACCTCAGTAGAAACCAGGGTACCTAGCATCCAGATCTTGTTTTCTAAATGCTGTTCCCCATGAAAGGAATCAGGGCTTCTTGGAGAAATGGCTTATGTGAGTATTGAGGCAGGAAATATAGACAATGTTCGTGAAGCTTCTTGCAATGCCAGAGAGTGAGTAAGTGCTGAACATGGACAAATCTTGAACCTGAAGGACATAACAGTAAGTGAACTAAGCCAGAGAAAGACAATTGTTGCATGATCTCACAAGTGGAACCCAAAAACGCTCAACTCATAGGAACTGAGAGAAGAATTGTGGTTTCCAGAGGCTAGGGTCCATGTAGTCAAAACTATGGTTTCCCCAGTAGTCATGTACAGATGTTAAGAGTTGGACCATAAAGAAGGTCTGAGCACCGAAGAATTGATGCTGTCAATGGTGCTGGAAAAGACTTTTGAGGGTCATTTTGGCTGAAAGGAGATCAAACCAGTGAATCCTAAAGGAAATCAACCTTGAATATTCACTGCTGAATCTGAAGCTCCAATACTTTGGCCACCTGATGTGAACAGCCAACTCACTGGAAAAGACCCTGATGCTGGGAAAGATTGAGGGCAGAAGGAGAAGAGGGTGACAGAGGATGAGATGGTTGGATGGCATCATGGACTCAATGGACAAACTTGGGCAAACGCTGGGAGACGGTGAGGGACCGGGAAGCTTGGCGGGCTGCAGTCCACGGGTCTCGAAGGATCAGACACGACTTGGTGACTGAACAACCACAGGAAAGAATGATGGAAACGATTCTGAAATAGCCAGCATCTGTTAAGACTGCATAGCAAGAGTCGTGTAAGACTTAACTTGATAATTACACAGATATTTTGGAACCTTATTCAGAATCATTTATTCCCCAGATAAACAAGTTATATTAGTCTATTTTATTGTTATACTAAAAAATCTATTCCATTATAGTATGCTGTTATGCGAAAATGACTAAAGATACTTATAAAATTGTAATCTCCGGCTCCAGGAGTATAATTGGTAAAATATTCCTCATCACAATTACAAAGATTGTTTTTATAACTTGCACAGTCCAAAAATTATAGGACTAGGTACTTGGAAATTAACTTGAAATTTGATTTGAAGATCGAAAGGTCTGGAGCAAGAAAGTATGTCAGTAAAGCAAAGAAAGAAGCTGATGGGAGATGACACACAACTCCTGATGAGATAGATGGCTGTGCCCACCGCACAGATGGCACAAAGTGTGCCCGAGCCCAGTAGCTGCTCAGCTCAGACGGCGCAAGTGCCAGGGCTTATGCCCTAGGCAGGATCAAGGCGGTGAGTCAGGGAGACGAGGTGAGCGGCAAGGCTGATGGTCCCCAGCGAAGGAAGTGGACGGGACAGGGGCCCGGGCCACTCAAGGCAAGGCTCAATTGACTATCGGCTGCAGAAACGAGCGTGGTTACTCCTGAGTTTCTGCAGGACAGCATTCAAGTCACACTGTGCAGCTCTGGGGGTGGGTACAGCCGATCAGATCAGCCCACCTGTGCCCTCTGCCCGGGCCCCGTCACCCTTCCCAGGCCCTCAGCATCCTCGTAAACAGTAGGGCGTCAGCACCTCCCTGCCACCGCCTGCTGACAGTCAGCAGTAATGAGGTTCCCGCCAGCACCCAGGTACAGCAGGAGTCCTGGGTGAGGGCAGGGCCCCGAGGCCAGACAGGAACTCCACACAGGGCATGGGGGCCAGAGGGGACTCACGGGATCAGGGAATGTTCTTGCCCTTGTTATCGAAGCTCGTCCGGGTGGAAGTCACCTGTGGGAAGTTGATGGTCCACCTTCTCTGTGCTGGAACTCAGTGGGTGGTGTCTCTTTGGCAGACCTTTTGTAACTTTTATGCTCATGCATATTCAGTCACGCCCTACTCTTTGCAAACCCATGGAGTATAACCCTCCAGGCTCCTCTGTCCATGGAAGTCTCCAGGCAAGAATACTGGAGAGGATTGCCATTTCCTTCTCCAGGGGATCTTCCCGACCCAGGGATTGAATCTGCGTCTCTTGTGTCTCCTGCATCGCAGGCAGATTCTTTACCACGTTGCCACCTGGGAAGCCCTTATTGAAGGGCAGTTGATGTAAAGCCGTTTGTTAGTTTCAGACATCCAGCAGAGTGATTCAGGTACAGGTGTATAGCTGTCAACGCAGCAGGCTGGCCTCACTCCCGGTGCCGGCGGTCACCCAGTCACACGTCTGCATATACAGCACGTGTGCCTTCCGTGATAGATTGTCGCCAGACACTGAGTGCAGCTCCCTGTGCTTCACAGCAGGCCCCTGTTGTTCGTCTGTTCTGTGTACAGAAGTGCGTATCTGCTCATCACAAGCTCCTGATTGATCCCTCCTCCTCCTTGGCCTTTGGTAACCATGCTTGTTTTCTGTGTCTGTGAGTCCATTTCTGTTTTGTGAGTAAGTTCACTTGAATCATTTTTTTTTTAGATTCCACATGTGAGTGACATCATACAAGCAAATCCTACAGTATGTGCTTCCTCTGTCTGACTTACTTTACCTAGTATGATAATCTCTAGATCTGTCCACGTTACTGCAAATGGCATTATCTAGATCTTTTTTATGGCTGAGTAATATTCTGCTGTGTGTATATATGTACACATGATATATATAATAGATCATGTCTTCTTCATACATTCCTCTGCTGATGGCCACTTAGATTGCTTCCATGTCTTGGCTGTTGTGAATGTTGCTGCTATGAACGTAGGGATACCTGTGTCTTTTCGAGTTGGAGTCTTGTCTGGATGTGTGCCCGGGCGTGGGATGGCTAGACCATATGGTAGCTCTATTTTTAGTTTTGTGAGGAACCCCTGCCCTGCTCTCCACGGTGGCTGCACCAATTTACAGTCCTGCCAACAGCGGAGGAGGGTTCCCTTTTCTCCACACCCCCCTCTGCCGTTTACTGTTTGCACACGTTTTGATGGCACCGTTCTGACTGGTGTGAGGTGGTGCGACTGTAGTTTTGCTGCACTTTTCTCAGTTGTCTTCTCTGCTGGAGCCGCTGGCAGCTCTGGAATCCCAGTCAGCCTTGGGCATCCAAGGAACCCACAGAGGCCCTTTGCCAGGCGAGGAGGTCAGCGTACACCAGGCCAGCCAGGCCTCGAGCTGCCAGCCCCAGGCGGTGAGGCCAGCCTGTTGTGAAAACCTTCACAGATGAGGAGTTATTTAAAAGTGCGCTGAAAGCCATAAAGTATTAAAGAAACGTGAGGTATTATGAGGTCTGGCATTTAATACAACATCATTAAAGCCGTTACAGTTTATTTTTAATTTTATAAGCTAAGCTAATGCCTGTCTAATTTTGAAATGTTTCCCAAACCACTGTAGTGAGTATATAAAAGGCTAAAATGATGGAATGTGTGCGCCTTGGAGCTCCGTGGAGGAAGGGCTGTATAAATCCTGGGAACGGCTTCCCTCCACCAGTGCATGCTGGGAAAATCCCACCTGCAGCAGGAGCCCTGTCAGCTGACAGAGGTTTTCTTTTTCCCAAGGTATAGGGCAGGTAACGGCACAGCCTGGGAGATGAGGGGCTTCTTCTGAGCAGCTGGGAAGGGGTCCTGAGTTCTCACCACTCCAAGAAAAGAGGTCTTGGCCCCTCCCTCTGGGGGGTTAATCCAGTTTTGCATGCAATTTGGTTCCACGGTTTTTGGTTCCCAGATTTGGTTCCCAGACAAGCCAGAAGAAGGGGCTCCAAGGCGAGGTGTGCTGTGAAGACACACAGGAGCTGGAGGAGAAACTCAGGACGTGGTGGGAACAGACCGGAGAACTAGCAGCGCCCACGGGCGGAGGCCCGCTGACCCGTGCAGCTTTCAGGACGCCGAGGGTGTGGGACTAAAGCTGGCTCTTGGCTCCGTCGAGTCCTGGATTCTCCAAAGGGTGAATGCACTGGATAAGCTAGGCTTCTGCAGCCTTTAATCCTCGGAAATGTTCTTCTCACCAGTGTTTGTGGCTGGAAACGTCTCGAGTGTGCTGCCTGCATCTTGGTCTTCCCAGAGGCCATGCCCATCCCTAGATAAGCCGGGCTCCCATGTGGTTTCGGGAGGCCCAGCCAGAAGGGGAGGACCTGGGGGGCTCTGGCACATCCAGGAGCAGATGGATGACCTGTTCCAGGTGCCAGGAGGAGTGGCCGAGCGGGAGCCCAGCCCCAGACACTGTCCTGGGTCCTTGTCCCACTTCTGGGGCGTCTGGGGGCTGGCACTCAGCAACGAGTCCTCTGCAAGGTCCACCATAGGAACCAGCTCCTCCAGGAAGCCCCCCAGGGATAGAAGCACGTGGATGATCAGATTGCCTCGGACTGCAAGGGTGCCCTCCGGTTTTCCAAGGAGACAGGGAGGTACTCTGAGTCCTCGTCTCTGAGTCTCTCTGTGGACACACAGGAGGTGGTGCTGCAGGTGGCCCCGTTGGAGTGACCCGGAAGCAGGGGAGGGGAGGGCCACACGGCACTGTGTCCCCACTACAGTGACATCAGCTGTCACTCAGTCACTCAGTGGCGCTGCTGACGGCTGGGACGCGCAGTGGTGAGCCACCCAGAGCCCTGGCCCCTGGGGCAGGGGACCCCCGAGGCAGCCAGCCCCACCCCGCTCCCAGTCAAGCCCTGGAGCATCCACACGCCAGCAGGTGGCCAGCCCCAGGCGTGGCAAGCTCCTTGTGTCTCGTCTTCATTACGGAGAAAAAAATAGGACTTCCTGGAGATTTGCTGCGAGAAAGAAATGAGCTAATCCCCGTCAGCCCCTTCGCCCAAGTCTGGCACGGAGTGCTAAATAAATATTAACTAATACTAATGTGGTTCTTGCTGGGTTTATGGAGGAGACAAGCGCTGAATAAATAAGGAAAGAAACACAGAGCCACAGGTCTGCGGAGGCGGGGCGGGGCGAAGCCAAGGAAGGCCCCCAGGGCGAGGCCTCCGCAGCTTCCCTGCCCCTCCCTCTTCGTGATCCCTGTGTCTGTATGTGCCAGTGCCCCCGCTCAAAACGGGAGTCTCTGGCTTCCCAAGTGCTCCCTTGAGCCCAGCAGAGCCCCAAGGGCAGTGGCCACTCAGCAAGGATTTATGAATGAGCTTGAAAGAGATGTGGCTGCGGGACAGAGGTGCCCCTGGGCGAGCAGGCGCCCGGTTGAGGTGTCCCACTGGGGACTCAGACCACGGAGAGCAGGTCCCCAGGTGGGTGTGAAGCACCTTGTGTCAGGGCCAAAGTGACATCGCCATCGGGAGAAGCGGAAGGGGCTGCCGGCCCGCGGTCTCTGGAGGGCCAAGCAGCAGCATCTGCCATCAAGCAGGAGGGCTGGGCCACTGTGGAGGCCTGGCTGGGAGGAGCGAGGCCCCTGCGGCTCCCCCCAGAGGGGTGGTCGGCCCGGGCCTCTGCGAGGGCCCCGGAACCAAGTGGCCTCAGCAGGACTGCGCCTGGACGTCTACCCTGGACAGCAGGAGAGGGTCTCCCCTCCCAGGAGAGTGGCCGATAAGCTTCCAGTGGGAAGGGGTAGTGGCAGTGAGGCTAGGCTGGGGCTGCAAGAACACGGGGCACGGCTGACCCGATAAGGGAGACGTGGGGGTCTCAGCACCAGTGGGTGGTGGGTGTCCCACGCTGGCGAGCACTTGGCTTAGCTTCCATGTCTCTGTGTCGTGGCCCCACTGGTGGGGCCCCAGGACCCCAGGGCACACGTGTAAAGCACCCCTGGGTGCCTGCACACAGTAGGTGCTTAGCCAGTGCTCCTGGAGGCTTGGCAGGAGGCCCACCCTGTCCTGCGGTGCCAAGCCTGTGGAGGGGAGTCATTGTCCCCAGGAATTTGCACAGATGTCCTGGTTGGCCCCATCCGAGGGTCCAGGGCAGCCCCCCATCTTCAGCACAGAAAGAGGGGAGGGTAGTTCACACCCCGCCCCCGCCCTTGGCTGCAGAACAGCCCCCGATGGCTGTTACCTGGCCGCCCAGGACACCGAGATGGCAGGAAGGAGTTTAGAAGGGATGCCGTGAGGTGGCTTCACTCCCGGGCGGGACAGGCTTGGAGACAGCGAGGCGCGCGCTTCCCTGCGGGCCGCTGTGCCCGCCCCCGCGAGTGACCGCTGCTGACATGGGCTGCCCTGTAGCCCCTGGGCTGTGCCTTGGTGTCAGAAGAACGTGCCGCAGTGGCTGGCGTCTCGCCGACTCACACGCCCCTCCTCTCCGAGCCACCTGCCCTGGATCGCACAAGGGTCTGCTGAGAGCTCCATCACGCCTCCCTCCCTCCATCTGCCATTGATTCTTGCTTCCTGAGCCCTTCCTCTTCTTGTAAGAAACCAAGAGAGGTCCTATCTGGTCCTGCTGAGCAGCGTCCAAGGACTCTCCCTGTGACGAAGTGCCCAGACCTCAGTGTAGTTTGACAAACTCTTAATGAGCACCTGCTGTGTGCCAGCCTCAGGGCCAGGGCCCACAGATCCAGACTGAGTGGCAGATGCTCCTCAGGGGCACGCTCGGTCTCCCAGGGAAGCAGATGCCCCGGGCAGAAAGAGACACAGAGGACTCACGCGTGTGTTTCTGGGGGCTGCTGCCCCAAAGGACCACAGACTTGGACGTCTGTTCGCTCATGCTCTGTCTCCTCTCCTGTGTCCTGTAAAGATACAGGTGCTTGGATTTAAGGCCCCATCAAATCCAGAATGATCTTAGTACAAGACCTCTCCCTGAATGACATCTGCAAAGTCCGTGGTTCCAAATAAGATCACACTCCAGATAGTGTGACACAGCTTTTGGGGCCACAACTGAACCCACTACAGGTGTGAGACCGTGAGGAGGTGTGCTGAGCACAGAGTTAATGGGAGGGGGCAGCCTCCCGCGTCCCGGGCAGGGAGGAGCCAGGGGCAGACTCTGGTCAAGCTGAGATCAGTGCCCTGCTGCCTTCACTTCCGGGCCAGCATCCAGTGTGGCCCGGGTGTGGAGCTGCACTGTGCAGGGGTTTGCTCTGGCCCTCGTATTTCCCAGGATGAGGACGTGTCCCTTAGACACAGCCCTACACTGCTGGACGGTAAATTCCACATTTCCCGTGGAGCTATTGGCTTAGAAGAGAAACAAAGTCCTCCCAGCCTAGTAGGACCTTACGGTGCGATGGGTCCCCAGGATGGGCCTGAGAGGAATATAAATCGGGTGAGAGGCAGTGGGCCTCGGCTCCTGATCTGTGATCAAGCAGAGCTGTTGGAAGCTTCAGGGGGCCTACTTTTCTTGAGATTCTTACAGTGCGGGTGACAAATAGACTCAAGGGATTAGATCTGGTGGACAGAGTACCTGAAGAACTACGGACAGAGTTTCATAATGTTATACCGGAGGCAGTGACCAAAACCATCCCCGAGAAAAAGAAATACAAAAAAGCAAAGTGCTTGTCTGAGGAGGCTTTACAAGTAGCAGAGAAAAGAAGAGAACTGAAAGGCAAGGGAGAAAAGGAACGATATACCCCACTGAATGCAGAGTTCCAGAGGATAGGAAGGATAAGGAAGCCTTCCTAAGTGAACAATGTACAGAAATAGAGACCAAAAAAAAAAACCAGAATGGGGAAAGACTAGAGATCTCTTCAAGAAAATTAGAGTTACCAAGGGAACATATCATACAAGAATGGGCACAGTAAAGGATGGAAATTGTAAAGACCCAACAGAAGCAGAAGATATTAAGAAGGGGTGGCAAGAATATGGATGTGAGACTTGGACTATAAAGAAAGCTGAGTGAAGAAGAACTGATGCTTTTGAACTGTGGTGTTGGAGAAGACTCTTGAGAGTCCCTTGGACTGCAAGGAGATCCAACCAGTCCATTCTGAAGGAGATCAGTCCTGGGATTTCTTTGGAAGGAATGATGCTAAAGCTGAAACTCCAGTACTTTGGCCACTTCATGCAAAGAGTTGACTCATTGGAAAAGACTCTGATGCTGGGAGGGATTGGGGGCAGGAGGAGAAGGGGATGTCAGAGGATGAGATGGCTGGATGGCATCACCGACTTGATGGATGTGAGTTTGAGTGAACTCCCGGAGCTGGTGATGGACAGGGAGGCCTGGCATGCTGCAGTCCATGGGGTCGCAAAGGCTAGGACACGACCGAGCGACTAAACAATGACAGGGTGGAGACGTGCTGTCCAGGACTCTGCATTGCCCGGACGGTCACCTCGGGCCATGGAAGGACGTGTGGAGAAATGCTGGTCATGGGAAGTGAAGCTGAATCCACTCTCTGTGCTCCATTAACATGCAAGATGCTCAGTTGTGTCCGACCCCGTGGACTCGCCAGACTCCTCTGTCCATGGGCTTCTCCAGGCAAGAATACTGGAGTAGGTTGCCATTCTCTTCTCCAGGGGATCTTCCCAACCCAGGGACTGTACACACATCTCCTGTGTCTCCTGCATTGGTCGGCAGGTTCTTTACCACTGGGTCACCGGGGAAGCTTCTGTGCCCAGTACTGAATGAAATCTTGGAAACAGAGTTTGAGCTGAGTTAGAAAAGGACAACTCTACTTCTTTGCCAGGCAGAGGGGGCCAAAGCTGGCTGGTGCCCTCAAACCTGTGTGTCCTGACCTAGAAAGGGGAGTGAGGAAGCCAAGGTTCAAAGAGGGCGTGGTCAGCTCAGGGACTTTCTTCTGATTGGTTGGTGGTGAGGTCAGCGGGAGTCAGCATCACCAGCCTCCTGGTTCCCCCAGGTCTGCAGTCCACGTGCTGGTGGGCAGCAGACCTTCCACGTCTCCGCCTGGTAGCAGTTTCAGCATCTGCAGAAAAGCTCAAAGGTGTTGTTCCGTGTGTCCCTTGAGGGGGAACAGGACCTGTCCCCAGGCTGCGTCCTTGTTGCTTGACTGCCCCTGCCTCGTTTCTTCAGCTCCTGTTTGAACCCGCGGCTGGAACTCAGGGAAGGTCAAGGGGGCTGAACGAACCTATTTCCTGTAATGGAGAAACAGGTGACACGGAAAGGCTTTTGTGCCCAGGACTCCCACAGGGTCGTGCTTGGTTTCAAAAGTGCTGTTTAAATGCCAAGAAGTGATGCAAACACACAGCTCAAAAGGAAGGAGCTCAGAACAGGGTCACCCCACGGAGGCTGTGGGTCCCAGGCCTGGAGGAGGGGTGGGAGGAGGGCTGTCCCTGAGGACGGTGGAGGCCACCTGCCCGGATGGAGCACAGGGACTCGGACGCCCCTGCCCTGCACGCCGACCTTGGCCGCGTGCTCTGCCCCTCGCATGGCCTTGCGCGTCGCCTCACCCTCTCTCCCGGGGACTCCCTTCTCCTCCCCCGGCTCAGGGGTGGTTCAGGAGGCCTGTCTCCGCTTCCTTGGCCCAGAGAGCTGGTTTCTTGGATGTTTCCCTGTTGATTCCCATCCTGGACGTGGGGCCTGTCTGTCTCCCTGCAAAGGTCCTGGCACAGCAGACCATCAGCAAATATTTGCAGGGTGAAGGTCCCTTCACAGGTGCCTTGTCTTGGCACCATTGAACCACCTTTCATAAGACAAGCTTGAGTTTTCCAGGGCTGCGTGTGGAGGGCTGGGCAGGGTGCTGGCCGTCCAGGGCTGCGTGTGGAGGGCTGCGCAGGGTGCTGGCCGTCCAGGGTCTTGAGTGTCCTCTCCTGTGGTCCAAGAGGGAAGGGTGCCAACCCCAGGGCAGGCCCTGGTTCCCTGAGCTCTCAGCAAAGAGGGTGACTGCCTCACTGATGTCCCCAGCACGGCCCCTGACACTCTGCCCGGGTGACCCCCTCAGGTCCTGAGAGCCCTGGGGCAGGAGGCATCCACAGGGGGCCCGGCTAGGCCTTTGGAGACCTGAGAAGGGGCGGAGGTGACATAACCGAGCAGGGCCCTGCTGGACCTTCCCAGGGCAGACCTTCCGCCTCATCTCTGCTTTAACCCCTCGATGGAGTACCTAGCCAGTAGTAGCTGACACGGTTGCTTTGCTTTGCAGATGTGAGATGCTCCCCTCCCCCAGGGGAAGACATTAACTTCTTGAGGACCACAAGCACATAAGCCCAGGCCTCCGGGAGCCCAGAGGCTGAGAGGTTAACCCAACGTGCGTGACGTGATCACAGACCCTGTGATGCCCCACTGTGCCGCGGGCACACGAACTTGATGTTAACAGTAAGCGGTGTCCTCCCGGCTCCCGTGGGCAGAACCAGTAGCCCTTGGTGATCGGGAGGGTTTAGCTGGAGCCCTGAGCAAAGTGACACTCCTGTGCTCAAGGGCACCTTGCCCCGCACGGCCAAGGAAGCCTGAAGGCAGATCAGGGCATCTGGCCACCCTGCCTCGGAGGAGGTGAGGCCAGTGAGGTCTCTGTTGCCCAAACTGTCCACTTCCAGCTTCCATCCTTTCCAGTCTGGGCTGAAAGTGGGATGGATTCTAACACAGGAGAGGAGCCACCCCCAGCGCACGGAGTCCTGAGCATTTTCTTTTGCATTTGGTCTGGTTCACTCATGGGAGGTGGTCATCGTTGTCCTTCATTTGAGACAGGAGCAGACCAGAGTTCAGAGGAGCGGAAGTCAGTGGTTCGTCCAGGGTCTGCCCGGTCCTGCCGCCCCTCCAGAGCTAGCTCCGCCGTCCCCGCACCTGGCTTCCACGCCCTGCCTTCTCTCTGGTCCCCTTGGCAGGTGACCTTGTCGGTCTTTCAGGTGGGGGGTGCGGGCCTGGATGGGGACCCGTGTCCCCAGCACACTCCCCGCGAGGACTGGTGCTCTGGGTGGCAGGGGGGCTTGCTCACCCCCGCCCCTCCGGGTTCACAGCCGAGCGGAGCGCCTGCCGTGGCTGCGAATCTGGGTTTGTCTACGCTGCCTTTTTATATTAGAGAAAACTTGTCACATCTCTCACACGTTGTCACCGAAGCCTCATTACTCTGAAATGTCACTTCACTTAGGAGCATCATTATGCAGGAACATATGTTGCCCATGACAGGGATTGCAGGAAATTTGAAAAGATGTGATTTTTTTTTTTTTTTCGAAAGCCGCATTTTAGCAGGGACCGAGTCAACATTTTGACATCTAGGAGAGACTCAGAAGTGGATGGGTGTCTTGCTAATCTCCTCGCAGGTTTCAAGAGTGCATTTTAGGCCTAGAGAAAGCATTGCTCTCCAGAAAGATGGGGCTGGGTCCGTGGATCGCCAGGCAGGAGAAGGGGGCTGGGCCAGCCAAAGAGGGTCCCTTCCTGCCCAGCAGGGCCCTCAGCCCAACCTGGTTCTCGGGATCTATGGAGGAAACACAGCTTCCTGCAGTGGCGTTTGGGTACCTTGTTTTCTCGGGCAGGCAAGCTTCTGGAATTGCGCTTTTCACTTCAGGAGCAGAGTTGAGGGGCAGGGGAAGGGCACGGAGTGGGTCTTTAATCACTTTGGTTTGGAAAAGAGCTGATAGAGCTATCTCATCCCTAATTCATTCCATGGGCCACCGAGTCCATCGTGTGGGAAGCGTGGTTGGCAAGTAACTGAAAGGTGCCATGGTCCAGGGCTGCCCATGGCAATGGGGTCACAGGGCCCGGGGCACCAGGGAGACTGGAGCGGGTCACCCTTCAGGAGCCCCAAGAGGCAACGTCCCCACCCCGACCTGGGAAGCGGGATGCAGACCACGTGGTCCCCAGCAAGGGTGCCTGGAGTCCACGTGAGTGAGGCTGGTGTGGAGGGAAGAGCCATCCTTGCAGGGCCGCCCTGGGTCAGCGGGAGGCAGAGGCCAGCGCTGCCCTGGACACCTAGGTAGGGTCTAGCACCTGCCCCAGGGCCCGCTCTCTCTAACGGCCCCGTCACAACGCACAGCCTCATCGTCACCCCCTGCTCACAGCCCTCCTCCACCGCCGAGCGGTCCTTAGGAGGCCCGGCCGCCGGGTACCTTGTGTATCCCTGGGGCACGCAGCGCAGCGCCCAGGACACAAGGGCTAGTTAACGTGTGTTAGATACGTGGTGACGGAGCTTAAGCACTAGAAAAAACCTCATTTGACGCGTGTAAATGAACAAAGAATAAAAATGACAAGAAATTAATGACTCTGTGTAAAAGAAAAAGCTAGGGGCAAGGAAAGATACCAGAGGAAGCCTGTGGGTGGGTGGGTGCGGCCAGGGCCCCCGCGTGCCTGGCTGGGCCTGACTGCTGAGGGGGCTCTGGGCCGATGGGTGCTTCTTCTGCAAGGCTCCCCAGCCACCCTTCACCAGCTTCATGCGATCCAGCTTTAAGACAATCTTTTTTATTTCTTAATTTTCTAAGCCAATATTAAAATATAGCTAAATTGCAAACTTGCACTCAAGAAGAAAATGTCTCTTTTCATATATAAAATTTATAGAGTCAATTAACAGCTACTTCACTTGTGATCTTAATCACCCACAATAGCCGTGGAGTGTAGACCAGCGTCTCCAGCGCATCTCTGAACCGCGGCGGTCACTGTCCTCTGCTCTCCAGGCCTCTGAACCAGCCGCAACTGCCCCTGCTTTGTGGGGAGAAGCGAGAAATCCCCGTGCTCATTTATAGGTGGAATAGTCGCTTTTTAGTACTTTCTGTAAGGAGTTCGTGTGTATTTACATTCTGACTGCTCCAAAACTTAAAAAAATAATAATAATAAATTAAGCTTGTTTGTAAGACATCCCAGATCAGAGAAATATGTTTTACTTTCTGGAATTGACTTTGCTTCAGGGATTGTGAGGGGAAGAGGATGAAACCTTCTTTTTTTAAAAAAAAAAAATTTATTTATTTATTTATTTTACTTTACAATGTATGGTTTTGCCATACATTGACTTGAATCCGCCATGAGTGTACATATGTTCCCCATCCTGACCCCCTCCCACCTCCCTCCCCATCCCATCCCTCTGGATCATCCCAGTGCACCAGCCCCAAGCACCCTATATCCTGCATCAAACCTGGACTGGCGATTCGTTTCACATATAATAATATACATGTTTCAATGCCATTCTCCCTAATCATCCCACCCTCGCCCTCTCCCACAGAGTCCAAAAGACTGTTCTATACATCTGTGTCTCTTTTGCTGTCTCGCATACAGGGTCATCGTTACCGTCTTTCTAAATTCCATATATATGCGTTAGTATACTGTATTGGTGTTTTGCCTTCTGGCTTACTTCACTCTGTAAATTGGAGCCTATTATACAGAGTGAAATAAGCCAGAAAGAAAAACACCAATACAGTATACTAACGCATATATGTGGAATTTAGAAAGAAGGTAACGAAACCTTCTTTGTAGAGACGTCATTCATTAATCCAGGGCTCCCCCGGTGGCTCAGATGGTAAAGAATCTGCCTGCAAAGCGGGACACCTGGGTTCAGTCCCTGGGTTGGAAAGATGCCCTGGAGAAGGGAAGGGCTACCCACCCCAGCATTCTGCCTGAAGAACTCCATGACCAGAGGAGCCTGGTGGGCTACAGTCCATGGGGTCGCGTGGAATTGGACATGACTGAGTGATTCACAGTTTTCCTTGTCCACTTTCAGTAGTCCGGAGAGCGTTTGCAGAGGACAGTCTGTGCTCAGCCTGGGGAGTGTGAGGAAGGGAAGGAGGAAGGGTCTCCTTGTGGCAGGAAGGGCGGGTGGGGTCTGGGAAGTGGGGGCTCAGGGGGGATCCCAGTGAGGGCCCTGGAGCTGACAGCACGTCTTCCTCAGTGTTACGTGGACCAGATGCCATCTAAGGCCTTCGTGGGCATTTTCTCACAGAAGCGTCATCATAGCATCCGGGCCATTTCTAACTTCTACATCCATTCAAAAATGAGAAAACCAAGGCCCAGAGACGTTCAGAACTCGCCAGTGGGAGCCACGTGGCTGGGGATGGGCGGGCTCTGGATTAGATGCAGGGCAGGTTGTTTGGCAGTGATGGCTCACTCTACCTGCCAACCCGACTGGTCATGGGGTGCCCAGATGTTGCACTAATTCCAGGTGAGATTAACATTCGAACCCTAGACTGAGTAAAGCAGATTATCCTCCCCAGGGGGCAAGGGAGGGCACTAATCCAGTATATCAGAGGCCTGAATAAAGCAAAAAGCATATGAAGTGCTTAGTATCAATAGACAGATGAAAATCAAACCCAGTGAGCCCCGCCCGCCTGATTCAAGCTCATAAGGGACGACTGACTTACACTGCACAGCTGCTCTCCCACCTGTACGAAGTAAGTCACGGTCCTCCCTTTCACAGACCTCCCCACTGAGTTTCTCTCTTAAGCAGTCTATACACTTATTTATCCAAAGAAGCCAAGGAAACTGTTCGGTGTCTCATTTTTAGTTCACAAGCTGTCTTCTGCTGTATTTGGGGGTCAAACAACACCTTTTCTTTCTCCGTGTCATGTGAAAATAAGATAATTTTTTATGTCTCAACTGTTCTCCGTTCCACCCTAAGATATAGATATCTCAGTGAGGTTGGCAACAGGGCAGCTGAACTGTGAGCTTATCTTCATTTTAGGATGATGTGATGATGTCGGAAAGACGTAGGGGGGAAGCACCCAGAGGAGACTGTCATCTTCCCCTGTCATGAAATGAAGGCGTGGACACGCCCAACAGAGAGACGCAGGTCGGCTCTATTATATATAATAAAAGAGGGTGCTAGTCCAGTCTCTTGGACGCCTGAATAAAACAAAAAGCATATGAAACGTTTAATGTCAATAGACAGATGAAAAAGAGTAACTTTTAGTCCTTGTAGGCTATTCAGAGACTCTATAGTCATTTGTACAAACTTATGAATTTTATGTTTTTTCAGAATAATACACATCTGAATCTTTGACAAAGCATGGCAACCGTCTAAGCCAAAATCTCCCTTTGGAGTTCAGCTTTCCACGGGTGGAGGTCTCTGCGTGCAGCTCTCTCCCCACGGTTGGGAAATATTTGTGCGTTTGTTCTGGACGGGGTACTCTTCTTATGTGATCTTCCCATGAATATCAAATTTCCAAACACTGTGCAATTCATATACCAGACAAGGGTTCATTTCTTAATATATCAAGAGTTCCCTTCAAATAAATGAGGACTAACCCATAATAGAAGAAAAAATGGCCAGAAAAGTATGCATAGTTCCCAGAAAAGTTAATCTAAATAGATTTTATACAAGTCAAAAGATGTCTGAACTTATTTACAAAACAGAAATAGATCTGCAGATATAGGAGGGAAAAAATACCCTACGGTTACCAAAGGAGCTGGAAGGGAGATGAATTAAGAGTTTGGCTTTAACATATACACACAATTAATACTATATATAAAATAGGTGAATAGCAAGGACCTACTGTGTAGCACAAGGACCTGTATTCAATATTTATAATAATTCATAGTGGACAATAATGTGAAAATGAATATTATATATGAATCAATAATATCTGATATATATATGTATCTGAATCACTTTGCTGTATACTTGAAGCCAGCATAAACTGTAAATTAACTTACTTCAAGAAAAAAATTAACAATAAAAAGGTGTCCAGAAAGAGTGAATTTGCTCAGTCGTGTCTGACTTTTGTCACCCCGTGGACTGTAGCCCACCAGGCTCCTCCATCCATGGGATTTTCCAGGCAAGAGTACTGGAGTGGGGTGCCATTTCCTTCTCCAGGGGATCTTCCCAACCCCGGGTTTGAACCCAGGTCTCCCGCATTGCAGGCAGACTCTTTACCCTGGAAGCCCCTAAAAGGTGCCCGGCCTCATCATATGAATTTTAAATGAATTTTAAATGATAGTGCAATACCACTACATATAGATCGGTAAAGATCAATACATCTGATGATATATCTGAACTGATAAAAATGTAGAAAGCAGGGGCTCATTAAAAAAAGAGAAAAGAATAAAAAGGTATAGCAAGAGGGAGTTCAGCCTCCCTGCCTGACTGGTTTTGAGCGAGGACGCTGGTCTTCTCCTGCCTTTACTGGAACTTCCACCGCTGGCTGTCCTGGGTGCCGAGCAGGCAGACAGCAGATATGGCCTCTCAGCTTCTAGAATCCTGGGAGCCCTTTCTCTTTAATACCTCCTGTTGTTTCTGTTTCTCCAGAGAACCCTGTTAATACATCTCTGGACTCTACACTCCTTCCTTGACACAGGAAGTCCCTAATGTGTGACAAGTACCCAGGACACACTGGCTGACGGGTGGCGTGTCTGGCCCGTGGGCATGGACAGCCATCACGCCACAGCAGTGACCAAGGCATGATATCAGACTCAACTCAGGAGTCCGATGCTCCTTTGCAGACAGCTGCCCTCTGTTTTGTGGGACCACGCAAGTTGACCGCATCCTCGATACTTTGACAATTAGTACTTTCTCCTCTCCCAGCCATTGCTCTCTCTGCTACACACAGTGTCAAGGGTAGTTCAATGGAGCAAGGACAACAAAACAGGAAGTCTGCGCTGTCAGTGAAGGTCAACATGGAGACAGGGCCAGGAGTCCTGACAGAGGTCTTGAAGTGCTCCCCAGTAGCCGAGTCCTTAAGTGTGGCTTCATTGTGGATGGACCTCACACAACCAGTGGCAGCTTGGATCCTCACAGCAGCCTAGACCACAAGCAGGACTGGCCAGTCCTCTCCCTGTTGCTGTTGCCCAGTCCCTTAGCCTTGTCCGACTCTTTGCAGCCCCACAGATTGCAGCGCGGCAGGCTTCCTTGGCCATCACCATCTCCCAGAGCTTGCTCAAACTCATGTCCATTGAGTCGGTGATGCCATCCAACCATCTCATCCTCTGTCATCCCTTCTTCTCCTGCTTTCAGTCTTTCCCAGCATCGGGGTCTTTTCCAATGAGTCAGTTCTTCACATCAGGTGGCCAAAGTATTGGAACTTCAGCATCAGTCCTTTTAATGAATATTCAGGACTGATTTCCTTTAGGATGCACTGGTTGGATCTCCTTGCACTCCCAGGAACTCTCAAGAGTCTTCAACACCACAGTTCAAAAGCATCCACTCCCTTGTACCTGATCCAAAGAGGAATGTTTTCACTAAGACCCACACAGTCACTGGAAGTCTCTTCCTTTCTATGTTCTGCCCCTTCCTTCTGTAATGTGTATCTCAGGACTTGGTGGGGTGGGCGGCATCCCCAGACCCTGCCCCCTGGCCCTCAACCTGGGCGCTCAGGTCATGGTACTTGGGAACATTCCTCTTGGCCTTGGGGAGGCACCTGCCCTCCCAGCCACGCTGGAGTGCTGCTGAATCAGGGCTCACCTGTAGCCCCAAGTGCCTCAGCACTTAACCCAGGGGGACCCGGAAAGCAACCGAATTCCACCTACGGCCGCCGCACAGGTCTGCTCCCCGCGAAAGAGCTGCGCAGAGACGCTGACTGAAACAGATGTTCCCCTGTCATCTGACAAGAGCTGCCAGCGGCCTCCTGGCATAATTCTTCACAAACAAAAGCCTTCCCCTCAGATGAAAGCACAGAGCAGCTTGCAACTCTGCTTTCCTCTGTGAAAGTTCACGGTTAAAGTGTGTACAAGGATTAGAGTGTGGGAGCCCAGGTATCCAGTAGACAAGCCCTGAATTCTGGGAGTGTGCGGTTCCACCTGCTGATTGTGAAAACGGCAGGAACTGCCAATACTGTGAAGCTGAGCTCGGGGACAGAGGCCTTGTTTAAATTCCCATCAGTGGACGCCCGAAAGCCAGCTCGTATCGAGATACCATATGGCGAAATGAACGGAGCACGGATTCTATTCCCCGCCGTCCTACTAAATGCCTTGTCATCTCAGGCCAGTTAACCTCAGTGAGGTCTAATTGCTCCACATACAAAGTGGTCAAAAAGTATCGTGCCAAAGAGAGCATCTACCTTAGGTGACAAGGTCAGTCAGTTGAGTGAGACTCAAAACAAAGCCATGTTTGTGAAAGTGTTTTGAATACCATGAAATACCACACAGCTTTCAGATGCTGTCATGGTTCCTCATCACTGTATGAGCGCAGGTGAGGCCCATAATAAGCGCAAGGCATCACAGTGACGATCCGAAGGCAACAAGTCACCACCTTGCCTATTCCAAGTGCGGGACCATGAGGGCAGCACAGACAAGCTGCTGGTGGGCACAGTGTGAAGGCTGCCCCGAAAGACGTGAGCATGAAGGTTGTGAGGGGTCAGGGAGTGGAGGGTGGGTCAAGGGATTCACATGAGCTTTCCTGGAACTGACTCCTGAAACTTTTTTAGGAGTTCATCAGTCAGAAAATGGTTGCGATGGTTGAAACCTGCTTCTGGCTGTACCAGCCAATGATCTCAGGGCAACAGCCTCATCTGAGAGGTGCGTGCAAATCCAGGGATGCAAAGATAACAGGAGCTCTTTATGGACAAAAGCACTGTCCCAGGCAGTGAATCCCACATCCTGCATAGCACAGCACCCACAAGTTGTTTGATTTTTACTCAAAGGTTGGCAGGTTAAGGGTGTGTTGGTGGAAAGCAGTTTGGCTGATCAGGGCTGGCCTCGGCTGCTCCTGGCTTTGCCTGGGTGTTGGATTTTTAAATGGAAGCTGGGACTGAGAAGTTGAACAGAGCTTTGGGAACTTTTCTGTGGCCAGGAGATGTAAATATTTTTTAAAAAGCCTTCAAGAGAAAAGCCCTAGAAAATAATCCAAATTTTAATTTAGGATTTCTGGAGGGGCTACAGAGGAGTGAGAGCAAGCCAAAACTAGACCAGAATTTGCAAACATTGAAACTCAGCTCCAAATGAATGAATTCATAGCTTGGAACTAGACCCAGCATCAAAGCCTGCCAGAAGCAATACTAAATGCCTTTTTAAGGGAAAATGGTAGATCAAATCATCTATACAATTTTCTTTACAATTGCTGACACTAAATTAAAAAAAATTATCAGGCATTTCAACCTGGGAAAGAAAGCAGAGGTAATAGAAAAATAAGAAAAAACAAACATTAGAAAAAGATTTCTATATGTAGAAGCTATTTTGTATAAACTGTAAAATTTAAAAATATGGATGATAATATAAAAAAATTTCAGAAGAGAACTTAAGTAGATTTTTCTAAATGAAACAATCTAACTATAGTAATAGCGGAAATCAAGATCTCGATAGTTAGTGTTTTAAGGAAAAGAAAGTTTGAGAGAGGATTAATAGAATGATCAAGTTGGCAGCAATGACAAACACCCACAGAATTAAATAAAGGAAAAGAAAAACTTGAAAAATTGAAAGAAGAAATAGACAATTCAATAGCAATAGCTGGAGATGCCAATGCCCCCTTTTCAATATTGAACAGAATAACTAGAGAGAGGATTAGCAAGGAATTAGGATAAACCAACTGGAAGTAAATATGTCTGTAGGGCGCTCCACCCAGCGGCAGCAGACACACGCTTCCAATCGCAGCAGCGTCCAGTGTGTGCACAAAACTTTCTCCAAGATAGGCCGCATGGTAAGCCGTAAAACCAGTCTCAATAGATTTAAAAGGATTAACATCAGACAAAGCATGTTCTCTGACCGCCATGAAATTAGAAGTCAGTAAAATGAAGAAATTTGAAAAATTGATGTATATGTAGAAATCAAACAATATACTCCCAATTAACCAATGGGTCAAAGAAGAAATAACAAGAAAAATTAGAAGAAAAGCTTTGACATGGATAGGAACACAACCCCCGACAGGTACGGATGCAGTGAAAGCCGTGCTCAGAGCCCGTTTCCAGCTGTGAGGCTCACAATGGCAAGACCTCAGATCATTTGCCTAAACTGCCACCTTGAGAGGCGAGAAACAAAAGAGCAAATAAACTCAAAACAGATGAAATGAGGAAATAACAAAGATGAAATTATAAATAAACAAAATAAAGACTAGAGAAACAATAGAGAAAATTATTAAATTAAAAAAATTAATCATAAAATTTGCAAAGCTTCACTTGGACTGACCAATTAAAAGAAAGAGAAGACTCAAACTACTAAAATCAGGGATAAAAGTTTTAGAGATTGTAAAAGAAGGAAAACTGTCTCTAGATGCAGATTGCATAATCTTATTTATGAAAAACATCCTAAGAATCTGCCCTCCAAAAAAGCAATTAAAACTAATATATGAGTTCATAAAGTTTCAGGATACAAAATCAATATACAAAAATTAGTTTTTCTCCTACATACTGCAAAAAGGCATCCAAAAATATAATTAAGAGAACAATTCTGTTTATAATACTATTAAAAAGAACAAAATATTTAAGGATATATTTAAAATAAGTGCAAGACTTGAAACCTGAAGACACTGAAAACTACAATTGTTGAAAAAAATTAAAGAAGAACTAAACAAATGGAAAAATATCTTATGTTAATGAATTAGAAGATCTACTATTGATAAGAAGATAACATTCTCCAAAATGATTAACAGATTCAACATAATTCCTATAAAAATTTGAACTTACTTCAAAAAAAATAAACAGATAAGATGATTCTAAAATTCACATGAAATTGCAAGGGAACCAGAACAGCCAAAACAGTCTTGAAAAAGCAGAACAAGATTGGAAGATTTGCACTTCCCAATTTCAAAACTGGCTACAAAGTCACAGTAATGACAGCAGTGTGATGCTGGCACAGGATAGATGTGGACATGTGGGGTGAACTTGAGAGTCAACTGATTTTCTATGAGGGATTCTCTAAAACCTTTTAGTAAGGAAAGAACAGGCTTTGCAGTGAATGGCCCCATGACAGTTGAATATCCATATGCAAAAAATCAATTTGAGCCCCTCCACAAACAATTTATCACAATTAACTCAAAATGAACCGAAGATGAAAATGCAAAACCTAAAAGTAAATTTCTTAAAAGAAAACAGAGGTGTAAACCTTGCTGATGTTGGATTAGGTATTTCCTAAATATGTCATTAAAAAAATAATTAGACAAAATAGGCTTCACTGAAATTTAAGAATTTTTGTGCATCAAAGGACATTGCCAAGAGAGTCAAGAGACCAACCCTAGAATGGGAAGAAATATTTGCAAATCATAGATCTTATGAGGCTTTAGCATTGAGAATATATAAAGAACTCCAACAACTCAATGACCAAAAGATAAATAACTCAGTTCAAAGATGGACAAGGAGTTGCATAGACCTTTCTCCAAAGAAACTACTTAAGTGGTCAAGAAGCTCATGAGAAGATGCACATCATTAGACATTAGGGAAATGCAAATCAAAACCACGGTGATCATTTCATCACACTCCCCAGGATAGCTGCGATCAAATAGTGGGAAATAAGTACTGCCAAGAAGGTGGAGAAATTGGAACACGGCTCCAACGTTCTGATGTAAAATGGTGACGCGGCAGCTGCACTTTCTCAAAGAGTTAAATACAGAGTTGCAATATGACCCAGCAATTCCGTTCCTGAGTATGTACCCAAGAGGACTTACAACAGATGTTTAAACAAGAACTGTTTTACTAATGTTCCTACTGGCACTGTTTCCAGTTACCAAAAGGTGAAAACAACCCAAATGCCCATCAAGAGGTGAATGGATAATCAAAATGCCACACACCCATAAAATATGGAATATGTGTAATACTCAGCCATGACAAGTAATGAAATTCTGACATGTATGTAGTACAACGTGGATGGACCTTGAAAACATTATGTGAAAGACCCAGTCATAAAAGACCACGTATGATATATATTTTTATATGAAATGTCCAGAATAGAGACATAAAGCAGAAGAGTGGTTGTTGAAGGCTGGACGTGAAGGGTGGGTTGTGATGAGCAACTGTAAATGTGTATGAAGGTTCGTTGTGGGTGATGGAAAGCATTTTGGAATTAGAAAATGGGACAGAGGAGCCTGGTGGGCTGCAGTCCATGGGGTCACAAAGAGCTGGACACAACTGAGCGACTAAGCACACACACACAATGGCTACACAACTTGGAGGATAGACTAAAGCCACTGAAGTATGTGTTTTAAAATAGTGAATTTTAGTATGTAAATTGTATCTTGGTTATAAAAAGAAAAAACATTAACAAAAAGCAATGATCGTGGAGTTATTTTTTAGCAATCACAAATATACATCTAGATGTTTAATAAGCAAGTCTACTAAACGCTAGTAAATTTAATAAATATAATACTAAATAAATATTAGAAGGAGGAGGAGAAGGGGGCAACAGAGGATGAGATGGTTGGATGGCATCACTGACTTGAGAGACACGAGTTTGAGTGAGCTCCAGGAGTTGGCAATGAACAGGGGAGCCTGGCATGCTGCACTCCATGGGGTCGCCAAGAGTCGGACACGACTGAGCGAGTGAACTGAACTGAATACTATGCAAGTGGCTATATGAGGTTTAGAGTAAATCATCACTAATAGTACATTAAACAATTCAAGAAAAATCTGAAAGCAATTTATCTGGAAATAAAGGCAAAGTCCTTTGGAAGACAGTCTTCCACGATTCAAATGTTACTCGAGTTGTGACACAGTGATGCCGGGGGAACATGAGTTTAAATAAAATCGTTTTGCGAGGTGGAGAATGCTTAAAAGCAGTGTTTGTAAGTTACTAGACATTTTATATGTGCTCACAAATGTGTCTAGATAACCAAATTCATTAGTATTATAATTAGAGAGGATGACTAAATGAAACGGTAGTTTAGGAGAAAATGTCTGAACTTAAGCAACAGACAGAAAAGGATGAAAAGAATCTTAGAAGGGCATAGGAGACATCCAAGTCAAGATGAAAATCCAGCCGGAGAACCAGCCAAAGAAAAAAGAAAGTAATGGAGCAGAGTAATATTCGTCTAATATTTTTCCCAAATTGACCCCCAAAATCAAACTCATGCAGACACTTAGTTGAGGGTCTGCTTTCATTGTTCAAGTAAAAAAGGCAAGGAGAAAACTCTTAAAAGTAATCAGAGAAAATAAAATACACTACTTTAAAAAGATCAATGATAAGAAAGAGGGTTCAACAAAAATATCAAAATCCAAAAGACAGTGGTATCTCATGGGCATAGCGCTGAGAGAAAGCAGCTGCCAAGTTGGAATTCTAAATGCTGAAAAAATATTCTTCAAAACTGAAGGCAAAGACATAATTACCACTAGCCTAACTTTCACTACTGAGACTACAGAAGTTATTCAGGTAACAAGCGATTCCCAGTGTGTGTGTGTAAGTCACTCAGTTTGTCCGACCCTACTACTGCGGGCAGGAATCCCTCAGAAGAAATGGAGTGGCCATAATGGTCAAGAAAAGAGTCTGAAATGCTGTACTTGGATGCAATCTCAAAAACGACAGAATGATCTCCGTTTGTTTCCAAGGCAAAACATTCAGTATCACGGTAATCCAAGTCTATGCCCAGACCAGTAATGCTGAAGAAGCTGAACAGTTCTATGAAGACCTACAAGACCTTCTAGAACTAACACCCAAAAAAGATGTCCTTTTCATTATAGGGGACTGGAATGCAAAAGTAGGAAGTCAAGAAACACCTGGAGTAACAGGCAAATTTGGCCTTGGAATACAGAATGAAGCAGGGCAAAGACTAATAGAGTCATAGCAAATACCCTCTTCCAACAACACAAGAGAAGACTCTACACATGGACATCACCAGATGGTCGACAATGAAATCAGATTGATTATATTCTTTGCAATCAAAGATGGAGAAGCTCTATACAGTGAGCAAAAACAAGACCAGGAGCTGACTGTGGCTCACATCATGAACTCCTTATTGCCAGATTCAGACTGAAATTGAAGAAAGTGGGGAATACCACTAGACAATTCAGGTATGACCTAAATCAAATCCCTTATGATTATACAGTGGAAGTGAGAAGTAGATTTAAGGGACTAGATCTGACAGACAGAGTGCCTGATGAATTATGGATGGAGGTTCGTGACATTGTACAGGAGACAGGGATCAAGACCATCCCCAAGAAAAAGAAATGCAAAAAAGCAAAATAGATGTCTGAAGAGGCCTTACAGATAGCTATGAAAAGAAGGGAAGAGAAAAGCAAAGGAGAAAAAGAAAGATATACCCATTTGAATGCAGAGTTCCAAAGAATAGCAAGGAGAGATAAGAAAGCCTTCCTCAGCGATCAATGCAAAGAAATAAAGGAAAACTGCTGGGGTGCAGCCCCAATGGATCCAGGCAATTCGAAGCGGGGACGGCGTCAGCGAGGATCAGGAAATAATTGCTTAATTAAACGTTAATTAAGGATATAAAGAGTGGTTAAATAAGGATAGTTCAGTGAGGAAATTCAGTGGAGAAAAGGGGCTGAATAATTCAGCCAGAAGGTGAGAGAAAGAACGACATGGGGAGACCAAGTTTTGGTGAACAAGGCCCACACTTTATTTTCCAAAGTAGTTTTTATACCTTAAGTTGTGCATAGAGGATAATGGGGGAAGGGGTAGAGTCAGCAGTAAGCCAGGCTTTCTTCCTGCAAACTTATCATATGCAAAAGTTTAGGTGATTTACATCATCTTCTGGCCTGGAGGCCTGTCAACATTTTAAGATCCTTTTTTCAGAAAACTTCAGATCAGATCAGTCGCTCAGTTGTGTCCGACTCTTTGCAACCCCATGAATCGCAGCAGGCCAGGCCTCCCTGTCCATCACCAACTCCCAGAGTTCACTCAGACTCACGTCCATCGAGTCAGTGATGCCATCCAGCCATCTCATCCTCTGTCCTCCCCTTCTCCTCCTGCCCCCAATCCCTCCCAGCATCAGAGTCTTTTCCAATGAGTCAACACTTCGCATGAGGTGGCCAAAGTACTGGAGTTTCAGCTTTAGTATCATTCCTTCCAAAGAAATCCCAGGGCTGATCTCCTTCAGGATGGACTGGTTGGATCTCCTTGCCGTCCAAGGGACTCTCAAGAGTCTTCTCCAACACCACACTTCAAAAGCATCAATTCTTCGGCGCTCAGCCTTCTTCACAGTCCAACTCTCACATCCATACATGACCACAGGGAAAACCATAGCCTTGACTAGACAAACCTTTGTTGGCAAAGTAATGTCTCTGCTTTTGAATATGCTATCTAGGTTGGTCATAACTTTCCTTCCAAGGAGTAAGCGTCTTTTAATTTCATGGCTGCAGTCACCATCTGCAGTGATTTTGGAGCCCAGAAAAATAAAGTCTGACACGGTTTCCACTGTTTCCCCATCGATTTTCCATGAAGTGGTGGGACCGGATGCCATGATCTTCGTTTCCTGAATGTTGAGCTTTAAGCCAACTTTTTCACTCTCCTCTTTCACTTTCATCAAGAGGCTTTTGAGTTCCTCTTCACTTTCTGCTGTAAGGGTGGTATCATCTGCATATCTGAGGTTATTGATATTTCTCCTGGCAATCTTGATTCCAGCTTGTGTTTCTTCCAGTCCAATGTTTCTCATGATGTACACTGCATATAAGTTAAATAAACAGGGTGACAATATACAGCCTTGACGAACTCCTTATTTTTCTCTAAAGGTGATTATTCTAAAGTCAGGCGCCACCCTCTGAAAGCATCAGATAAAGTTGCATTCCTATAGGGCAAAGGTGTGGTGGGCTATAACAAGAAAAAGAATTAACTCAAGGGTCCAAGGTTACAAACATTAAAGCTATTACTTACATTCCTATACACCAATTATATTAATCAATATACTGCCAGGGACACAGTAGGTAAGGGATATGGAAACTTAGCAGCAAACATTAGCCCAACAAGTGAAAAACCTTTCACCAATACAATTTCTAATCAATCTTTTAACTGCTCAAAGGAATCTGTATTTAGACAGTTTAAACACTCTTGTCACACCCAGGAACTTTATTAACTGGAGCTGTAAGTTAACTCTTTTTCAGAGAGAGGTGGTGGGGGATAGGCCCCCGTAAAGTCAGAGGTGTAGGTGAGACCACAAAGCAGTAAAGTAGGCAAACTCTGGTTTTGGGGGTAGGTGCTCAAGAATTTCCAGGGGGACTCCTGAGGCTCAATCCGGCTTTTATGTATGCCGAGCCTCCTTCCTCATGACCTTTGCCACAGGCGGAGTTCCTCACGCTGGCTCCCGGCAGAAAACAATAGAATGGGAAAGACTAGAGATCTCTTCAAGAAACTTAGAGATACCAAGAGAACATTTCATGCAAAGATGGGCTCAATAAAGGACAGAAATGGTATGGACCTAACAGAAGCAGAAGATATTAAGAAGAGGTGGCAAGAATACACAGAAGAACTGTACGAAAAAGATCTTCACAACCCACATAATCATGATGGTGTGATCACTCACCTAGAGCCAGACATCCTGGAATATGAAGTCAAGGGGGCCTTAGGAAGCATCACTAAGAACAAAGCTTGTGAAGGTGATGGAACTCCAGTTGAGCTATTTCAAATCCTGAAAGATGACTCTGTGAAAGTGCTGCACTCAATATGCCAGCAAATTTGGAAAACTCAGCAGTGGCCACAGGACTGGAAAAGGTCAGTTTTCATTCTAATCCCAAAGAAAGGCAATTCCAAAGAATGCTCAAACTACCACACAATTGCACTCATCTCACATGCTAGTAAAGTAATGCTCAAAATTCTCCAAGCCAGGCTTCAGCAATATGTGAACTGTGAACTTTCAGATGTTCAAGATGGTTTTATAAAAGGCAGAGGAACCAGAGATCAAATTACCAACATCTGCTGGATCATGGAAAAAGCAGAGAGTTCCAGAAAAAAATCTATTTCTGCTTTCTTGACTATGCCACAGCCTTTGACTCTGTGGATCACAATAAACTGTGAAAAATTCTGAAAGAGATGGGAATACCAGACCACCTGACCTGCCTCTTGAGAAACCTGTATGAAGGTCAGGAAGCAACAGTTAGAACTGGACATGGAACAACAGACTGGTTCCAAATAGGAAAAGGAGTACAATAAGGCTGTATATTGTCACCTGCTTATTTAACTTTTATGCAGAGTACATCATGAGAAACACTGGACTGGAAGAAGTACAATCTGGGAGAAATATCAATAACCTCAGATATGCAGATGACACCACCCTTATGGCAGAAAGTGAAGAAGAACTAAAGAGCCTCTTGATGAAAGTGAAAGAGGAGAGTGAAAAAGTTGGCTTAAAACTCAACATTCAGAAAACAAAGATCATGGCATCCGTCCCACCACTTCATGGCAAATAGATGTGGAAACAGTGGAAACAATGGCTGACTTTATTTTCCTGGGCTCCAAAATCACTGCAAATGGTGACTGCAGCCATGAAATTAAAAGACGCTTACCCCTTGGAAAGAAAGTTATGACCAACCTAGACAGCATATTAAAAAGCAGAGACACTACTTTGCCAACAAAGGTCCATCTAGTCAAGGCTATGGTTTTTCCAGTGGTCATGTATGGATGTGAGAGTTGGACTATAAAGAAAGCTGAGTGCCAAAGAATTGATGCTTTTGAACTGTGGTATTGGACAAGACTCTTTAAAGTCTCTTGGACTGCAAGGAGATCCAAGCAGTCCATCCTAAAGGAGATCAGTTCTGAGTGTTCATGTTGAAGCTAAAACTCCAATACTTTGACCACCTGATGCAAAGAGCTGACTCATTTGAAAAGACCCTGATGCTGAGAAAGATTGAGGGCAGGAGGAGAAGGGGACGACAGAGGATGAGATTGTTGGATGGCATCACCAACTCGATGGACATGGGTTTGGGACTCCAGGAGTTGGTGATAGACAGGGAGGCCTGGCATGCTGCCATTCATGGGGTTGCAAAGAGTCAGACAAGACTGAGTGACTGAACTGAACTGAACCTTGTCCCTCTTTCTCTGACCCCATAGACTGCAGCCCTCCAGGCTCCTCCATCCTTGGGATTCTCCAGGCTAGAACACTGGAGTGGATTGCTATTCCCTTCTCCTGATTCCCAGTGGAAACCTATAAATGCAGGAAGGAAATATATATGTACATATTATATGTAATTATTGTCATATGTAAATTTGTATAATCCCATGCTGCTACTGCTGCTAAGTCACTTCAGTTGTGTCCGACTCTGTGTGACCCCAGAGACGGCAGCCCACCAGGCTCCCCCGTCCCTGGGATTCTCCAGGCAAGAACACTGGAGTGGGTTGCCATTTCCTTCTCCAATGCATGAAAGTGAAAGGGAAGTCGCTCAGTAGTGTCCGACCCTCAGCGACCCCATGGACTGCAGCCTACCAGGCTCCTCTATCCATGGGATTTTGTGGGCAATAGTACTGGAGTGGGGTGCCATTGCCTTCTCTGAAAAGAAGAATAAAAATAGATAGATATGATATGTCAAAATATTAAGGCAGGAAATTTCAATGCAAAAGTATCAGTGATTACATACAAACAGAATAAGTACACTGATCAATTTACAAATTACTGATTTCACAGTAAAGGAAAAAATACACTATACACTGTTTACAAAAGTTATACAAGTAAAGATACACAAAAGTTGGCAGTAAAAGATGGAGATGTAAATAACAAGCAAAACTTGGCTAATCACAACAGTTACATCACTTGTCATGCTAATGACAAAGTGATACTGCTGTGAAATATCAGACAAGGTGGACGTTAAAACAGAAAGGATCTGTAGTGAAAAAAGAAACATTTCATAGCAATTAAAGGCTGACTCCTCTGGGGAAATAAAACACTCCCAGAAATACTATAACGTATGAACATAGTCTGCAAGTACACATAACTAAAGCTGATAGAATGTAGAGTATAAATGGGCAAAGAAGCAATCATAATGAGAGAGTCCAACATATCATATTTTGTAACCAAAGTCAAAAGCAGCCAAAAAGATCGTTCATCATACAGAAAATCTTTGCAACATGATTAACAAATTTAACATAATTAAAAATGTGGACCACTGCATCCATCAAATGTGGGTTACTCATTTTTTACCTGTATATGGATCATTTACCAAAATTACCCTTACACTGAGCCATAAAGCAAGTCTCAAGAAATGGTTGAAGTTATGCATGGCATATATTCTGACCATAGTAGAGTTGACATTTTCAAATAACTGGAAAAGAAGCAACGTATTTCTAAATACATCATGGACGAAAGAAAACAAATCATAGAAGGAATTGGGAACTATTTTGCCACATATGGTTATAAAATGATAATAAAAATGTGTGAGATACAGCTGTGTTTATAGGGAAATGTATGGACTTATTAATCCAAGAGATTAAAGGCTCAAAATCAATCTAAATATACTTTCCAGATAGTTGGGTAAAAGACTAGTAAGTTAAATTTAAAATGATAGTGAAGTATAAAATCAAGCTAAAATTAGAAATTAAAGAGGGCAGCAAACTATTATAATGAAATAAATTAACAACAACAAATGTTGGTTTCATCAGAAAAAAAATACTGCATTAGACAGACACTTGATAGTCCTGAATAAGTACTCTTAAAAACGAGAGAAGGAGAGAGAGAGAGAAAGGCGAAACTCAAAGTACAGCAAAATCGCAACTGACTAAAACTCATTCAAGAGGACATAGAAAATTCTAAAAAGCTGCCTATTTATTAAAGTAATAATGAAATCTGTAATTAAAATTTCTCCATTACCGTCCCCACCCCCACATATCGGTTGAGCCTATATGCCTTTACATTCTTTTAAACTGGGGAAACAGTGGAAACAGTGTCAGACTTTATTTTTTGAGGCTCCAAAATCACTGCAGATAGTGACTGCAGCTATGAAATTCAAAGACGCTTACTCCTTGGAAGGAAAGTTAGGATCAACCTAGATAGCATATTCAAAAGCAGAGACATTACTTCACCAACAAAGGTCCATCTAGTCAAGGCTATGGTTTTTCCAGTAGTCATGTTTGGATGTGAGAGTTGGACTGTGAAGAAAGCTGAGCACTGAAGAATTTATGCTTTTGAACTGTGGTGTTAGATAAGACTCTTGAGAGTCCCTTGGACTGCAAGGAGATCCAACCAGTCCATCCTAAAGAAGATCAGTCCTGGGTGTTCTTTGGAAGGAATGATGCTAAAGCTGAAACTCCAATACTTTGGCCACATCATGCAAAGAATCGACTCATTGGAAAAGGATGAGATGGTTGGATGGCATCACCAACTTGATGGACATGAGTTTGGGTAAACTCTGGGAGTGATGAACAGGGAGGCCTGGCATGCTGCGGTTCATGGGGTTGCAAAGAGTCGGACACGACTGAGCCACTGAACTGAACAGAACTGAAACATTTACAGATGACAAAATATAGAAAATGCTTATGTACAAAATATTCTTCCAGAGAACAGAAAGAGAGCAAACACTTCCCAGTTGTCTTGATGTGGTCAGAACCATCTTGATAACAAGACCTGCTGCGTGCTTTACAAATAAATACTGTTTAGGGATTGTGGTAGACCGAATCGTATCGCACTCCACAACCAAGAATGTCCGCATGCTAATCCCTGGACCTGTGAATATCATATGGTAAGAGGGATGTAGCAGAGGTGATTAGGTTAAGCAACTGAGCAAAATTATCCTGCACTATCCTGGGGAGTTTAATGTAATTACAGGTGCCCTTATTAGGGAAGAGAAGAAGGTCAGAGTTCATAGAAGGAGTTGTGGCGACTGAAACAAGAAACTGGGATGGCGAGAGGAAGGGACTGTGAGCCAAGGAGAGCAGGTGGCCTCTAGAAGCTGAAAAAAGGAAGGAGGTTCTCTTCTGAAGAGTCAGAAAAGACCCAGCTCTGCTGACGTCTTGAGTTTAAAAAATTCTAATCTTCAGAACTGAAAGACAATAAATTCGTGTTTTTAAAGCAATGAGTTTGTGGAAATTTTTTATAGTATGAATAGGAAGCCAGTACAAAGACTAATATGTCTAATAAATGTGGATGCAAAATTCCCAAAATAAGTATTAGAAAATCAAATCCATGCTGTCTGGAAACAGACAATAGGTTATAGTCAAGTTAAGTTTATTGCAGGAGTGCCAGCGTGCAGGAATGCAAGGGGACATTTGAACATCGGTCAGTGTATATCACCATTATAACCAACTAAAGTACAGAAATTGTGTTATCATCTAAATAGATATACACACACAAAACTGATGAAATTCAACACTGATTCATGGTTAAAAAAATAAACAAACAAAAGTCTTGCTTGGCAAAGTTGTCATAGATGAGAGTCTAATGGAAATCATCTAAGAAATGAACACAAGTATAAGATTAATAGACAATGACAAAGCATTAGTGGTATTCTACCTGATACATATTGAGAAAAAGGCAAGCTACCCTCACTTCTATTCAGAAATGTACTGGAGGATCCAGTCAGTGAAATAAGGCAGCAAAAAGAAATCACAGTTTTAACACTACTAAAAATCATAAAACTGTTGTTATAAGATGATAAGATTTTTAAGTTGAGATTTCTAAGGCATTTACAGATAAACCAGGATAATTAATCAGTACATTTAACGAGACCTCTGGGACAGGGTCATTATACATAGCTCAATTTTATTTCTGTTTATGAAAACAAATAAAAAATAAAATACAGTTTAAAAGGATATCATTAACCATGACTTGAAAAATCTAAATTCCTAAGAATAAATATGTGCAAAGAGCTCTACACAGGAAACTATAAAAAATTCTTGGGAGAAATTAGCAAAAATAATGGATTGAAATGTATGAGAATTAAATATCAGTCATCCAGGTGGTGCTAGTGGTAAGAAACTGCCTGCCAATGGAGGAGATACAGGAGACGTGGGCTCGATCCCTGGGTCGGGAAGGTCCCCTAGAGAAGGAGATGGCAACACACTCCAGTACTCCTGCCTGGGAAACCCCATGGACAGAGGAGCCTGGCGGGCTACAGGCTGTGGGGTCGTGAAGTCGGACATGACTGACTGAGCATGCACATATAGATTTATTGTAAACCTAGATGAAATCTTGCCTGTTTTGCTTTTTTTTTCAAAATGGTGATTCTAAAAACCATTCTAAGCTGATTCTAAAATTTATATAACAGTGCAAAAGACCAATAATAGTTAAGACAATCTTAAAGGAGAAGGCAGTTGGAGGAATTACCCTAGCAGAAATAAAGATTTGTTTTAAAGCTGCAGTGATTACGACAATATTGTAATGAAGGGTGGACAAAGAGACCAGTAGAAGAGAGTAGAGTCCGGAGGCAGACACACACTTTACAGACAAACGAGTTGTTATAACGGTGCTTCAGAGCAGTGGGGAAACGTCTTTTCAGTAAATGATGCTGAGTCAATGGCGATGCAGATGGAAGAAATAAATCTTGTCCTATTCGCATCACACTCAAAATTTGTTTCCAGAGATGCTGTAAATCTGAATGTGAAAAAAGGACACCTTTGGAGAATACCCACAGATTTCTTAAGCAGGACACAAGATGTGTGTGCTGTGATAAAGGGTGATACATTTCTACACTAAAATCAGGAAACTGCGTTCATCCCAAGACACCAAAAAGAGGAAAGTCACAAACCACTGAATGAGAGGAGATATCCACGATACCTCTGGCAAAGGTCTCCAAACTCAGCAAGGAAAAAGCAAGCTGCTGCTGCTGCTGCTGCTGCTGCTGCTAAGTCACTTCAGTCGTGTCCTACTCTGTGTGACCCCATAGATGGCAGGCCACCAGGCTCCCCCGTCCCTGGGATTCTCCAGGCAAGAACATGGGAGTGGGTGGCCATTTCCTTCTCCAATGCATGAAAGTGAAAAGTGAAAGGGAAGTCGCTCAGTTGTGTCCGACTCTTTGTGACCTCATGGACTGCAGCCTACCAGTCTCCTCCATCCATCAGATTTTCCAGGCAAGAGTACTGGAGTGGGGTGCTATCGCCTTCTCCGAAAAATCAGGAATAGTCAAATACTGGCAAGAGGTCTGAATAGTCAGTTCTCAAAAGAAGACATCCCATAGGCCATAAGTATGGGAAACATTTTTTACCTTCATTACTAGTCAAAAAAATGCAAATAAAAAGTCACAATGAGCGATCACGGCTCACATTCTGAAAGAATGAAATTGAAGCAATGAGACAGCACCCCGGTTGTTGCTGGAGGTGTGAAGCGACTGAAACACTCCACTTCTGCTGGGAGAGTGGCACACTTCACAGTCAGCTTTGGGGAAACGCAGGACAGTGTCACGAAAGGTGAACATACACGAAAAGGGAGGCATGGAGGAGGTTCAAGAGGGAGGGACACTTGTGCACTTACGGCTGATTCTTGTCAGTATATGGCAGCAACAGCATGATCGTGTAAAGCGGTCATCCTCCAGTTAAAAATTAATAACTTAAAAAAAAAGGTGGACTCCAGCAATTTCACTGTTAGATACACAACCTACAGTGCTCCCTGTATACAGGCACCAAATTCATGTGTAGAATAACCACATGGCATCACATAAGATAGCCTGTCCCTCCCTGGAGAAGGATCCCGTGTCCATCAGCAGCAGAATGTTTAAGTACATTGTGGTACAATTGCACACTGGTGGACTCTACCCTGAAAAAGAGAAACTCATTGTTAATCGACAGGGAAGAATCCCACAAACATAGTCCTGAGTAAAAGAAGCAGACACAGAAGCATATACACTCTACGATTCCATCTCCGTAAATTCAAAACAGGTAAAACTAACATGTGAGTAGTCAGAATGAGGTTAAGTTTGCAAAGACGGAGGTGCTCGCGGCTAGAAAAGGGCACAGGGGTGTCTGGGACGCTGGTGATGTGAAAGTCTTGACCTGGGTGGTGGGTTCATGAGTGTGTTTGCTTGGTCAAAATTCATTAAGCTCTACACAGAGTAAGCTTATGACTTAGGCACTTTCCTGGTTGTCTATTTGACGTTATAATTAAAGATGAGTCAAGTAATTTAACACAGGAATGTGGGAGAAACTTTGCGGGCATGTGAGCTTGTTTCATGAGGAACACGATGAGGCTGAGGTACCCAGGACCCTCCAAGCTGCCATGGCCAGCTGGCTGTTGGGTCTTTTGACGTGCAGTCAGGAGAGAGAGTCAGGGTGTGGGTAGAAATCTGGATGTTTTCAGCACATCTAAGTAGCTGAAGCTGCGTGTAAATGAGCCCCACCGACAGTGTGCCCAGGGTAAACTGAGGCAGACACCCAGTTTCAGACCTTGTGCTAGCATCAAGCATGGTTCAAAAGATAAATAGAGCAAGTAGGATATTTTATGTGGGTTTATTATACAATAACATAAAAATAAACAGATTTAATAGAAATTAAAAGAAATGAAAGAGATGTATTGCAAGATAATGGCTCACAAGATGGTGGGAACCAGCAAGTTCAACACCCACCGAGAGCTCTCAGACGAAGCTGAGGCTGCATTCTTGAAGCAGAATTTCTGCTTCCTCAGGAAGCCCCAGTTTATGTGCTGAAAGCCTCCATCAGATTGGATGGCCCCTCCCACACACAGCATCAAGGGTCATCTGCTTTACTTAGAATGAACTGAGATGGCAGTCGTTGGCCACATCTACACAATGCCTTCCCAGAAACAACTGGATTAGGATTATACTGAAAACGGTGTACAATAGCCCAGCCAAGTGGACGCATGCAAGTAACCACTGCAGCCCACCTGGCGATCAGTGCTAAGGTTGTCTTCCCAGAGAGGACTTCTCTGAACGATGGCCGTCTCTCCTTAACCCCGCCTGTCACTCTATCAGAACCCTATTTACTTTCTTTAATTAGAGAGCAGTGAAATCACATTTGTTTGTCTGTTTTATTATCTACCTGGCCTGCTGGTATCTCCTCCCCACCAGGAGAACAGGGGCTTGACCTGCAGCAGGTCCCCCTCCCCGTGCAAGCCCACTGGCATGTGAGACCACCCTGGTGGATGTTTCCTTCTACCCAGCACCCTCCACTGCCCACCACCAGAACCGCATGAGCCCCTGACTATCCTGGGTGCTGTCTCTGGTAAAACTGCAGGGCAGCTAAAGGTGGAACCAGCTTATCCAAGCTGACCACATGTGGCTCCTTCTCCAGTTGTTGGCTTTTCTGACTCCTCTGCCCTCTGCTCTGCAAAAGTCACCCTGCAAATCAGATCTGAAGCAAGATCCTTCAGATCTTGCTCCTGACTACAGTTCCTAGATTAATTGCAAATTTGGAAATTAAATAAAAAACATCCACCACATTTTTCTTAGCAATCAAGACTGTTTGAAGAATTAGCTATATGGAGTCTCTGCTCTGCATCTTTCTCCCCATCAGTCATTTTCTGAGATGAAACTAGAGAAACAAGCAAAAGATCACAACTCCCCGACATCTGCCTCCAACACTGCATTAGGAAGCACTCAAGAGCAGAGGCAGGTGCACCGGGATACCAACGCTAGGGTTAGGGAGGAGGGCCCACCTGGGGGCTGCTGGGCGGTAGAGTCTGGCACCACGGCAGGGTCTCAGGGAAAACCTGGTGTTACTGAAAGGGCCACGTTGTCCCCTGTGGTTGCTGAGACAGGAAGTAGAATCCCCCAGCCGTTGGGTATCTGCTCTGAGCCAGGAAGCCCTCTGGGGTCCCATCTCACAGCTAATCTGAACAGGGACACGCTCTTAGCATTTACGGGACAGTGCCACCCAAAGAACCTTCTGCAGCAGTGGGCACGGTCTCCAGTCCCCACCATCCAACCTGGAGGATGTTATCAGAGACGCTGAGCTTCTCCGGAACCGTGTGCTCCTGGGAAACAGAGAAGGTTAAGAAATGCCCTCCCCCTCTCATGTTCTGGGAAACAGCTTCCTGCAAAAACCCCCTTTCCTCATACGACTCAGACAAGGCTTGCAGATGCCCCACAGTTCCCCTGGGACACAGCCAGACACAGCCCTCCAAAGCCCATTCTGTGCCTGGTAAATGACCAGCTGATGGCCTGGTCCCCACTGATCCATCAGAGCAAGAGGCTTTTCACCAGACTTTGGTTTAAGACTGTCCCCTCTGGGGCTCTGACCTCTGGCCCACCCCCAGCCCAGCCTCCTTTAGACCCGCTGGCCTCCTGACACAGTCTCTGCTCTGTGACCCGATCATGCCACCCTTTCACCCCACTTCCTACACCAGCTCTTTGGAGAAGGAAATGGCAACCCACTCCAGTACTCTTGCCTAGAGAATCCTGTGGACAGAGGAGCCTGGCGAGCTGCTGTCCACAGGGTCGCACAGAGTCGGACATGACTGAAGCAACTTGGCATGCATGCATTATGCCCTTTAATAAAAGACCGACCTTCCAGCAGAGTATCCGGGCATTACCCCTTCTGTGACAGAGCCCCCACCCCCGCCCTTTGTGATGGTCCCCACCCCACACCAGCAGCAGTCCTCGGGAGTGAAGTGCCTCCTTACTAGACCTGGATTCATTTCTTGCTCGATGATGGCCACATGTGGCCATTGAGCTCTTGAAGTGTGACTAGAGATGCTGTGGTTTTATTTTAAAACAATTAATAGAAATTTAAGCAGCCATATGTGGGAAGCAAATAGAGGAGAAAACAAGATGAGTTGGGAATGCAGGGCTGCAAAATGCTCCTGACCCAGGCCCCGGCTGAGCACTAACCGCCCCCCCACCCCTGCGGAGCACTGACCCAGACCCCTGCTGAGCACTGCCCCCCAGACCCCCTGCTGAGCACTGACCCCCCAGACCCCTGCTGAGCACTGACCCCCCCCCCACCCCTGCTGAGCCCTGACCCAGACCCCTGCTGAGCACTGACCCCCCCCCCACCTCCACCCCCTGCTGAGCACTGACCTGGACCCCCTGCTGAGCTGTGACATCCCCACTTTCAAATCCTTTGCTGAGCACTGACCCAGGGTGGGTGGCAGGTGGTAAAACATCCTTTGGAGGGGAGGCGGCATTGTCTGCAAATTACATGGATTCCTGGATTAAGTTCCTGGCGGGGCTGAGGGAGACCTGAGAGAAGCTTCTGCTGTCACAGTGCCCGCAGCTGAGAATTTTTCATCGGCTTGGGCTGCAGGGGAAATATCGTCCTGGAGCCAGAGGCTCAGACTCTGGGTCTGACTTTAGCTGACCTGTGGTGGCTCTTGTACAAACTCTTAACTTGAGTTCAGCTTTCTTATTTGTATAATTGGAGCACAATAGATCTCTCTAGCTTAATGCTTGAATGTAAACAAAATCAGGATACTTTGAAAATCTAGAATGTGAAAAGTGGACTTGATGCTCTTCCCCAGAAGCAGACCCTGAGGCTTCTCCTCCAAGAGTCTGTTGAGGGGCTAGGGTTTGGTGGGAGGGGACAGGATGGAGCTTAGAGGAAGCAGAGATGGGCTGGGGGGCAGGACAGGGCTGGGGGAGGACACAGGCTAAGTCAGGCAGAGAGCTGACCAGGAACACATCCTCCAGGGTCAGCTCTAGAGAACAGCTCAACCTCAAAATCCCCTCCTGGAGGTCAGGGTACCCTGTGCCCACCAGGCTTCGGAAGAGGCCTGCGTGAAGGGCTGATGGAGGGAAAGACGAAGGTGACCCTGCTCTCTTCTTGGGAAGGGAACCTCCCAGAGAAGGAGCACCCGGGAGTGCCATCACCCAGGAAAGAGACCGGGCGGGCGACCCGCCGTGGGACAGCATTCCCGGTGAACTGGACGTTCCTAAAGGCATTCGGTGAGAAACAAAATGAGAGGTAAGAAGTGGATTTATTTAGAGAGAATCCCCAAAATGTGGGCATCTCAGAAGGTGAGAGCCTTGAAATATGCCATGGCTAGTTTTTATGGCTGGGTAATTCCATAGGCTAATAAGCGGGTGGATTGTTCCAATTATATGGGGAAGGGACAGGGATTCCCAGGGCTGGGTACTTTTTGATCTTTTATGGTTGGCCTCAGAACTGTCTTGGAACTGGTGGATGTGACATTGTGTGCGTGTCAGTCACTCAGCTGTATCTGACTCTTTGTGAGCCCAGGGACTATAGCCTGCCAGGCTCCTCTGTCCATGGGATCCTCCAGGAAAGAATACTGGAGTTGGTTGCTATTCCTTTCTCCAGGGGAATTTACTGACCCAAGGATCAAACCTGGGTCTCCTGTATTGCGGGTGATTTCCTTATCATCTGAGCCTCCAGGGATGTGACATTTAGCATATGCTAATGTAGAAAATGGTATGGACCTAACAGAAGCAGAAGATATTAAGAAAAGGTGGCAAGAATACACAGAAGAACTGTACAAAAAAGATCTTCATGACCAAGATAATAACGATGGTATGATCACTCACCTAGAGCCAGACATCCTGGAATGTGAAGTCAAGTGGGCCTTAGAAAGCATCACTACCAACAAAGCTAGTGGAGGTGATGGAATTCCTGTGGAGCTATTTCAAATCCTCAAAGATGATGCTGTGAAAGTGCTGCATTCAATATGCCAGCAAATTTGGAAAACTCAGCAGTGGCCAGAGGACTGGAAAAGGTCAGTTTTCATTCCAATCCCAAAGAAAGACAATGCCAGAGAATGCTCAAACTACTGCACAATTGCACTCATCTCACACGCTAGTAAAATAATGCTCAAAATTCTCCAAGCCAGGCTTCAGCAACACATGAACCGTGAACTTCCAGATGTTCAAGCTGCTTTCAGAAAAGGCAGAGGAACCAGAGATCAAATTGCCAACATCTGCTGGACCATCGAAAAAGCAAAAGAGTTCCAGAAAAACATCTATTTCTGCTTTATTGACTATGCCAAAGCCTTTGACTGTGTAGATCACAATAAACTGTGGAAAATTCTGGAAGAGATGGGAATACCAGACCACCTGACCTGCCTCTTGAGAAACCTATATGCAGGTCAGGAAGCAACAGTTAGAACTGGACATGGAACAACAGACTGGTTCCAAATAGGAAAAGGAGTACGTCAAAGCTGTATATTTTCACCCTGCTTATTTAACTTCTATGCAGAGTACATCATGAGAAACACTGGGCTGGATGAAGCACAAGCTGGAATCAAGATTGCCAGCAGAAATATCAATAATTTCAGATATGCAGATGACACCACCCTTATGGCAGAAAGTGAAGAGGAACTAAAAAGCCTCTTGATGAAAGTGAAAGAGGAGAGTGAAAAAGTTGGCTTAAAGCTCGACATTCAGAAAACGAAGATCATGGCATCTGGTCCCATCACTTCAGGGGAAATAGATGGGGAAACAGTGGAAACAGTGTCAGACTTTATTTTGGGGGGCTCCAAAATCACTGCAGATGGTGATTGCAGCCATGAAATTAAAAGACGCTTACTCCTTGGAAGGAAAGTTATGACCAACCTAGATAGCATATTCAAAAGCAGAGACATTACTTTGCCAACAAAGGTTTGTCTAGTCAAGGCTATGGTTTTTCCAGTGGTCATGTATGGATGTGAGAGTTGGACTGTGAAGAAAGCTGAGTGCCGAAGAGTTGATGCTTTTGAAGTGTGGTGTTGGAGAAGACTCTTGAGAGTCCCTTGGACTGCAAGGAGATCCAACCAGTCCATTCTAAAGGAGTTCAGCCCTGGGATTTCTTTGGAAGGACTGATCCTAAAGCTGAAATTCCAGTACTTTGGCCACCTCATGTGAAGAGTTGACTCATTGGAAAAGACTCTGATGCTGGGAGGGATTGTGGGCAGGAGGAGAAGGGGACAACAGAGCATGAGATGGCTGGATGGCATCACTGACTCAATGGATGTGAGTTTGAGTGAACTCCGGGAGATGGTGATGGACAGGGAGACCTGGCGTGCTGCAATTCATAGGGTCACAAAGAGTTGGACACGACTGAGCTACTGAACTGAACTGAACTGAACTGAATGTCTTACAGTGAATGAATAATGAGGCTCAAGATTCTCTGGAAGTTGAATATTCTGCCATCTTGGACCTGGTTGGTTCTAACCAGTTTTGGTCATGTGCTATGGCCATGGTTTTTGTAAAGGTTGTGCCCTATCCCCTTCCTTCCTGCTTCAATAGTTACTTTTCGTTATCTGTGCTGTGTCATTACAGAGTGAGCACAGCCCTTTCCCACAACAAGGACGTGAACCTAGCCAGCATCTGCAACAGTGCCTATCACTCGGTTGGTAGGCAAGAGTGAATAAAAGATGGAAAACTGGATGGGGAGAAGGGAGAAGAGAGAAAGAAAAGAGAGGAAGGGAGGGAAGGAGGGGGAGGGAGGGGAGTGAAGGGTGTGTGGACACAGGGAACAGTCATAAACCAGGAAGTCATGTGGGTGATTTTAACCTCCTCCTACCACTACCAGAGCTGTTGGTCGCTTAGAGATATTCTGTCCCTTTTGCAAGTTTAAAGGCCTGGTGGAGACAGGCCCGTCCAGTGCACAGAAAAGTGAAAAGTGAATTCACTCAGTCGTGTCCGACTCTTTGAGACCCCATGGACTGCAGCCTACCAGGCTTCTCCATCCATGGGATTTTCCAGGCAAGAGTACTGGAGTGGGGTGCCATTGCCTTCTTCAGGGGATCTTCCCGACCCAGGGGTCGAACCCAGGTCTCCCACAATGCAAGCAGACACTTTACCCTCTGAGCCACCAGGGAAGCCTGTCTCATCATTTGCCCAAAGCAAATTGGCCAAAGTCAGTGCTATAATCAATAGAGTACATTAGGACTATTAAGGTTTCCATAATTAGCAAAATACAAAGACAATATTTGGGCTATACTTATGGCAGACATGTATCTCTTGCTTTCCCCAAATTCAAATTTAACCAGGTATCTGATATTTCATCTGGAAACCCTACTCTTACAGACACACAGGAGATGTCCAGTCAGTGGGAATCTATATGGACCCCCAGGTTGCCTCACTATTGTGGCTGTTGAGTTGTTCAGTTGATCAGTCATATCTGACTCTCTGCGACCCCATGGACTGCAGCACATAAGGCTTCCCTGTCCTTCGCTCTCTCCCTGAGTTTTCACAGTTGTGTCCATTGAGTCAGTGATGCTATCTAACCATCTCACTGTACTATTTACTTCTGAGACCATCACCTGTAAGACGGATGCTCACACCAAGGCTGGGGAGGGGTGAGCTTGACAGACATGATTGTTTCGCTCCCGTGCAAGGAGCCCCGTCCAGAAAGAGCTCTCTCCCAGGTAGGAGGCACTTTCAGAGAAACGGAAGCCAAAGTCTTGATGCCGACCCTCATTTAAGCTTGGAGCCTGTGCCAGTTGGGGGCATAACTGTCCTTAATCTTGGTGCCACCTGGCTTCTCCAAGAAGAGCAGAGGGGCCGCTGTGATCTTGCCACCGATCAGAGGTGTCTCAGGGAGTACACTTTGGGAGTGACTGAAGACACAGCTGATTTCATTCTCTATATTAAGCGGGATCCTTTTCCAAGGTGCTGTTCTGATGAAAACATCCTCAATTGCTTCTCAGGGAAGTGCTCAGTTGCTCAGTTGTGTCTGACTCTTTGTAACTCCATGGACCATAGTCCGCCGGGCTCCTCTATCCATTGGATTTCCCAGGCACGAATACTGGTGGGGGCATCCATTCCCTTCTCCATCTCAGAGAAGACTCTCCCCCATTTGGCTTTCTTTGTTAACACCTGAGTCAGTCCTTGGCCACCAACTCCGAGAGACGGATGCAGTGTTATCACTGGACACGGTCAGGATGTATTGGGGATTTCATAGAGGAAATGTGCAGCTCTTCGGAAATTCAATTCCATTAAACGTAGCAAGTATCCATCAGGTGCCCATAACTGCTGATCATTTTGATGAGCAGCAGCTCTTTAGGATTATGTTTCAAAGCAAAATGTTCGTTAATCAAGATGTGAGATGTCCAGTAGAAATTTTAGTCCAGCGACTGGACACTTTTGAATACTTTCTCTATGGCAGTCCCCCAGCAGGGACAGTGGAGGGGGCAGAGGTCTGAGTGATGCAGAGGCTGCCATCCCGAGACTGGTGGTGCGGTGGGAGAGAGGACCATGGACTGGACTCCAGCAAACCCCAGTAAGAGCTGGGACGGAGGCCCCTGGGCACTGGGAGCGGGGGCAGGAGAGACGTGCTCCATGGGGATCCGAGTCCAGCTCGACTGGCTCTGTACTGACTCCCTGGCCCTCCGTCCTGGGCTGAGCATGAATGAGGTGGACAGACCATGAATAGGCGCCAACTGGACACAAGCAAGGAATGAGGTGGAGGGAATCTGCAGGTGCAGACACAGGGGGAAAGGCAGCACGGGGAAGTGACAAGGCGAAGACCAACGTTCACCTCCAAAGTCAGTTTCAGGCGCCAGCAGAACTGGAACGACCGTGTGTGTGTGAGTGTGCGTGAGAGTGTGTGTGTGTAGGTGTGTATGTGTGTGTGTGTGAATGTGAGCGTGTTAGGGTTAGTCTGTATGTGTGTGAGTGTGTGAATGTGTGTGTTGGGGTTAAGATACGTATGTGCATGTAAGTGTATATGCATGCGAGAGTAGGTGTGTGTGTGTGTGTGTGTGTGTGTGTTAGGGTGTTTATGTATATGTTTGTGTCTAAGGGTGTGTGTGTGTGTGTATATGTATGTGTGAGTGAGTGTGTGAGAAAGTGTGTGTTAGGATTAGGGTGTGCATGTGTGTGTGTGCATGTGTGTGTTGGGGTTAAGGTGTCTGTGTGAGTGTAAGTGTATGTGCATGTGTGAGAGCAGGTGTACATGTGTGTGTTTATTTGTTACGCTGTTTATGTATATGTTTGTGTCTTAGGGTGTGTGTGTGTATGTATGTGTGAGTGACTGTGTGTGAATGTGTGTGTTAGGGTTAGGGTGTATATGTGTGTGTGTGTGTGAATGTATCTGTGTTAGGGTTAGGGTGTGTATGTGTGTGTAGGGGGTAAATGCATATGCATGTGTGAGATTAGGTGTGTATGTGTGTGTACGTATATTAGGGTGTGTATGTGTATATATGTGTGAGCCTGTGAGTATGTGTGTGTGTGTGTGTTTGTGAATGTGTGTTAGGGTTAGGGTATGTGTGGGTGTGTGTGGGTGTGAGTGTATATGCATGTGTGAGAGTAGGTGTGTATGTGTGTGTATGTGAGTATGGATATGTGTGTTTCTGAATGTGTGTTAGGGTTAGGGGGTGTGTGGGGGGCTGTGGGCGTGTAAGTGTATATGCATGTGTGAGAGTAGGTGTGTATATATGTGTATGTATGTTAGGGTCTGTATGTATATATATGTGTGAACATGTGAGTATGGATATGTGTGTTTCTGAATGTGTGTTAGGGTTAGGGTGTGTATGTGTGTGTGTGTGTGTGTGTTAGGGTTAGAGTGTGTGTGTGTGGGTGTGTGGGGGCATAAGTGTATATGCATGTGTGAGAGTAGGTGTGTATGTGTGTGTGTGTGAGTATGTATATGTGTGTGTGTGAATGTGTGTTAGGGTTAAGGTGTGAATGTGTGTTAGGGTTAGGGTGTGTGGGGGTGTGTGGGGGGATGTAAGTGTATATGCATGTGTGAGAATAGGTGTGTATGTGTGTTTGTGTGTGTGTGTGTGTGTGCTAGGGTTAGGGTGTATGTGCGTCTGTGTGTGTGATTTTGCCAAGGCTGCCATAGCAAAGCGCAGTACACTGAGGCTCTTAAACACGAGAAACAGGCCCTTTTAGAGTCTGGAGGCTGGGCATCTGCAGGGCTCGCTCCACCTAAGCCTGTGTGGGAGAGACGTGATCCGTGCCCGTCTCCTGCCTCGGGTGGTTTTCTGACAAATGTTGGCCCCCTTGATTCTGCTGCCTCCCCTGCCCTCTGCCTGCATTTCACAGGGCACCTCCCTGGACATGAATCTCTGGGGCCACCTTCCTCTTCAACAGTGGTGTGGACTAGGGCCCCGCCTACCCCAGGATGGCCTCGTCTTAAGAAATTATATCTCCAGCAACCTGTTTACAACGAAAGCTACACCCTGAGGAGCTGGAATTAGGATGTCAAAATATGGATGCGGAGGGGAGGGCACCGCGTCAACTCCTAATTCCACATGCGCGTGTGGTCATCTGCTTCCTCCTCTTCCCCCAGCGTGGGCAGGGTGGGGGGCTTTGCCTCCTGTCGACTGTGAGTTACAGCGGGAGGGAAACCGTAATGCGAACCAGCCCTGACCAAGCACTTACTCCGTGTCTGGTGCTGCTGCTCTCAGCATTTTCTAGGCACCAGTTCACTTCATCGTCAGCTCTGCCTGCAAGACAGATGATCGCACTGTCCTGACTAGGGAGCTGAGGGAACCGGGATGCAGGCAGGTGAGTAACTTACCCGGTGTCACAGGTAGTAAATGACAGGACTGTGGGAGGATGGGCGTGTGCCGGCCGGTGGTCACCAGCCAAGGTGAGGGGCGCCATGGCCCCACAGGCTGCGGAGTGGATGCCCGCGTTGGAGTTTCATGTGGGTCAGGGCCAGACTTCGATGGGTCTGGGCGTGGTGAAGTCAAGCCAGAGTGTCTCCCCTGAATTGTCCTTGCCAGAACCACAGGTCAAGGTGGGAACAGCTATGGGTGCTCTAGCAGACAGGGTGACAAGAACCAAGGTCAACAGTAGGGGAAAATGTGGTGAGACATCCCAGCCCAAAGTTGCTGTCAGAGCGGTGAATATCCCTTGACCCATGAGGAAACAGCATCTGCCTCACCAGCATCTCCTGGACCACCTGCCTCCATCCTCACCCTTTCTGGTGCCAGGGAGTGGTTTTACAGAAGACAGCATTTCCACAGACTGGTGGGGCGGATGGTTTCAGGATGAGCCAGGCACATCACATTTATTTGCAATTTATTTTTATTATTATTGCATCAGCTCCAATTCAGATCCATATGTGTTAGATCCTGGAGGTTGGGGACCCCTGCTCTAGAGCATCTTTATCACCCACATCCTCTAGAGCATCTCTATGTCCTGCCTCACCTGTACCATCCAGAACCCCTGCAGACCCGCAGCACGCACACCACCTGCCCCTTCCTCCCCAACCGAAGACAGTAAGACAACCTTAATAAGAGATTCGGGTTTTGAAATTAGAATTAACACCCAAGAAACCGAGGTGACCCAAAGACACATCGTTACACCAAGAGGGATGTCTATTGCTTCTTGCCAAGCTCCTCCCCTCCTCGTTGACCTTGGTCTCATTTCCTCTCTGCTGGAAAACGGGCGCAGGAGCCAGGTGAGGTTGGACCTGAGGAATGGAGAGAGGTGTACGCCTGCCTGTTCATCTGAGTCAGAAAGCAGGTTTGGACCCCACTACACCGGCCCCCAGCTGGAGTGGGGGCTGGTGGGCAGAGGGAGGAGGCATATTTGGGAGTTTGTGGGGGCAGGCACTGAGTTTCATTTAAGGCTGGAAAAGGTCACGTATGTAAACCCAGGAGTGGATCTCAAGCCGTCAGACCCTCACATCCTGTGCCCAGGGCCCTGGACACGCTGTATCAGATTTGGTTGCTCCTTCACGCTGTCAGAAGCAGCGTCAGACTTTTTCGAAACACTTGGGGGTAAAACGACATGGCGAGCCGCCACTGGTGCACTTGACCTCACGCAAGGCTCTCTTCCCAGGGGGTCCTCAAAGCGCAGCGGGGTCCATGCCTCCTGCTCTGAGACGAGGAAGGGTGAGTGCATCTGGGGACCCGGGACAGGGGTGGGAGCGTGTGTGGCTCATCAGAGAGAGACTGTCAGCGGGGAAGACCCAGGAAGTATGGAGGGCAGCGGCCGGGAGAGCTTGCAGGCTGCCTTGCAAAGGAGCTCATGCTCTGTCCTTTAGAAAATGCAGATCTGTTCATGTGACTGATCAGTACACCTTGAGCACCAACCAGGAACCAGGCCAGTGTTAGAAGTGGAGGGTCCTGAAAGGGATGCGGGCAGAGGTGAAGGGTCAGGCTTCTGTGGCAGAAGGCTTTCTGTCACTGGCTTCGGGGAGGCCGGCAGGGGCAGCCCCCCAGGCAAGAAGATGAACTGGGCACCAGGGCAGGGGGCGAAGTCAGAGCAGAGGGACGTGCCCTTTGGGCTGGACATGAGAGAGGGGCGAACAAAACCCTCCATCAGGCTAGCCTCCTCCGTGGGGAGCCTTCTGATGCGCCAACGTCTCCCAGCTTCCTCCAGGTCTCTCCATCGCTGCCAGATCCTTGGACAGAAAAGCATTTCCCAGATGGCCTCAGTAGGCTGCCTTTCATTGGGTAAAACAAATTTCTGATGCTGCACTGACTCTTAATAAAAGTGAAATTCGAAGTCAGGGAAAGTGGACTGTGGCTTTTGTGTTCAGGAATTGTATGGTAAATAATTTGCTTTGGGTCACTTCGAGTGTTCCCATGTGATCCATTAGAGGGGGTGTGACTGTGCGCCCTCGTCCATTAATCCAGACTTCCAGATCTGAGTCATCACTCAAAACTTGGGGTAAGAGTTGACATCATTGATCCAACTGTCCGGAAAATTATATTATGGCAGTGCTTTTCCTAATAATCCATCAGGAAAAAAATCGCTTGGTTCGTCTTGAGTTCTGATGCTCACTAAGTTCAACATCCCCCATAACCCTGCCGTTGATCGATACAAAGCTAGATTCTTAAGTGGGTTTTTAATGACTTTTTGCCATTGTTGGGAACAATTGGATGGAACAAATGGAGGCTGTCCTCGCCCGCACTGGCCATCTGTTTCCATCTCAGGCTCCCGAAGGCTTTTCTTCAGCGGCTTTGTATTAGGCAATTGTTGGAGTCCGTGGAAATGAACTCAAATTGAGGTGTAGATAAATCGAAAGTTTAAAACACAAATCATTGAAGTTGTCTTGGAACTTAATTGCCTGTTTTCCATCTGACATTTCTCCTTCTCTGCCAGGATCCAAGGATATCACTCAAAAAGTTCCAGCTGACTCTGGACGTCTGCAAATGAGAGATGGAGGGGATTCTAAAGACCCAAAGATGAGCCGACAAGGCAAGGAAAGAGATGAGTGTCAGGCTGTCCGAGGCTTCATCTGGAGGCAAAAGCAATGGAGAGTGGAAGGGACAAGGCAGGGGTCACACAGGCAGAGGACCAAGGCGCCCTGACTCCGGCTCTGTGTCCCCTCCAACCCCAATGCCATTGGACAGCCAGCCTCCCAGGAGTATCCTCATGTCTGTAGGAACATGTCCAGGGAAGAGCGTCTGTACCAGAAGCAGATGGGCCATTCACGACTCCAAGGAGAACGACAGAATTGCTCCCCTTTCGCGTTACCCTCTGAAATCTACGAGTGAGAACTAAGCTTCTAGAGAGAAGGCGGTGCACTAGGCAGAGTGCAGTGAAGCTGACCTCCCCCGGGTCTTGGTATGGAAGTCGACCCACTCTTACACAGTGTGAGAGCTCAGAAAGTCTCCCCGCTTCAGCATACGGGCAGCAACACTGGCCTGGGGCAGGACCCCTGAGTTAAAACGTGAGCCTTGCAGCCATTTACCACGGACGTGGGGCAAACTCCCCAAAACACCAAACTGCAGTTTCCCCTCCTGTAACACGGCAGCAAGACCAGTGAGGGGGCTTTCCAGATCCATCATCCTGTGATCCTGCTCCCCTTGTGTGTTACTCGCTCAGTCATGTCCGACTCCCTGCAACCCCATGGGGTGTTGCCCGCCAGGCTCCTCCGTCCGTGAGATTTTCCCAGCAAGAAAACTGGGGCGGATTGCCATTTCCTTTTCCAGGACTCCCCTTGTTTTCTTTTATTTTTCGACACAAGTTCTTCTTAGGAGAAAAACAACTGGCATCCTCACCCCTGTCCCCCACCTCCACGGCTGTCAACTCCCAGATGTGGTCCTCCTGGAGCGGATGACTCACGCCCCAGCCACCGCCCTCGTCTGTCTGCTTTGATGCTACCCTGAAAGCTTTTCACAATCCCACTTAAACACAACCCCTCGCCTCTCTGAGGAAGCAATCTGCCCCTGAACATACAGACCTGCCTCGTGCCAGTTTCTCCAGACAGCCTCCCGTGATCGCCCACAACCACACTGGGTTTTCCTCACTGAGCACTTTTAAGCAACAGTGTCTCTGTCTTGGTGAGTACAAGCTAACACTGATTGGTCGTGTAGCTCATCTTTTGCTACATTTTTGCATACCATTATAGAAAAAAAAATGTAGGAACAAAACGATTGTCTTCTGAGTTCCCTTCCACGGTGACTCATTTGTTCGGTGATCCTGGCATGTTTTGCATAAACAGTAAAACCTTGAGCACAGAGGAGATGACTTTTACTGAAGTTATTTTAGGAACCTGTTCCAGAGTCCAGGCTGGTGCAAATGTTGGGAGCATGGCTGTATCAGATTGGATTTGACTGTAATACAGTTATTTCAGCAAAGCTCCAGAGAGATGAAAATCCTGATATTATCTCAGTGGTAGATGGTGAAGGCAGAGAGAATAAATCAGAGAGACAGAAAGCCACAGTTTTGAGCAACGAAGTAGAGTCGTCTATCCACCATCCATCCACCCACCCACCCATCTATCCCTTATTTAGTGAATGTTTGTTAAGCACTTTGTTTTTGCCATCCCTAGGCTTGGTTCTGGTTATGCATGAAACACAATCAGCCCCTCACAGACTCCCCACGCATGATTCCGGTCACCCACAGTAACCACGACCTGACTTCAAACATGGAACTGTTTTGTCCTGACCTGTACTTTTTCTCTCTTTCTCTCTCTCTCTCTCTCTCTCTCTATGGGCTTCCTTGGTGGCCCAGCAGTAAATAATCCACCTGCCAACGCAGAAGACTCAGATTTGATCCCTGGGTATGGAAGATCCTCTGGCAAAGGAAAACCTACTCCTGTATTCTTGCCTGGAAAATTCCATGGATGGAGGAGCCTGGTGGGTTACAGTCCATGAGGTCACAGAAGAGTTTGGCACGGCTGAGCGACTAAACCACAGCAACAGCAATGACCCATGCCTCAGGTGTGTTCCTCGTGTCTGGAGTCTTGTGTCTGCATGTTGGTGAGCCTCACCTCCCCTGTTCTGTGCGTGTCCATCGCATGGATGCACCATAAGCTTTTGGTCCACACTCCTGCTCATGAGGCTTGGGGTGGCTAGCTTTGGGGGATATCATGAAGACACAGCTTCATGTCTCTTTGCTCTTGAATGTTTTTCTAGAAATATACTTTCTGGCTCACAGAGTGTATGTGTGGTTTAGTGCATAGCTCTAAATGGCTCAAAATATTTGTGCTAACTTAACTCGCCAGCACTACGTGAGAGTTCTATTTGTTCCACATCCTTGGCAACACTTGGTGTTGTCTGTCATTTTAATTTTAGTCATCAGAGAGCATCCAAGCATTTTTTAAATTATTAATAGTATCAATCCTTTTCCTGAAACATAATATCCATGCATTGAAGAAAAATGTAAAAACTGAAAACATTTAAAAATATGTTTAATGACTACAACTCTGTATTTTCCTAAACTTTATTGTCTGTAACCAGACATGAAATAATGGACTGGCTCAAAATTGGGAAAGGAGTACATCAAGGCTGTATATTGTCACTCTGCTTATTTAACTTATATGCAGAGTACATCATGAGAAATGCTGGGCTGGAGGAAGCACAAGCTGGAATCCAGATTGCCAGGAGACATATCAGTAACCCCAGATAAACAGATGATATCACTCTAATGACAGAAAATGAAGAAAAACTAAAGAAAGTCTTCATGAAGGTGAAAGAGGAGAGGGAAAAAGCTGGCCTGAAAGTCAGCATTCAAAAAACAAAGATCATGGCATCCAGTCCCATGACTGCATGGCAAATAGATGGGGAAAAAGTGGAAACAATGGCAGATTTTATTTTCTTGGGCCTCAAAATCACTGCAGATGGTGACTGCAGCTATGAAATTAAAAGACACTTGCTCCTTGGAAGAACAGCTATGGCAAACCTAGAAAGCATGTTAAAAAGAAAAGATATCACTTTGCCAACAAAGGTCTGTATAGTCAAAGCTACAGTATTTCCAGAAGTCATGTACAGATGTGAGAGTTGGACCATAAAGAAGGCTGAGCACAGAAGAACTGATGCTTTCCAATTGTGGTGGTAGAGAACACTCTTGAGAGTCCCTTGGACTGCAAAGAGATCCAACCAGTCCATCCTAAAGGAAATCAGTCCTGAATAATCATTGGAAGGATGGATGCTGAAGCTGGAACTCCAATACTTTGGCCACCTGATGTGAACAGCTGACTCATTGGAAAAGACCCTGATTCTGGGAAAGATTGAACGCAGGAGGAGAAGGGGATGACAGAGTATGAGATGGTTGGTTGGCATCACTGACTCAATGGACATGAATTTGAGCAAGCTCTGGGAGATAGTGAAGGACAGGGAAGCCTGGTGTGCTGCAGTTGCAAAGAGTGGGACAAAACTTAGCAACTGAATAACAAGGTACTTAATTTAAAGTCAAGAGTATTGGGATCTCCTGTACACAGTTCTGTAGCCTTCACATTCTGATTTTACACATTATGCAGCGATCATGTCCCCAACCCATCACAAAGTCCTCGAGGTTCTGACTTCCACAGCAGAACATACAGCTCACTGTGTGAGGCTGTGTGAAAGATGGACACCAACAGCACGGTGCCCATGGCGTGAACATGGAGATGGGCGAAGAGGGCCATGGAGTGCAGACACAGCGTGGGCACGGGCGTGATATGGGAATGCAATGAAGCTGTAAACTCTGCTGCTTTGTGTGTCTGGAGACTTCCACAGCAATGACACAGTCCTCACAAACGCATGCATGTGTCCACGATCACATCACCCATGAGGAAAGGATGGGTTGTCTTACAGATCACATTTGAAAAGAAATAGTATGGAGTAAAGTACAACTGTACAGAACAATACTGCACAGGAACGTGGAATGTTAGGACCATGAATCAAGGTAAATTGGAACTGGTCAAACAGGAGGGGCTAAGAGTAAACATCGACATTTTAGGAATCAATGAACTAAAATGGACCAGAATGGGCGAATTTAACTCAGATGACCATAATATCTACTACTGTGGGCAAGAATCCTATAGAATAAATGGAGCAGCCCTCATAGTTAGCAAAAGATTCCAAAATGCAGTACCTGAGTGCAGTCTCTAAATGACAGAATGATCTCTTCATCACCAAGGCAAACTATTCAATATCACAGTAATCCAAGTCTATATCCCAACAACTAATACTAAAGAAGCTGAAGTTGAATGGTTCCAGGAAGACCTACAAGACTTTCTAGAACTGACACCAAAAAAAATAAAAGATGCCCTTTTCATTATAGGGACTGAAATGCAAAAGTAGGAAGTCAAGAGACACCTGGAGTAACAGGCAAGTTTGGCCTTGGATACAGAATGAAGCAGGGCAAAGGCTAACAGAGTTTTGCCAAGAGAATGCACTGGTCATAGCAAACATCCTCTTTCAACAACACAAGAGGAGACTCTACACATGGACATCACCAGATGGTCAACACTGAAATCAGATTGATTATATTCTTTGCAGCCAAAACTGGAGAAGCTCTATACAGTCAGCAAAACCAAGACCGGGAGCTGACTGTGGCTCAGAAACTCCTTATTGCAAAATTCAGACTTCAACTGAAGAAAGTAGGGAAAACTGCTAGACCATTCAGACATGACCTAAATCAAATCCCTTACAATTACACAATGGAAATGACAAATAGATTCAAAGGATTAGATCTGATAGATAGAGTGCCTGAAGAACTATGGACAGAGGTTCGTGACATTGTACAGGAGGCAGGGATCAAAACCATCCCCAGTAAGAAGAAATGCACAAAGGCAAAATAGTTGTCTGAGGAGGCTTACAAATAGCTGAGAAAAGAAGAGAAGTAAAAGGCAAAGGAGAAAAGGAAACATACATCCATCTGAATTCAGAGCTCCAAAGAACAGCAAAGAGAGATAAGAAAGCCTTTCTCAGTGATCAATGCAGAGAAATAGAGGAAAACAAAAGAATGGGAAAGACTATAAATCTCCTCAAGAAAATTAGAGATACCAAGGGAACATTTCATGCAAAGATGGGCTCAATAAAGGACAGAAACGGTGTGGATCTAACAGAAGAAGATATTAACAAAAGGTGGCAAGAATACACAGAAGAACTGTACAAAAAAAGATCTTCATGACCCAGATAACCATGATGGTGTGATCACTCACCTAGAGCCAGACATCCTGGAATGCGAAGCCAACTGGGCCTTAGGAAACACCACTACGAACAAAGCTAATGGAGGTGATGGAATTCCAGTTGAAAGAAAGAAAAGAAAGTGAAGTTGTGTCTGACTCTTTGCAACCCCATGGACTGTAGCCTACCAGGCTCCTCCATCCACAGGATCTTCCAGGCAAAAATACTGGAGTGAGTTGCCATTTCCTTCTCCAGGAGATTTTCCCAAGCCAGGGATTGAATCCGGGTCTTCCTTATTGTAGGCAGACACTTTACTATCTGAGCCACCAGGGAAGTCCATGAGGTGATGGAATTCCAGTTGAGCTATTTCAAATCCTAAAAGATGATGCTGCGGAAGTGCTGTGCTCAATATACCAGCAAGTTTGGAAAGCTCAGCAGTGGCCACAGGACTGGAAAAGTTCAGTTTTCATTCCATTCTCAAAGGCAATGCCAAAGAATGTTCAAACTACCACATAATTGCACTCATCTCACAAGCTAGCAAAGTAATGCTCAAAATTCTCCAAGCAAGGCTTCAACAGTACATGAACCAAGGACTTCAGATGTTTAAGCTGGATTTATAAAAGGCAGAGGTACCAGAGATCAAACTGCCAGCATTCACTGGATCATAGAAAAAGCAAGGAGAATTCCATAAAATCATCTACTTCTGCTTCGTTGACTACACTAAACCCTTTGACTGTGTGGACCACAACAATCTGTGGAAAATTCTGAAAGAGATGGGAATACCAGACCACCTGACCTGCCTCTTGAGAAACCTATATGCAGGTCAAGAAGCAACAGTTAGAACTGGACATGGAACAACAGACTGGTTCCAAATTGGGAAAGGAGTACGTCAAGGCTCCTGTAATATCACCTTGCTTATTTAACTTCTATGCAGAGTTCCTCATGAGAAATGCTGGGCTGGAAGAAGCACAAGCTGGAATCAAGATTGCCGGGAGAAATAGCAATAACCTCAGATATGCAGATGACACCATGCTTAAAGTGAAGAAGAACTAAAAAGCCTCTTGATGAAAGTGAAAGAGGAGAGTGAAAAAGTTGGCTTAAAACTCAGCATTCAGAAAATGAAGATCATGGCATCCGGTCCCATCACTTCATGGCAAATAGATGGGGAAACAATGGAAACAGTGACAGACTTTATTTTGGGGGGCTCCAAAATCACTGCATATTGTGACTGCAGCCAAGAAACTAAAAGACAGTTACTCCTTGGAAGGAAGCTATGACCAACCTAGAAAGGATATTAAAAAGCAGAGATATCACTTTGCAGACAAAGTTTCATCTAGTCAAAGCTATGGTTTTTCCAGTAGTCATGTACGGATGTGAGAGTTGGACTATAAAGAAAGCTGAGCGAAGAAGATTTGATGCTTTTGAACTGTGGTGTTGGAGAAGACTCTTAAGAGTCTCTTGGACTGCAAGGAGTTCCAACCAGTCAATCCCAAAGGAAATCAGTCCTGAATATTCATTGGAAGGACTGATACAGAAGCTGAAGCGCCAATACTTTGGCCACCTGATGCAAAGAACTGACTCACTAGAAAAGACCCTGATGCTGGGAAAGATTGAGGGCAGGAGGAGAAGGGGATAACAGAGGGTGAGATGGTTGGATAGCATCACTGACTCAATGGACATGAGTTTGAGCAAGCTCTGGGGGTTGGTCATGGACAGGGAGGCCTGGCATGCTGCTCTTCATGGGGTTGCAAATAGTCAGACACGACTGAACTGAAAGCACAGCTGGATATCTACTTTGTGTCATGTTCACAAGTGAATACAACACAGATTAAAAAAAAAAAAAAACACTAAAAGTAAAATGCATAACTAGGGGAAATGGTGGAACTACCTTTGTTATCTTTTGAAATAGATGGAGCCTTATTGAACATCTGAAAAGCCCAAGTCTCCAGATAAAAAGTGACAGATTGAGGGGACACCAACGTTATATTTTCATTCAAAAATGCTGCCTGAGACAAGGAATGAGGACAATTAGAACACTGAGAACAGTTATTGATAGTATCTGAAACTGACACTGGAATTATAAGTTGAGTGCAAGGTTCCTCTATAAGTGAGAATGTGAGTCGCTCGATCATGTCCGAGTCTCTGTGACCCCATGGACTGTAGCCTGTTCGGCTCCTCTGTCCATGGGCTTCTCCAGGGAAGAGTGCTAGAGTGGATAGCCGTTCCCTTCTCCAGGGGATCTTCCTGACTCAGGGACTGAACTTGGGTCTCCTGCATTGCAGGCAGATTCTTTACCATCTGAGCCTCCAGGTTCCTCTGAATATCCACAGTGAAAAAGCCAAGGAAACTAAAAGAACTAATAGAAATATTGGTAACGAATGTGGCAGACAATTCCCACAGAGGCAAAAGTGAATGGCCAAGAAGTAGGTGAAGAGATACTGAAATTACCTGAAAGCAAGACCTCAGAAAAAGGAAGATGATTCCAGCTGATAGCGAGGATGGGGGGACAGGACTTTGTGGGGAGACCCAGTCGTTGTAACAAGCGTTTGGCAGTTATCAGGGAAATGTGGTTACAAATGCCCCATGATCCAGAAAGCTCTTAATTCATGTTCATCTCTGATGACTCTCCCATTCACGAGGCCAGAAATAGGATGTTTATTGATTATGGCTGTGGCGGCATGGACAAATAAAATTCACGAAGACACTGAATGAACCACTTGGCAGTCAGGAGCAATGAAGTGAATATACAGGAGCAAAGGACAGGCAATACTTGATGTGCTTTGTGTACATGGATTAAGTACTCTCAAGCAGATCTATGATATTCATCATCACAGTCCCCTTCCGAGATGGAGAAACTGGGGTTTGAGAATTTAAGTGCCATCTCACACACTGAGGGAAAAGCTGCTCTGCATGGAGATAGGGATTTTCTCCAGCAGTTGTACTCATTACAGTTCATTACTCATGTTTAATTTTATTGCAGAAGAGAGAACAGCGTAATGAACTGCACTCTGTACACCCCCAGACGATAGCAAGTTCACAGCTGACCATGTCTCTTCTCACCTCTGTGGCCTCACCCTTATCCTGTTTCATATTATTTTTGAAGCAAATTACTTCATTTCATCTTTAAGTATTATGGTGTACAATTTAGAAATATGTTTTCCCTTCCTGAAAATATCACAATATTACAATCCTACTCCACAATTTCAACAATCAATTTTTACTATCATCAAATATGCTGCTGGTGTTCACATTTCCCTGGTTGTTCTAGAAAGGATTTGTAGCCATTTGTGTGGCTGTAAGATCTGTGTGTATATGTATATACTCCCAGGTTTCCCAGGTGGTGCTAGACAAAAGAACCGCATTTCAATGCAGGAGAGTTAAGACACGTGCTGTTTGATCTCTGGGTCAGGAAGATTCCCTGGAGGACGGCACAGCAACCTGCTCCAGTATTCTTGCCTGGAGAATCCCACGGACAGAGGAGCCTGGTGGGCTACAGTCTCTCAAAGAGTCAGACAAAACAGAAGCGACTTAGCACGCACGCTCGCATGCACACTTGCACACACGTATACACAGCCTTATATTGTAACTGGCTTCCCTGCAACCTCTTAATACTGGCATGGGTTCTCCCTCACAACTGTTTGACCTCTGTGTGTGACCTGTTGAAGAAACCAGGATGTGTGTTCTGTAGCGTTCCCCATAATCTGGGTTTTGCTGCTCTCATCCTGATGAAACATCTAGGATGTTCAGATGGCCCCTGGATTTACTGGAAACTGACAGATCTAGAAGCTTGATCAGATTCAGTTTTTTTGTTTTTTATGGGAGTGTTTCATAGATGATATTTTGTATTTAATTTGAGCAAACTCTGGGAGATACTGCAGGACAGAGGAGCCTGGCATGTGGCAGTCCTGAGGTCATGAAGATCGGACACGACTGAGCAACTGAACAAGAGCAGCAAAGTGTCTGGTTGCCTCTTTGCTGTGACATCAGCAGCAATTGATGATCATCGCTTATATCCACTGAACTGTTGATTTCAAAATGTGATATTCAGATTCCATCAGTTCAGTTCAGTCACTCAGTTGTGTCCGACTCTTTGAGACCCCATGAATCACAGCACACCAGGCCTCCCTGTCCATCACCAACTCCCGGAGTTCACTCAAACTCACATCCATCAAGTCAGTGATGCCATCCAGCCATCTCATCCTCTGTCATCTCCTTCTCCTCCCACCTTCAATCCCTCCCAGCATCAGAGTCTTTTCCAATGAGTCAACTCTTCGCATGAGGTGGCCAAAGAATTGGAGTTTCTTCAGCATTAGTCCTTCCAATGAACACTCAGGACTGATCTCCTTTAGAATGGACTGGTTGGATCTCCTTGCAGTCCAAGGGACTCTCAAGAGTCTTCTCCAACACCACAGTTCAAAAGCATCAATTCTTTGGCGCTCAGCTTTCTTCACAGTCCAACTCTCACATCCATACATGACCACTGGAAAAACCATAGCCTTGACTAGATGGACGTTTGTTGGCAAAGTAATGTCTCTGCTTTTGAATATGCTATCTAGGTTGGTCATAACTTTCCTTCCAAGGAGTAAGCGTCTTTTAATTTCATGGCTGCAATCACCATCTGCAGTGATTTTGGAGCCCAGAAAAATAAAGTCTGACACAGTTTCCACTGTTTCCCCATCAATTTCCCATGAAGTGATGGGACCAGATGCCATGATCTTCGTTTTCTGAATGTTGAGCTTTAAGCCAATTTTTTCACTCTCCTCTTTCACTTTCATCAAGAGGCTTTTTAGTTCCTCTTCACTTTGTGCCATAAGGGTGGTGTCATCTGCATATCTGAGGTTAATATTTCTCCCGGCAATCTTGATTCCAGCTTGTGCTTCTTCCAGCCCAGCGTTTCTCATGATATACTCTGCATATAAGTTAAATAAGCAGGGTGACAATATACCGCCTTGGCGAACTCCTTTTCCTATTTGGAACCAGTCTGTTGTTCCATGTCCAGTTCTAACTGTTGTTTCCTGACCTGCATACAGATTTCTCAGGAGGCAGGTCAGGTGGTCTGGTATTCCCATCTCTTTCAGAATTTTCCACAGTTTATTGTGATCCATGCAGTCAAAGGCTTTGGCATAGTCAATTAAACAGAAATAGAGGTTTTTCTGGAACTCTCTTGCTTTTTCCATGATCCAGCAGATGTTGGCAATTTGATCTCTGGCTCCTCTGCCTTTTCTAAAACCAGCTTGAACATCTGGAAGTTCACAGTTCACGTATTGCTAAGGCCTGGCTTGGAGGATTTTGAGCATTACTTTACTAGCATGTGAGATGAGTGCAATTGTGTGGTAGTTTGAGCATTCTTTGGCATTGCCTTTCTCTGGGATTGGAATGAAAACTGACCTTTTCCAGACCTTTTCCAATTTGCTGGCATATTGAGTGCAGCACTTTCACAGCATCATCTTTCAGGATTTGAAATAGCTCAACTGGAGTTCCATCACCTCCCCTAGCTTTGTTCGTAGTGATGCTTTCTAAGGCCCACTTGACTTAACATTCCAGGATGTCTATAATTACTCAGTTATTTATTAAAGTGGAACCATTTTATGGGCTTCCCTGGTGGCTCAGCTGGTAAACAATCTGCCTGCATTGCGGGAGACCTATGTTCAATCCCTGGGTTGGGAAGATCCACTGGAGAAGGGAAAGGCTACCCACTCCAGTATTCCAGCCTGGAGACATCCATGAACTGTATAGTCCATGGGGTCACAAGGAGTTGGACACTACTGAGCGCCTTTCATTTTCGCTTTCAACCATTTTATAGAGACTTCCCTTCGTAAACCACTTGGTGACTTTGAGGTAAAGTCCAACAAGTTAGGCAAAGCAAACATGGGTACTTTCTCAATACTTCCCACTTGTCAAGTTAAATGCATTTATTTACTTATTATGAACTCACAAATTTAAGCCTATGTGATGTTTTCCAATGCATGGCAGTTAATATCTTCTCTGACCTCAAACGTGTTTTCTAAGTAGGTCTCCTGTGACCCTGGTTGCCTTTGATAGCTTACCTGCCGTCAGGTATGAAGAGATAACATTGTAAACATTTTCTGCCCCAGACCAGAAAATCAGCAGTTTCCCCAGTGGGCTCTGGTTCCTCTCCACAGGGAAGGAGATTTAGACAGAGCTCATCTCAACCACTGCCCTACACCAACTCTCTCATTCCCAAACAGTAGAGCTGAACAAGAACTTCAGAAACCATAGAACACCACCATCGTGTGCATTCAAAACTGTGCAAAAGATAATATTCTGTATTTCTTAAATATGATCATGTATCATAGTTAATAGCAAGCCTAGCTAACATGAAACATCTGAGTGAGTGTCAAAGAAGGGATAGGATCTGAGAGGAAGTGGATTATTTAAGGGGGAAAAAAAGGAAGAGAGAAAGAAAAGAATAGTTTCATGTTTTATGAACTGAGATATTGATTAATTTAACTTCTGTCACCTGAAAGTCAATAAGTTAATAGGAAAAAATTTCAAAAGGAAAGAAATACAGGCCAATCCAATCAGAAAGCAGGTGTGTGACTGGTGGGGGAGCTGGGAAATGACTGCTAACGGGTGCGGGGTCCCTTTATGGGGAATAAAGATGCCCTGGAATTAGACTGTAAGGATGTGCATGTACTCGTGAACACACTAAAAACCACTGAACTGTGCATTTTATAAGGGTGGACTTTATGGCATGTAAATTATATCTCAGTTTAAGAAAAAGAGATCATACTCATGTTCTGTTACCCTCCTGTATACAAATCCTAGAGAAATTCACACGGAGATTTGGGTCCTTGGAAGTCTCAGGGGTTTCTAGGAAGCCTGCATGTCTATTTCTGGGGCTTGACTAACTAACATTCAAGAAATGTATCAACATTCTATTCAGCAGCCCGAGCCCATGATTATGAGCTACAGAGCAGCAAAGCAAAAGCCTAAATATACAGTGCTTTGTGTAAGATGTACAAGACCAAATGAGGTTTACAGCACACCATTTACATAAATTTTAGCATATTTTTGTATGTGCATACATATACACACTATTTTTCAAAGTTGCACAGCCATATAACTGCATATTAAACACATCATGCGGATGCCTGGACAAGAGGCAAGGACGGTGAGGACACCCAGCCATGGAGATAAAAGCAACTGAATAAAAATGAAGAGGGGAGTCCTGCTTGAACCCAGGATGGCAACGAGCCACTCTGAACCAAGGCCCGAGGAACCCTCTGCACTGGAGGTCCAAAAGAAAGGAATGAACAACAATCTCAATTTTATTCAAACCCTGGGAGTTATTTCTCTCAAAGAAAATCAGAGAGATGGAAGCATATTCTTCAGTTCAGATCAGTCGCTCAGTCGTGTCCGACTCTTTGCGACCCCATGAATCGCAGCACGCCAGGCCTCCCTGTCCATCACCAACTCCCAGAGTTCACTCAGACTCACGTCCATCAAGTCAGTGATGCCATCCAGCCATCTCATCCTCTGTCGTCCCCTTCTCCTCCTGCCCCCAATCCCTCCCAGCATCAGAGTCTTTTCCAATGAGTCAACTCTTCACATGAAGTGGCCAAAGTACTGGCGTTTCAGCTTTAGCATCATTCCTTCCAAAGAAATCCCAGGGCTGATCTCCTTCAGGATGGACCGGTTGGATCTCCTTGCAGTCCAAGGGACTCTCAAGAGTCTTCTCCAACACCACAGTTCAAAAGCATCAACTCTTCAGCACTCAGCCTTCTTAACAGTCCAACTCTCACATCCATACATGACCACTGGAAAAACCATAGCCTTGACTAGACAGACCTTTGTTGGCAAAGTAATGTCTCTGCTTTTGAATATGCTATCTAGGTTGGTCATAACTTTCCTTCCAAGGAGTAAGCGTCTTTTAATTTCATGGCTGCAATCTCCATCTGCAGTGATTTTGGAGCCCCCCAAAATAAAGCCTGACACTGTTTCCACTGTTTCCCCATGTATTTCCCATGAAGTGATGGGACCAGATGCCATGATCTTCGTTTTCTGAATGTTGAGCTTTAAGCCAACTTTTTCACTCTCCTCTTTCACTTTCATCAAGAGGCTTTTTAGTTCCTCTTCACTTTCTGCAAAATGCCTTCAGAATGTCCTCTTCCCTTTTGCCCTCAACATTCTTGCCATAATAGGCTATTAATTTCAACAACCCTCTTCTTCTGTCTGGAGAAGGAAATGGCAACCCACTCCAGTGTTCTTGCCTGGAGAATCCCAGGGACGGGGGAGCCTGGTGGACTGCCATCTATGGGGTTGCACAGAGTCGGACACGACTGAAGCGAGTTAGCAGCAGCAGCGGCAGCTTCTTCCTTCGTCCTCACCTTCCAACTCCAAACTCACTCCGATTCTCTGAGCTCTTGTTTTTCTTCTCTTTGGAGAGCAGATTTCACTCACCTCCTTGGCCAACCACCAATTCTTGCTTCTCCAGTTCTGTCCTCTCTAGTAAAAGTGAAAGCAATAGTCGCTCAGTCGTGTCTGACTCTTTGAATGTAGCCCACCAGGCTCCTCTGTCCATGACATTCTCCAGGGAAGAATACTGGGGTAAGTAACCATTCCCTTCTCCAGGGGATCTTTGCAACCCAGGGATCAAACCCAGGGATCAAACCCAGGTCTCCCACACTGCAGGTGGATTTTTTGCCATCCGAGTCACCAGATGCTACACACATGGATCCAGCAACTGCTGCATTATGCTCCGGGGTGAGGGGCACAGCCAGAGAGGAGTTCGGGATCTCAGAGGAGCAGCAGCTGCTGGAAAGCACCTGGGGCTCCAAGTTTGATCCCCAGCTCCACGGGGCTCCTCGGTGATCTTGTTGTCCAGTGACTAAGTCACGTCTGTGAGCACATGGACTGCACTTCTCCAGGTTCCTCTGTCCTCCACCATCTCCCGGAGGATCTTGCTCAAACTCATGTCCATTGAGTCGGTGATGTATCCAACCATCTCATCCTCTGTCATCCCCTTTACCCACCACCCTCAGTCTTTTTCAGCATCAGGGTCTTTTCCAATGAGTCAGTTCTTCGCATCAGGTGGCCAAAGTATTAAAGCTTTAGCTTCAGCATTAGTCCTTCAGTGAATATGGTTGATTTTCTTTAGGGTTGACTGGTTTGATCTCCTGGTAGTCCAAGGGACCCTCAAGAGTCTTCTCTAGCAGCACATTTCAAAAGTACCAATTCTTCGGTTCTCAGTGCTCTGAGGGTCTGATAACCCAGCCTCTGCCTTGCTGATCCTGCAGTTTTAGGAGATGTGTTGTACTTTTTTTAAAACCTTGATTATTATTTAGAGCTTTCAACAGTGTTTCTCTTTGCTCTTTCAAGCCCTCTAAAACTTGTGTAGCCAGTTCCTTGTATTAAATTCCGTGTGTGAAATGTCTGTGCAGTCTGTATTACCCTGATCGAATGCTGGCTGTTTCAACATTTAGTACCAGAAGTAGTGCCAGCCCAAGAAATAGACCCTCAGAGATGGGATTCTGGAATTGGCTTGGCCATGCCCTTGGTCTTGAATGAAATTCTGAGCTGATTAGCGCTGGGCAGTTGGGAACAATCAAGTCCATGGCGAGTGGTGGCATCACAAGGAGAGCCCCCTGTTGGTCACGGCATGGTGCCTGTAGAACCCAGGGCTGTGGGCACGTGGTGGCTTCACCTGGCCATCCTCACGTTAAAGATGACACTGGATTACAGGGTGAGAATTTTCCTTTAATTGCAGAACTTCTAGGGAAAAATGACAAACTCAGGGTTATAAAGGCTCAATTTAAGCCATGGTCAGAGAACCAGAGACATTCCAGGACAGCCCTAAAATGATCTCTTGCTTCTTGTAGCTGCAGTGAGGAGCTGGTTAAAAATCAGGAGCAAAACATAATCGCACAAGTTGCAGACTTTACGTTGAATTCTGTTGTTGGTATTTAGTCACCAAGTCGTGTCTGACTCTTTGCGACCCCATGGACTGTAGCCCACCAGGCTCTGCTGTCTACGGGATTTCCCGGGCAAGAATACTGGAGGGGGGTGCCATTTCCTTCCTACTAACTCTTTTGTGTAAGTTAAAGAATTGACTGGGGAGAAATGGGGCTTTGAGCATTGCGGTGGGTGCATCTGGATGGACTTGCACAGAGCTGAGAGGCTGAGCATCTCTGAGGGCCCCTTTCCAGCAGCAGCGGTCCCTCCTCCTGAGTCCAAGGAGTGCAGCATCTCAGCTCTGAGTACAGACCTTGCATGTGCTCGGCTGAGGGAGCTGACTCGTAAGGAGATGTCTGTCCTCCCCACCCTCCTCACCCCTTCCATCTGCAACTAGAATTGGATCTCTCCGGGTTTCAGCCGGAGGCTAGTATAAGTCTGACTTGGAGGAGGGAGTTTGTAGTCTGAAAGAATGATAAAAGCTTGCTAATTTTCAGCAGCAAAAATATGAGGGATTGTGCGGAAATGAATTTGAAGGGTGTCAGACCAAAGAGGAAGGAAGATAAATTGGGATGAGACCAAACTTACCAGTAGCAGGTGTGCTTACCAGAGATTCTAGATCAAATACATGAGCTCCAGAAGCTGAAGGAGTTTCTACCAATTCTCTTGATTGATTGCTCGATTAAAACTCAGTCCACTGATGACCTCATTGGAGATGCCAAACCTTCCCTGGCATAAAGTAGAGAGAAGAAGTCGATGGCTGAGAGCACCAAGGATGCTGGAGACGTCTGTTATGTGTGTGTGTGCACTTCTCCACAGCCCTCCCCAGAGGGCTCAGAAGACACTCACCAAGAAATGCATGTGTTGGAAGGGCAATGGTGCTCTTGAAAAGCTGTCGGTCAGCTTGAGGGGCCAGTGGGGGCCAAGGGGAGTTAGAGTAGGGCTGATGGGCTCCTGAGAAGGAGACACCAGAAGGTAACACCCTAGGGGCAGAGACACTGTCACCACAGGCGGGAGGGACAACGTGCAGACCGCTTTTTATCACAGGCATCTCTAGGGGTGACTATTCGTCATGATGTCTCCAGGACTCAACACATGGAAAGCTCACTAAATACTATTTGACACCAAAAAAAATATAGACAAACTCCACATTCTGGTGGGCAGAAAGCTGACGTTAGAGACCTCAAGGCAAGGCAGGCTTTCTCATCCAGTTTCCACACTGGACCCTGTGCCCAGACTCGGAACTCCATGGCTGAGGAACCTGGAATGGCTTCCAGTTTAGACCGGACCGGGATGAGCGCTTTCTGCCCAACCACTAGCCAGCTTAGCATGGGGAGAGGTGCAGGGGCTGGGGGAATATAGGTTGGAATAAAGTGTTTAGCAGTGTGCAGAATAGGCCTGTCATTTTCTAAATCAAGACCGTGTTTTGTGACTTAGAGGATACAGCCATCTCTACTGAGCAGGGAGGTCGTGGGATCTGAGTCGTGTTGGGGGAGGGAGAGACAGCAGCATTTGCCCCCTGATGATCAAAGGGACAGTGAGGACACACGGTAAGTTGTGAATTGACCCCTGCACCGAGTCACGCCGCTAGGGAGTTGTCTCCCCCGGCACTGACGGCCAGTAACATTGATCATCTGATTCTTAGCCTCAGCTACATTCTCATTCCTTGAAACAGGGACGCCGGGGGCAATGTTCACGTCTCTGTTCCCAGTAGCTCGCAGAGTCCGTGGCGAGTGCTCACTGCTACCTGTGGAAATGAGAGAGTAGATAGATGAATTTCACAGGAGAGGGAATGAGTGTCCGAGCAGGGAAGTGCTGACTCAGACTGGCAGACACAGCGGCCTCAGCGCTCAGGCCACCTTCACAGACTCTACTCTGTTCTTCAGCAGATCAGACGGCGCCTCTGCCGCCCATCTTTTATAATATAAAACCAGTAACTAAATCACTTCCCACTGAGAAAACTTTGCATGCTGATCACCAAACCCCCTAGATCCAGTCAGAAAGCGATGCTGTCCCTTGTCTATAGGCTTCCCTGGTGGTTCAGATGGTAAAGAATCCGCCTGCGATGAGGCGGCCTGGGCTGGATCCCTGGGTGGGGAGGATCCCTTGGAGGAGGAAGTCGGCGCACAGTCGGAGCAGGCGCGCCGGAGGAGGAACGTGCAGCTCTAGGGAGAACGTAAACGCTGCCAGGAAGGGAAGGGCTTTGACTTATTTCTCCTTGCAGCGCTTCTCCAGGTGGGGTCTGGAGCCGGGGCCTCAGAGTCCGTCTGCGCTTGATGGATGTGCGATGAGTCTCCAGGATTGCAGACCTTTCCCTGGGATGTAAACAAGCTCACGGCCGCATAATGTTCCCAATGTACAATCAGAGAACTCGCAAACCCCTTAAAAGCAAACAGATAAACCTGACCTTGTGAAAATGATTACAAAGTGTCTACAAGTAGTGTCAACCAAAGTCCCTTATCCACGCGTGGTTTTCCTCCATTTGTAAAGGAAGGCAAACAAATTTCCCATAAACAGCCCTTCTCCTTACTGACTTTACAATACAATTTGATTTATAAAAATTCAATTTACACAGGACTTTCAAGAGAGACATTTATTGTGGAAAGTGGGGTATTTGACATTTGGTTCTAAGATCAATAAGGCTGGGGCTGCTCTGAGTTAAGGCCTCTATTCTAGCAGCTGGGCTGCGAGCATGGGGCCCTTTGCTCTGAGTCAGCTGAATCGCAGGCATGATTTCCCACCAGGCAGGACATATTCAGTGGTAAGCGATAAATCCACCGGGGGTCAAGCAGTTTCAGGAAGTCTATGAAGTGTGTATTTACAGATTTGTGCCAAATTGTTGGAGGGATTAAAAAAAATCAATCCTCTGATCTGTCTATCCTCAGAGAGTCCATCGTAGAGGAAATGATCAATAAACGCTGTATAAAATCACAATTATGATAATTGTTACTATCATCATCTTCGTAGCTGTCTTCCCAACAAGAATATGCAAATAAAGATAAAATCAATAATAAAAGGTTTGGTTTCGCCCACTCTGGGCGGCTGTCTTCAGGGCCTGACTCTTTAGGTATTTAATTTCAGATTTATCTCTCTGTTTCCAGATGAGACACTGTATAGATTTTCTAAAGTTCTGGGAAAATGCTTGTAGACACATTTGATCCTTTTCTCCTCCAACCAATTGTGGGGGGGAAAATGTAACCCAGAAAACGCAGGCATGTGAAAACCTGCGTGATCTCAATGCCTGAAACACTGAGGCAGTTTTTTGCTGAGCACAGGCCAGATGGTCAGGTGGTCTTTTTAGGGTGTGAATGTGCAGAGGAGAGCCTGATCCCCAGACACCCCAGGCCCACGGGGGCAAGGGGCTGCGGGAGGGTGCTTTAGAGGAAGCTCCTCTCTGGGTCCTGGGGCTGGACAGGCAGGCGGGACAGTCCCAGGCTCTGCATGGACACTGTGGCCCAGGGCACAGTCCAGCTGGTCCTCACCTGGCTGCGAGGTGGTCTCGGGCAGAGGTGAGACCCCATTTGAGGCTCAGCTGTGGGTGGCTGTGCTCCCAGACTCACCTGCCTGTGGGCAGCTTTTGCGCCCTTCCAGGCTGTCCCCCTGGCCTGGGTTTCCCATCGTCCATCACCCAGAGGCCGTCATCCCCCGTCCTGCCACGTGGCCCTTCCCTCAGAACAACTCACACGTGGCTACTTCCAGGCTAGTGAGGAAGGCCCCCACGATCTTCAACAGCATCGTCACAGGGGTGGCGGCCAACACCTCTGCTGTTTCTACGGCTTAAGAGCCAGTCAGAGGCTGGCCCACACTCGGGGGCGGGGGGCGCCATAGTGGGAAGGGAAATCACAGGGGCCCCTGGAGAGCGTGCCCACCTCACACACCAAGCCTGCAATCATCTGAGCATCCGCTGAGGGCCTGAGACTGCGTCCCAGCAGGAGGCGAGGTGTCGAGGGTGCTCTTCCCTATTAATAGCTAATTTTTTGTAATAGCTAATTTATAACCCCTCTTCCATCTCCCCCCCCACCAACTTTCCCTATCCCCCTCCAGCCTCCAGGAGAGGCTGCCTGGAATGACCACGCTGGCTGCTTGAGAAGGACAGTCCCTTGCCCATGTTGGGGACAACGGTCCCAGGACCTCAGGGCAACCTCCTGGACATCTGGGCAGGTGCTACCCACCGTCCATGCACTCACTCACGTATGCACTGACTCATTCAGCAAAAACTGTGTACCCACCAGACTCCTGAACGGAGGCAGTCACAGCAGAGAGCTGGGGCGGGCGGGGTCAGGGAACTGATACGTCAGGAGACACAGGGACAGTTTAATGTCAGTGGGGATGAGTCCTCTGAAGGAGCCCTCAGATGAGCAGCAACGGGTCCTTAAGTTGGCGAAGCTGGAAACCCACCGATGACCCCACACAGCGGCCTTGATAGCAGCGTCTCCTAAGGCAGGTGGCAAAGCCAGGCTTTGTTAGCAGACTGACCGCTGGAAGCAGGACGGCCGCTGCCTGCCGCGGTGCCCTTGTCGATTCGGAATAGGTGCGGAGGCAGGAAAACATGCGGGAACCCCAGAGAAGACGGAGCTGCATTGCAAAACCAACCCAGGGCTGTCGGGATTGGAACAGGCCACGAAACAGCCATTGCTGGTGGTCAGTTGCTCAGTCATTTCCAACTCTTTGCAACCCCATGAATCGCAAACCTTCAGAAGAGCCCCGTGAGCATATACACAGATGCACGCTTCAGAAGAATCCACAATTACAACGCGTGTAAATGAGGGCTTGGAAGGCCCCCAGAGGCTCCCCCTCACCAGGGAAAGCTGCAGTCCTGTCTGCAGCCCAGCTCAGGTAAAGCAGCCTCTGCAGATCACAGGGAGGTCAGCCACCTGCCAGGTCTCAGCTCCACTGAGCCCTGGGCCAAGGGAGACAAAGCCCCGTGCCCAAGATGGGGGGTCAGGGAGACAGCGGGAGGGATGATGCTAAAATCTGAGGAACAAAGGACAAGATTGCATTGGCTACTGGACTGACCTGGGCTGGGAAGATAAGGGGAAGCAGGGCAGCTGGAGCTGGGGGTGAGGTGAGCACCCCTTCGGCTGGGACGCTCCAGAAGTTCCAGGGCAGCCGTGGAAGTGGATGAGCTCCATTGGATCGAGAAGCCGGGGCCTTGGCCTCCTGGACGGACGGGCCGGCCTGGAGGTCTCTGGGGAGAGGTGAGGGGTCCCGGGGCTGGAGCAGGGGAGCCCAGTCCTGGAGGGCAGGAGGGCCCAGTCTGAGCGCCCGGCCGGGCTCAGTGAAGCACCTGGAGGGGATGGTGGATTCCATTCTGGTGGCACGTGGGGCCACTGGTTTCAGTGGGACATAAACCTCCTTCAAAGACACAAACAGAACACGCTCCAGAGCTTGAGAATGTCTGAATCTGCATATCAAAAGTGCTCATTAACTACCAGGCGCATGAAGAAAGAACAGCAGCAGCAGGTAGACACCACGTGTTGAGAAGCTGAATCTCAGGGTCTGACAGAAAACGAGCAGGAGGAGACAGATGACACGTCAGCCTGGCTTCTGACTCCAGCTGCTCAGAGGAGAAGGCGGAGGAGAAACTTACCCGTGGGAGGAGACGGGTGCTTTAAGACACCCCAGCGAGGCTGCTGGTCCTTAGAGGAAGCTTCGGGAGAGATGGAGAGAGAATGAGCTATCTAGGAGCCACCCCAAAGCCCCCCCCCGAAGCGAGCTGAGCAGTGGGCTGAGATGGGGGGAGACCAGCTGGGGGCACCACGGGGAGAAGCTGAGAGACATCAGGCACCTGCAGAGCCGGGGGAGGTGCGAGGGTCCCCCAGAGTCACGGTGAGTCTACACTCACCAAGGTCAGGCCAAGGGCAATGGCCTTGGACTCGGGTCAAGACCCTGGGAGCCTCGCTGAGCAGCGGCCGGGTGGGCAGAGGGAGGAATTTCTCCCCAGCCGCTCACCCTGCCCTCCTGACTGCAGGTCCACGTGGGAGCCCCACTCTGCACCGCCTTCAGGCTTAGACCCACAGTGACCATGGGATGTTTCTGCAGCCAATCAGCAAACTCCTTTCTCCCCGAGGGTGTGGCCAGTCCAGGTCGGGTTCCTGCCTCTTCAAAGACAGGGGTCCCGGGCCACAGAGGCCCGTGAGCCAGGTGAGCCCACATGCAGGCAGGTGGATTGAAGTGGCTCCAGGTGCGTCTGTATGAAGAACTGCCTCCAAGGGTGGACTCAGCACAGACCTGGGGCCCCGAGGCCACAGTGCTCCCGAAACCCAGGTAAAGTCCGGTCCCCAAAGGGAGAACTTTCCACAATCTGGTGACAGCTGGACAGCAGGTGGGTGGTGCTAAGGTGCCAGGGAGGAAGCGGACGACTGCACAGCATCCCACGGGCGCCCACCGGGTTCCACCGCTTCTCTGGACCCGCGGCCCAGGGCCTCCAGTCCGCCCAGGGCAGGACAGCCAGTGGCTTCCTGGTCTCCGGCCTCGCCATCCGTTCTTCTGCAGAGAAAAGGAGGAAAGATGCCCAGAGTGATCATGGACTTGACAGGGGGCCTCACGAGTGACAACCTGAGTTGGTTGTGCATCATGGATGCGGAGCAGGGTCTTCCCCCAGGCTGTGTGCTTCCCAGGAGGGGAAGCCCCCTCAGGAGGCTGCTCTCCCACTGCGGGGGGTGACCACCCTGGCGTCCAGCTGCGCCTGGTGGACTAGGGCGGGTTAAAGTAGGAGGTGGCATCAGCGTGTGCTTGGGTCTGCTGTTTCCAGAGAAGCCTGAATACAGATGGTATTTCATCCCGTGGAGGCTACTGTTTCTTTCTTTCTTTCCATAATTTACTAGAAAAAACGAAATAGTGTTGATCGGTTCCTCTAACTTTCAATAAGGAGTCAGAAAAGATAAATATGAAAGGCCTCAAATTAATTCCAAAGAGCTTAATTATTTTTTTTTCCTGGGACGCAGTCTTCCTGAAATGAGTTTTCCTATCTTCCGTGTGTTAGAGCAGCCCCCTGGCATGGCGAAAGTTTATTTTGGGCTTGGAGAATGAATTTGCAATGAAAAACTCACTGTCATAATCACCCATATTTGCATAATATGGGCTCTTCATTAGAGCGCAGAGAATAACATCAGCCTGATCATCGAATTGGATCCGCTGCTACTGGCTTCGAGGTGGTGAGACCCAGAGCGTCAGGGCTGACGGGCAGCAAGTAGAGGCAGTGTGGTGGAGGTAACAGCAAGCCCGGGGCTGGGCTGTCCGTGGAGATGCTCAGAGACAGAAAGCTTGTCTTCTTGACCACGCAGGGGGCTCCCTCAGGCTCACAGGAAGAGGTGCTGGCTCTGACATCCTCCGGGTTTTCACGGAGAAGCATAAATTCTGGAAAATAAAATAGCTCTCCTGAAGTCAAAATGTCCCAGGGTGGACTTTCTTAGCAACCTGCGCCACGACCCCTGGGAGCAAAACTATGCAGCCATGTCCAATTCCCCGGACACACATGACATATACACACTCAGCACACACATTTACCATGCACACTCACACACCACACACACTCTTGTCTGCAGGCATTGTGCACACACACATACATGGTGCATGGCACACGCCTACCTGATGGCATTGTGCATGCACACACACACACGCTCTTGTCTGCAGGCATTGCACACACACATTCTTGTCTGTAGGCATTGCGCGCACACACACACTTGTCTGCAGGCACTGCGCACACACACACACATCTGCAGGCATTGCACACATGTGCACGCACACACACACACACTCTTGTCTGCAGGCAATGCACACACACACATTCTTGTCTGTAGGCATTGCGCACACACACACTTGTCTGCAGGCACTGTGCACGTGCATGCACACACACACACACTCACACTGGTCGTCCTCACCCTTGATTAGTTTCATTTAGTGCCAAATGGAAATTCAGGCCCAGCGTGGGCTGGATTCAGAGCCCAGTGCAAAGCACAGAAGCTATACATTGATTTCCAGATAGGGAACTGTAATTAGAAACAACTAGAAATAGAAATAATTGCTCCAAATTCAATTTCTTATAAGAAAGAAATGGATAATCACTAAGGAAGAAAGAGTTTCTGAACCAGACCTCCTGTGTGTGAGGAGCAGCGCTGGGCATAGGGGAAGTGTTCCCTGGGGGGCTCATCCTGGTCTGGGGGTAGAGGAAGACCCCCTTCCAGCTACGAGGGGGCTGCAGAGTTCAGCATGGGCCCAGTCCCTCTAACCCCCTTCCCTCCCTTCCTTGACCTCCGGCTTCCTCTGAGCCAGCGATTCCCTCCGTTCAGAGGTGTGGCTGGACCCTCTGCAGAAAAGCCTCTCCTGACGTCTTCCGCCACCCTCACTCCCCCAGGACCCTGCTCCAAGGCCACCCATCAGGAGGGCTCCTCCGCCTCTGAGGCCAGGATCCAGGCTTTGTCCTGTTCCTGATGCCTGGAGGGCTACGGCCATGGTCCGCTAGTATTTCTCTCAGGACGGAACCAGCAGAGAAAGCACTGTTTCTAACATGTTTAAAGATGAGATGCTGAGGAATCTGATTCCTACAGTGGCTGCCTGACCCCCTGGAGGCACAGGGCAGTAGAACCCAGGCCTGTTGTACTGTTCGCGGCAGCAAAGCCTTGTGAACCCCTCTGCCCTGGGGATCTGAGTGCTAGGGGAGGGTGGGAAGGACGTGCAGAACAGGGGAGGCACAGCAAAATGAAGTTATGATTCACTTTTTCACCTGCTCTGATAAGTGAAAAAAGTGAAACTGCTGGTTGCTCAGTCACCTGCGACTCTTCGCAACCCGATGGGCTCTGACCCTCCAGCCTCCTCTGTCCATGGGATTCTTCAGGCAAGAATACTGGAGTGGGTGGCCATCTTTTCTCCAGAGGATCTTTCTGATCCAGGGATCAAAAGTAGGTCTCCTACATTACAAGCAGATCCTTTACAGTCTGGGCCACCAGGGAAGCCTTTTAATTGGGTGTTTAGGTCATTTGCATTTAGTGAAATTGTGAAATGGTTTGGATTTGACCTACCATTGGGCTATCTGTTTTCTATTTGCCATATTTGCAGATTCCTTTCCTTCCTGTTTTACTACCTTTATCTGGATTAATTGATTATTTTTATGAGTTCATTTATCTCTTCTGTTGACTTCTTACCTATATTTTACAGCCATGTTGCTTTAGTACTTATCTTAACATTATACTGCAGATCTTTGTATTCTACCGTCAACTTTGCATAGTCTACCTCAGCTGAAGACAAAAGGAGAAGGGGGTGGCAGAGGATGAGACAGTTATCACAGACAGTATGTATCTATGATATATAATTATAGGTATAATTATATGTTACAATTATAATCATATGATATATAATTTTATAATATAATTATATTTTTATAATTATTATAATGTGACATATAATTATAGGTTATGATAGATAGTATCACCGACTCAAATGGACCTGAACTTGAGCAGACTCTGGGAGGCAGTGGAGGTCAGGGGACCCTGGCATGCAGCAGTCCGTGGGGTCACAAAGAGCTGGACACAATGTAGCGACCGACGACAGCAACAGCCTTCCAGTATTCCCCTAAGAACCTTATAACAACATACAGCTGACTCTTGAACAACAGAGATCTGGACTCTGCAGCTCCACTTGCACGCAGACTTTTCCCAGTAAATGCCTCCTATGTTGCTACACGATGCGCCGTTGGCTGTATCCAAGGATGCAGATCCATAGACACAGAGGGTCAGCCGTGAAGCTGCAGGTGGATTTTCAGCTTCACGGAGGACTAGTTCCCATAACCCCTGCGTAGGTCAAGAGTCAACGCGCTTTCGTCCTGTCCTTTCCAGACTTCCCTTTCATTGTCCTTTACTTCACTTCTACAGATGTTATAAACCTCATACTACCGTGGTACTATTTTTGCTCCCAACAGTAAAGATTTTTTAAAGATACTCAAATAATAAGAAAAACCTTTCTTTAATATTTCCGTGCAGTTTCCGTTTCCAGCATCATGGAATCCTTTATGTAGAGACAGCTTTCCATCTGTATTGCTTCCCATCTGCTGAAGAACTTCCTTTAACATTTCTTGTAGGATGGATTTGTTGGTGCTGAATCCATTCAGCTTTTCGTGCCTAAAAAGTCAGTTTCTTGAAGATATTTAATTGGCTAAAAATTGACGGATTTGTTTTCTTTCAGTGGATTGAAGATGATACTTAACTGTTGTCTGACGTGTGTTGTTCCTGAACTGAAGTCTTCTGTTATTCTTACCTTTGTCTTTCTGTGTGCACTGCGTTACTTTAATCTGGCTATTGCTTTCAAACCTTTTATTTTGAAATAATTATAGCTTCACAAGAAGTTTTGAAAATATTACAGAGGCGACAGGTACTCAGAATCCCCCAGGGGTTACATCTCACCTAATTTTAGTACAAGGTGAAAGTCTGGACTGAACTCCGTACAGTGTATGTGCATAGTTTTATCTCGCTTTACCACGGGTCTGGATTACTGCAGCCACCACCAAATCGAGACACAGAACTATTCCATCACCGTGAAGACGCCCCTCATGCTTCACGTTTGTTATCACACCCACCTTCCTGTCTCACCCCGTCCCCAGTCCCTGACAATCACTCATCTCTTTTTTTTTTTAATCTATATGGGATCACACAGCATGTTCCTTTTTGACCCAGCTTTTTCATTCATCACACTGTCCTTGAGATTTCAGATTCATACAAGATTTGTATCTTTAAAAGTCTCATCCTTGTTTTTTATTGAGTAGCATTCCATGGTATGAATGGATCACAGTGCTTTTAAACATTCACCTGCCGAGAAACATTTGGTTGTTTCTAGGTTTTGGATGCAGATGACACCACCCTTATGGCAGAAAGTGAAGAGGAACTCAAAAGCCTCTTGATGAAAGTGAAAGTGGAGAGTGAAAAAGTTGGCTTAAAGCTCAACATTCAGAAAACAAAAATCATGGCATCCGGTCCCATCACTTCATGGGAAATTGATGGGGAAACAGTGGAAACAGTGTCAGACCATTTTGGGGGGCTCCAAAATCACTGCAGATGGTGACTGCAGCCATGAAATTAAAAGACGCTTACTCCTTGGAAGGAAAGTTATGACCAACCTAGATAGCATATTCAAAAGCAGAGACATTACTTTGCCAACAAAGGTCCGTCTAGTCAAGGCTATGGTTTTTCCAGTGGTCATGTATGGATGTGAGAGTTGGACTGTGAAGAAGGCTGAGCACCGAAGAATTGATGCTTTTGAACTGTGGTGTTGGAGAAGACTCTTGAGAGTCCCTTGGACTGCAAAGAGATCCAATCAGTCCATTCTGAAGGAGATCAGCCCTGGGATTTCTTTGGAAGGGATGATGCTAAAGCTGAAACTCCAGTACTTTGGCCACCTCATGCGAAGAGCTGACTCATTGGAAAAGACCCTGATGCTGGGAGGGATTGGGGGCGGGAGGAGAAGGGGACGACAGAGGATGAGATGGCTGGAGGGCATCACTGACTCGATGGATGTGAGTCTGAGTGAACTCCAGGAGTTGGTGATGGACAGGGAGGCCTGGCGTGCTGCGATTCATGGGGTCGCAAAGAGTTGGACACGATTGAGTGACTGAACTGAACTGAACTAAGGTTTTGGATATCATAAATGCAATTGTTACGAAAAATTGTTTACAGATTTTTTTTTTGCAGATTTAAGGTTTTATTTTTCTAGAGTAAATATATAGGAGTGTAATTTCTGGATCAAATGGTATGTTTAATGCATAAAGCACTGACATATTTTCCATAATGGCTATACCATTTTTCATCCCACCAGCAATGAATGAGAGATGGAGTTTCTCTCATCCTTGCCAGTTTATGATATTATAGTTATTTTTTGCTTTAACTGTTTTTGCTTTAACTGTTCTAATGAGTGTGGGTGAAATCTTGTCCTGGTTTTAATTTGTTATTTCCCTAACGGTAGTGATGTTAAGTATCTTTTGTGTGTTTACTTGCCATCTGCACATCCTATTCAGTGAAATGCCTTCATGCTTTTTGCCCATTTTCTATTGGATTTTTAAGTCGGGGATAGTACTTTTTATTTATTTAACTTATTAATGTTGTGTTTTGAGAGTTCTTTATAGTTTCCAGAAACCTGTTTTTTAAATCAGGTCTGCAGTTTGCAAATACTTCCCCCCATCTGCTTCTCGCACTCTCACCCTCGTCACATAGTCTTTTGCGAGCAAATGTTTTCCTTTTGATGACAATCAATTGACCATATTTTTCCTTTTTGAATCATGTGTTTGATGTCATTGCTAAGAACTACTTACCACGCCTTAGGTTCTGTATATTTTCTCCTACATAGTCTTCCAAACGTCAAATGTTCTGCATCTCACATGTAAATGAGGATACATTTTGAATTAATTTTGTGTAAGCTGTAAGGTTTAGGCTGAGGCTGTTTTCCTTCTTTCCCTTTTGCGTGTGGATCTCCAACTGCTCTGGTGCCACGCCCCTGTCCTCTGTCTGCTGACTGTACTTGTGAGCAACTGCTTCCAGGTTCCATCCCTTTCATCTGTGTGTCTGTCCTTCTGCCAATGCCATGCAGTCTTGACTACCGGTGTTATGCAACAACTCTCGAAATCAAGGAGAGCGATTCACACATTTTATTTTTCTTTTCCAAGGTTGTTTTGTTTTCTGATTTCTTTGCATCTTCATATAAATTTTTGAAGAAACCTGTGTACATCTACAAAACTATCTTGCTGGAATTCTTATGGAATTAAATTAAACTAGCATATCAGTTAAAGGGAGAATCGCCACCTTCACAATGTTGGATCTTCAATCCATGCTAATATATGTCTTTCTATTTATTTAGATTTTTTATTTCCTTCACCAGCACTTGATCATTTCAACATTCAAGTCCCTCACATATTTTGTTACATTTACAAATGCTTAGATGTACAAATATGCCTAAGTACTTATTTTCAACCAATTAGAAATGGTATTGTATATTTTTAAGCATCAGTTTTCATGGGCATTGCTAGTGTATGGTAATGCAATTAACATTTGCATGTTGACTCTGTATTCTGTGACACTGATAGATTCAGTTATTAGAAGGAGGTGATTATTTTTTGTATATACATTCCTATGGAGTTTCTAGGTAGACGATCTTGTCGTCTGTAAATAGCAGCCATTCTGTTTCTTTCTTTCCAACTTGTACAGTCTTTATTTCCTTTCACAGCCTTATTTTTCACTGGCTAGCACTTCCAGCTCTGTGTTGAATAGCAGTGAGGAGAAAAAATGCCCTGGCCTTGTTCCCACTTGGAAGAAGCTCAGTCAGTCCCTCGCCGTTAGGTGGGACCTCATTTAAAGAGGAGTTTTGTAGTGTTCTTTATCAAGCTAAGGAAGTTCTCTATTCCTAGTTTTCCAAGAGTGGTTTTTCTTTAATATATCTATATTCAATGGACGGAGAATTTTGTCAGATGCTTTTTGTACGACTGTAAATTTCTTTCTTTAGCCTATCACTGATGTTTCGCAGGGGCTTCTCAGGTGACTCAGTGGTAAAGAATCTGTCTGCCAACGCAGGAGACATAAAAGACGTGAGTTTGATCCACGGTTTAGGAAGATCCCCTGAAGGAGGGCATGGCAACCCACTCCAGCTTTCTCGCCTGGAGAATCCCAGGGACAGAGGAGCCTGGCGGGCTATAATCCATAGGGTCACAAAGAGCTGGACACGACTGAAGCAATTCAGCACACGCATGCACTTGGTGTGCCTCGTTTTTTGATATTTAAATACTGATCTGGTCTTGATCCCTGAACTAAATCTCACTTGGTCACAGTATATACTTCACCGGTACATCAATGTGTTTTGTTAAGAATTCTTGATGGTATTTTGGTAACAATTTTTGCATCCAAAGTCATATTTGAATATTAATCTGAAATACTTTGTTTCCAAATTTTTCTGGCTTTGGCTCTGGTATCAATAACACTGGCTTCTGATATTGAGTTGAAAAATATTCTATACTTTTCCATTTTCTGGAAGTGATTATCAAAATCACTAACTCTTTAAATGCTTGGGAAATTCTCCAGTAAAAAAACTTAGACCTAGAGGTATCAGTTTTGGTCTATCTTACGGTGCTTTGTTCAACTCAATTGAAATCGAGTGTTTACGTGTTTCATCAAATCTTGAAGTTGTTTAACCATTATTCTTTTTTTTAATACTTTTCAGTCCCACCCTTTTTCTCCTCTCTCCTGGGACTCCCCTGACACAAGTGTTAAATTCTCTGTTATGCTCCTCCATACCTCTGCGATGCAGCTGATTTTTGGTTAATTAATCAGTTCTTTTGTTATTTTCTCTGCTGTCCCCACTGCGTGATCCCTGTTGTTCTATGTCCAGCTCCCTGATCCTTTCCTCTGTCTTTTTCATTCAGCGCTGAGCTCATTGAGGATTTTTATTTCCGTCATTTATTTTTCAGTTCTGTAACTTCCATTTTCTGTTCTAAAATTTTCAGTTCTGAACTTTTTCATTTCTTTGCGGAGACTTTATATTTTTTTAGTTTGTCTTAAATGATTGAAATTGCTCTTCAAAGTATTTTTGAGATGACTTTTTGAATATCCTTTTCAGACAATTCTAACATCTGTGTCTTCTTAATGTTGGCCATGATTGTCTTTTCTCATTCAAGTTGAGATCTTAATGGTTCTTGGTATGATGCGCGAAGCTCAGTTGAAAACTGGGCACTTTGAAAGTTATTTTATGAGATTCTGGTTCTTATTTAAATCTTGTGTTTTATTAGGCCTCTCTGTGGGAGCAGATGGACCACCCCATCACCGCCGGGCAGAAATTTGGGAAGTAACTCGACCTCCACCCCAGGAGGGAGCCTCTCAACTGCTGGGCGTCGGATGCGGCCTCTACTCCACTGGTGATGGTGAAGGTCCTGACTGCTCACCAGGCCTTCCATGAAACCATCTCTCTGGGGAGGGGGAGAGCTGTCTCACTACCACTGGGTGGGTGTGGGGCTCCCCACTGACACTGGGAGGTGGGGGCAGGGTTTCCCCTACTCAGCCTCTTGGGTGTGACCCCGGGGGGTCAGGAAGTGTTGGAATGCTTTCTTATAACCTGGCGAGAGGAAGTCCCCAGTCTGCGCTTGTTCTTTGCTGGCACGCTGAGGCGGGGGCCACAGCTTTTTCTATGGCATTGGTTGGAACAGAGGCTAATCCCTCCTGGTTCTTGGGGCTTTTTGTCCAAGCCTGTTGGTGCTTCTGGTTTTCAAGCTTCACCAGAATGGGACATATGAACCAAGACAAAACCCAAGGACACATGGTGGTTCTGTTTTCTCAGTCCCAAGACCCCTAGCCAGCCTGTCTTCTCTCCACCGTTCGGAACTACATCATGTTTGTTTTATATATAATCACTATGATATGTGTGTGTTCTCAGCAGGAGGAATATGAACAATTATGTCTACTCCCTGTTTGAAGCTGAAGCTCCAATACTTTGGCCACCTTATGTGAAGAGCTGACTCATTGGGAAAGACCCTGATGCTGGGAAAGATTGAAGGCAGGAGGAGAAGAGGACGACAGAGGATGAGATGGCATCACTGACTCAGTGGTTGGATGGGCATGAGCTTGAGCAAGCTCTGGGAGATAGTGAAGGACAGGGAAGCCTGGCGTGTTGCCTTGCATGGGGTTGCAAAAAGTCAGGCACGACTTAGGGACTGAACAACAAAACAAGGAGCAATCACGCTAACACCAGGGTTGTTTTGCCAGGGAAACCCTGTTCCCAAAATGACGAGAACACTGGATACGACAGACAGCCTGTGAGGGGGTGATTGAGACCTGGTGTCTCCTTGTCTTCTGCAGCTTCGACGCTTCCAAGCCAACTTCTCCATGGCCGTGAGAGTAGGAGATCTTTGCTCACTCCCTGCTCTAAAATATTTGGTGGCTCTTCTTGTCCCCAAACATAAATCCAATCTTAATTTTGTCCTTTAATGGCTTTCTCAGTCTGCCTTCGCATCATCACCTCCTAATGCTTTCCTCAGCTCTCTTGCAACTTCTTTAATATTGTCCTCAGGGAAAACATGGATAATTTTCTCATCCATCCTCCTTGCCACTTAGGATGGCTCCATGGAATGCTTCACCGTTACCACACAGTGACTCCCAGGGCTCCTCCACCTCTCCACACACTTGATGTGTGTGTGTGTGTGTGTGTGTGCTCATTGCTTCAGTCATGTCCAGCTGTTTGCAACTATATGGACTGTAGCCTGCCAGGCTCCTCAGTCCATGATATTCTCCAGGCAAGACCGGAGTGGGTTGCCATGCCCTCTCCAGAGGGTCTTTCAGATCCAGGGATTGAACCTGCATCTCTTACTGCATAACCACTGTCACCACCTGGGAAGTCCTCCATGCTTGGCAACTTAGGGTAAATACCTGGCTGGTTGGGGTGGGTGTGGTGCACAGACTTACATCCAGTTGGTGATGGACATGCTGCTGGCTTGAGTGAGGGTGCAGTTGGTGCCTGGGAGCTCAGGGTAAGATGAAGAGTTATCTCCATGGGCAGTCCCTGGAGCATCTCACCCACAGCTCACCAATGACCAGCAGCCCTGCAGGTGAGAGCCAGCTTTCCTTTGAGACAGGGAGCTCTGAGCCTTTGGTCACAGCTGGGGGTCAATGGCCAACCCAGGGTCATTCTAGAAGAGGTTTTCAGGGAGGAGATGGTAGACTGTATGCTGAGTGGGTACTTTGATGGGGTGGGGGCACCCCAGAACACAGATAGCAGAATGCATGCCTGGGGTCAAACCAACCCCCAAGGAGAACACGCTCCTGAAGCCTGGCCAGGCTCAGAAGCCACATCCAGCTAGAATCAGTGCACAGAGACACTTAGGGTGATGTTTGGTGAAAGGGGAACAGGGGCCAGGACAGCCCACATCCTGGCTGACCTCAGTCTCTAGTAATAGCAATAGCAATAGTAATAGTAATGGCAACTTTGACAGCAGTTGTAATAATTTCAGCCAAACTTCACTTCCCACTCAGGAGGCACTTTCTTAGACACTATTTCATTTCATCCTCTGAGGGTTACCCAGCCCTCACTTTCTTTTTATTCTAAATTTGATTTATTATATACATGTTCATCGGAGAAGGTAATGGCACCCCACTCCAGTACTCTTGCCTGGAGAATCCCGTGGATGGAGGAGCCTGGTGGGCTGCAGTCCATGGGGTCGCTAAGAGTCGGACATGACTGAGCGACTTCACTTTCACTTTTCACTTTCATGCATTGGAGAAGGAAATGGCAACCCACTCCAGCGTTCTTGCCTGGAGAATCCCAGGGACGGGGGAGCCTGGTGGGCTGCCGTCTCTGGGGTCACAGAGAGTCGGACACGACTGAAGTGACTTAGCGGTAGTATACATATTCATGGCTTCCGACATGGCGCTAGTGGTAAAGAACCCGCCTGCCAGTGCAGGAGACGTAAGAGATGTGAGTTTGACCCCTGGGTCAGGAAGAGCCCCTGGAGAAGGGCATGACGACCCACTCCAGTATTCTTGCCTAGAGAATCCCATGAACAGAGGAGCCTGGTGGGCTACTGTCCATAGGGTCACAAAGTCGGACACAGATGAAGCGACTTAGCATGCATGGATACGTAGTCATGTCCATGCTTTACAAAAATGCATAAAAGCACATCATTTATTTATATACATGCTTAATTTTTTATTTCTTTTTATATTAGCCTTCCCTTTCACTCTCCTCCTCAAACCCACAATATCCACTGTCTCCCTGAACTTCAGCACTGGGAAACTCATACCATCTAAACTTCTGAACTCAGATGTATATATATATATATGTAGATATATATATATTCATATATATATATGTATTTTATATATAGATGTATAATATATATTATATATAAGTATAATATATACTTGTATAGCACACATATATATAACACACATATATATATATAATTATATCTAAATGTGTGTTATATGTATACATATCTACACAGACATGCATGCATGCACATCACGTCTGTCACATGCAAAAATGCACAGTGCGTGTACATGTAAATACACGTCTGCATGAGGACCCTATACTTAACGGGCAGACTTTGTATTGTGTTCACGTTTTGCAATGATGAATTTTACTAAACACCCCTTCAGCACCTTGCCTTCAAGCTGGGTCATGTCTTGTCCCATCTTGTCCATCCCTGCATCACCTGGCAGAGCTCAGCTTTGCTTTCCTGAGTGGCTGCGTCCCCTCCACACTGTGAATCTCCACAAAGCTATTTACTTTCAAGTTCATGTTTCAGCTCTTCCATGTGAACGTGGCTGTTGTCGAACGTGAACTTTGTAGCAGCTGCATGTGCTTTTCTATTAAAAAAAAGTCACACTTAGGTTTTGTTTTTGCTTTTTTAAGGATAAAACTTCAAAGAGCCCTGCTGTAAAAATACAAAATTCATAAAATTCAAGATGAGCTCAGAAATCAAGCGGAGTTTGCAAAGGAGCAGCTCAACGAATCGGGAAGAAGTTCCAATGCCTTTGAAATGCAAGTTTAAAAATTTCAGGCTGTGCAGGGTCTAGGAAAGTTAGCGCTGCTTCCTTTTTTTTTTTGTCTCTCTCTGTTTCTGAACTTCAAACCATTTTAAGAAGCTGTAAATTATCTTTCCTCTTAGTTATATCGACTGAGCCCCTGTATGTCTGTAGTGCTGCAGGCTGGAAGGAGGCAGACAGTCCTGGACCAGCACAGATGCACCCTGTGCCTCAGACCCTGGTGGGACTGCAGGACACGCATCCTCGCTGAGTTCCGGAGGGCCCTGATGGGGAGTCAGCACAGAGGGGAGAAGCAGCCAGGGGTTTGGTGGGTTAATCACCACAGAGGAGCTGCAGCTTCCTTGGGTCCTGGGGACTCAAGCTTCTAAGAACAGATGACAACCCTGCCCTCAAGGAGCTTGCTCCCTCCTGAGAAACTGATGCTCTCCAGGCCTGGGTTGGTGTGTGCAGTTCCAGAAACATAAAGGTCAATGAAGCAAGGGCACCGGTCTCCATTTGGTGGGGACAACATTCACACCTCGGTGGACACCACTGCGGGCCCAGTAGGATGGAGTCGCATCACTGTTACCACACCCAGATGCTTCCCAGGGCACTTAGCATAAAGCCCAGAGTAGCCAGGATGTGAGTAAGAAGGCAGGGGACGATGTGCCCACCTCCCGGGCCTCCCCCCTCCCTTGTTCCCTGGCCTCTTGCTCAGTCACTCAGCCTCCTCTCTGTTGCTCTAAACTGCCAGCCCCTTCGTCTCCACTGCTCCTTGTTGCCCATTATGTTTGCAGTCAAGTGATGGGAACAAGGGAACCTTCCCTGCATTGGTCCCCATCCCACTGTGCATATAATTCTGGAGATGTGATGTCTGCAAAAGCAAAATGCTGGACTGACAACTGGCTTCACACTTAAGCTGCATGATCAGGAGCATCAGGGACAGACAGTGACTCTGACACAACATCAAGAAGAGATGAGATGGAAATCCAGGAGGGCAGGCGGGAAACTCCTCCACGGCATTTTCACTTTCAGAAAAGTGATAATGGTGATGATGGTGGTGATGGTGATGATGGTGATGATGGTGGTAACAATGGTGATGGTGGTGATGGTGGTGATGATGCTGGTGATGGTAATGATGGTGGTGGTGATGGTGTTGATGGTGGTGGTGATGGTGATGATGGTGATGATGGTGGTGATGGCGGTGATGGTGATGATGGTGGTGATGATAGTGGTGATGGTGATGGTGAAGGTGATGATGGTGGTGTTGATGGTGTTGATGGTGGTGTTGATGGTGTTGGTGGTGGTGATGGTGATGGTGGTGTGATGGTGGTGGTGGTGATGGTGATGGTGGTGTGATGGTGTTGATGGTGATGATGGTGGTAATGATGGTGATGATGGTGGTAATGGTGGTGATGGTGATGATGGTGGTGAAGGTGATGAAGGTGATGAAGGTGATGATGGTGGTGATGGTGGTGGTGATGGTGATGATGGTGGTGATGGTGATGAAGGTGATGATGGTGGTGATGGTGGTGATGATTGTGGTGATGGTGATGGTGGTGGTAATGATGGTGATGATGGTGGTAATGATGGTGATGATGGTGGTGATGGTGATGATGGTGGTGAAGGTGATGGTGGTGATGATGGTGGTGATGGTGATGATGGTGGTGATGGTGGTGGTGATGGTGATGATGGTGGTGATGGTGATGAAGGTGATGATGGTGGTGATGGTGGTGGTGATGGTGATGATGGTGGTGATGGTGATGAAGGTGATGATGGTGGTGATGGTGATGGTGGTGGTGATGGTGATGGTGAAGGTGATGATGGTGGTATTGATGGTGTTGGTGGTGGTGATGGTGATGATGATGATGATGGTGTTGATGGTGGTGAAGGTGATGGTGGTGATGATGATGGTGATGGTGATGATGGTGGTGATGGTGATGAAGGTGATGATGGTGGTGATGGTGGTGATGATTGTGGTGATGGTGATGATGATGGTGTTGATGGTGGTGATGGTGATGAAGGTGATGATCGTGGTGATGGTGGTGATGAAGGTGATGATGGTGCTATTGATGGTGTTGGTGGTGGTGATGATGATGATGATGGTGTTGATGGTGGTGATGGTGATGGTGGTGGTGATGGTGGTGGTGAAGGTGATGGTGGTGGTAATGGTGGTTATGGTGATGGTGGTGGTGATGGTGGTAGTGATGGTGATGATGGTGGTGTTGATGATGGTGGTGGTGTTTATGGTGGTGGTGGTGGTGATGGTGGTGGTGGTGGTGGTGATGGTGATGATGGTGGTGATGGAAGTGATGGTGTTGATGGTGCTGATCATGATGATGGTGGTATTGATGGTGGTGAAGGTGATGATGGTAATGGTGGTGGTGATGGTGGTGTTGGTTGTGATGATGGTGGTGTTGATGATGGTGGTGATGTGGTGATGGTAATGATGCTGGTGGTGATGGTGTTGATGGTGGTGATGGTGATGATAGTGGTGTTGGTGGTGATGGTGATGGTGGTGGTGATGGTGGTGATGGTGATGACGGTGATGGTGATGGTGATGATGATGGTGGTGGTGGTGGTGATGATGGTGGTGTTGATGGTGGTGATGGTGATGATGGTGGTGGTGATGGTGATGATGATGGTGGTGATGGTGGTGAAGGTGATGATGGTAATGGTGGTGGTGATGGTGGCGGTGATGGTGGTGAAGGTGATGATGATGATGATGATTGTGATCATGATATGGTGGTGATGATTATAATGAAAGTAATAATCATTGTGTTCACAGTGGAAGTCATATAGTGATTCTCGGTGCTTGGTGACTGGGAGCAAGCAATGTGCTGGGCATCGTATGCTCTTTCCAGGTTGCCATTTGCTATTGCTCATGTGCTGTCATGTCTGACTCTGTGACCCCTTGGACTGCAGCATGCCAGGCCTCCTTGTCTTTCCAGGGGTCTACATTTTGCCCTCTTGCCAACCCTATGAGGCAGGGACCGGTTTCATAGATAAGGAAACTGAGGCTTATACAGATTACATGCCCGAGCCCAGGTCTGTCTGAACCCCAAGCCCATGCCCTCACCACAGTGCTCTCCTCCCAACAGTGCAGTGAGAGTATGGGACCCATAAAGCAGAACCCTGAAGAATTACAGGCATGATCCAGGTGGGGAGGTTTAGAGAAGGCGTTGAAGGGCAGGTGGAGGATTTGGGCTTAATTAAAGTGGGGGATGGGAAACCAATTTAACATTTCTTTCCCTGATAGCTCAGTTGGTAAAGAATCCACCTGCAATGCAGGAGACCCCGGTTTGATTCCTGTGTCGGGAAGATCCACTGGAGAAGGGAAAGGCTCCCCACTCCAGTATTCTGGCCTAGAGAATTCCATGGACTGTATAGTCCATGGAGTCACAAAGAGTTGGACATGACTGAGCAAAAAAAAAAAAAAACCCTGGTGGAATAGGATCTGGACTTCCTAGGATGACAGGCAGAGGGCTGGGGGCCCTATAGGTGTGTGCTCAGGTAGAAAGCCCCAGATTTTCAACCTCAGAGACTTCATTGTGTGGGTACATTTTTCACCGAATATGCTCAGTGTGGACTGAACTCTTAGCTGGGGTGGGTGGTTTGTACAGTGGGACCCTGTATCCTCAGGTTCTGCCTCTGCAGATTCAACCAACCGTGGATGGAAGGATAGAAAAGACTTCCACCCCTCAAATCCAGAAAGTTTCAAAAAGTAAAGCTTGAATTTGCTGCATGAAGACAACTATTTACATAACATTTACATTGACTTTACAACTATTTACATAGCATTTACATTGTATTAAGTATTATAAGTAATCTAGAGATGATTTAAAGTATAGAAGAGAAGGTGCTTAGGTTATAAGCCCTTTAATATGAGAGCTTGAGCATGCCTGGGTTTTGGTATCTGTGGGGGTCCTAGAACCAAACCCCATGGATACCAAGGGCTGAATGTGTTCAGCTATCCACTCTGAGCTCCATGGCCCTATTCCTGAGGGTCACAGAGCCTCCCCCCAGGCAGAAACCATGCACAGAGGTGTCTTCTACACAGAATGTAAGGAAGACTTCAGGACTGCTGGTGCTGACAGTCCACAGTGGAGAACACTGAATCTCCTCGCAGGCACCAGGGACAACACAGGGACTCTGATGGCCAAGGCTTCCAGCAACATGTGAGTTGAAAAATCTGTGATGGCAGCAAAAGGAAAACAGGGCCAAAACCGAGTGGGCTACGTTTCCTCTCTGCTGGTGGCCTGAGCTGTGTTCATAGTCCATCTCTGGAGCTCACGCTTCTCTGGGCCAGGCTGGGCTCTGATCCCCCACTCTCAGCCCTGGAATACATCTGTGCCTCTGTTCTTCTAAAGAGCATCCATTGATCCAGGTCCGTGGGACCTGTTTCTGTCTACAGCTTCCTGTGGTGCTGGTCAACCTGGAGAGAGCTACCAGCAGCAGGCCAGCTCCACAGCCCTGCACTGAAGGCTTCCTGATTGGAGACTGGGGGCAGGGGCTGCCCTTCACCCACACGAGTCCAAGCCTGGCTCAGACAGGGCAGGCATGAGGGACCTCCTGGCACGAACTCAGGAGCCTTTCTCGATAAAGAGGAGCAAACAGCCAGCCTCCGAGGCTCCAGGAGCCTAATCTGGATTCCCAGGTGGCTGGGGCCCAGATGGGGCTTTGTACGGAGGTACTCAAGCAGAAAGGCTGCTCAGCCCATTGTGATCCTATTAGGAGACGAGAAGTTAATGAACAGTGTGTTCTCTCTTGCCTTCCCTGTCTGCCTGTGGCATGTCGTGTTTATCTACTTACTTATGGAAATCCAGGCCTCCTTAGCAGGCAGAGCGGAGAAGCAACGTCTTGTCTTCCTAAGACGCTGGATCCCATCATTCCGGTTGGGCACAGGCCTTGATCGGGCTCTTTAAGACTCAATCAGACATCCTTAACCCTTCCTCCACCCGGACCCTTGTTGCTTTACGTGGGCTCTTTAAGGATGTGAGAAACAAAGAGCTGCTCGAAGAACAAAGGAATTCCCAAGGAAGGACTTTTATTAAATTTTATTATAAGCTTCAAGATGCACCAAGCAGGAAGAACAGCTGCAGTGTAAGGAGCTCATGAAGGGCATTCAAAGTCAAAGACGCTGTAGCTGAGCTATCCGGCTGTGTCCTCCAAAGGTACAAAGGCTGGCTCCTGACTGTGAGTGTCCTGAGCACCTCCCTTACCCCAAGGACTCAAGCACAGTGGTTCAGAGCAAGGGTCCGATGGTGTGGACCCATCATCCGGCAGTCTTCTGTTGGGAAGAGCCTCCCTGGAGGGCGCTGTGGACATGGATTGAGCCCAAGGGAAGATGCATCCTGGATAATCTAGGACAACTGTCAGCATACGGAGCTATCTTTGTGTGACGGTGGCAGCCGCTCCTTCTTTCTGAGCATTAACCTCACCCCAACACCGTGCTGAGTGCCAGGTGCAAACACCGAGAGCTGTGACAGGTGGCCCGGTGCTTGGTGGCACAGACCCACCGTCAATGGTGCTCACTGGTTCCGGAGTTGCTGGGCAGTTCTGGCTCGAGGTTTCCCATGTGGCTGCAGCCAGGCCATGGTCATCTGAAGGTCTGACGGTGGCCAAAGGATCCACACGGGTGGCCTTTGGTGCTGGCTCTTGGCTCTGTTCCCTTCCAGTGAATGCCTGCAGAGGCTGCTTGAGCAGCGTCCTGAAGCACTGGCCGCCTGCCCTCACATCAAGCTGTCCCAGCTTGAAGGCCAGGTGGGAGCTGAAGCGGCTTTCACAGCCTTGACATTCTGAATTCTGGGGATCAGGCAACCCTGACTCCACAAAGAAGGGCATCCTCCGAGGATGTGAGCCCTGGGAGGCATGGCTCTCTGGGGGGCCCTGGGGATGGGTACCACAATCTTCCCTCTGGCTCCAGTGATTCCATCTCTCATAGGCAGTCCTGGAACCCCTCATCACTACATAACAGGGACCCCCACTTCCAGTAGAATGCTCCCTTCTCTCTGAGCCCTCACCTTAGCCTCCACCACCTACTGGGGGTGGAGAGAGGTTGTAACAATTATTATACAGTGTGGAACTTTGGGCTCCCAGATGGCGCAGTGGTAACCTGCCTGCCAACGCAGATAGACCTAGAGACAAGGCTTCGGTCCCTGGGTTGGGAAGATCTCTGGAGGAGAATGTGGCAGCCCGCTCAGTATCCTTGCCTGGAGAATCCCATGGACAGAGGAGCCTGGTGAGCTACAGTCCCTGGGGTCACAAAGAGTCAGACATGACTGAGCGCACATGAGCAAGAGAGCATGGAATTTAGGAGAAAAACTATTAATAATACGGAGCTACTACAGTAATTGGTATGCATGGCGCTGTTGACGAAATAACACATGCATTCTTGTTTTCTCCATAAGACTCCCAAAGAGGGATTTCTCTCGGGCCACAGCTCAGGGGAATTCGGACCAGCTCCTGACCAGTTGTGTTCTTATTTTGATAAATGCTGCTGCTGCTGCTGCTAAGTCGCGTCAGTCGTGTCCAACTCTGTGCGACCCCATAGACGGCAGCCCACCAGGCTCCCCCGTCCCTGGGATTCTCCAGGCAAGAACACTGGAGTGGGTGATAAATGCTGCATCGCACAACAATTTCTACCTGCTCTGGCAGTCAGGCAACTTGTGCCAAATCCCCAGCCCCTCGTGAGGGCCACAGGAGGGGGCAAATGAGAAGTGCCCAGGGCTGGCCCTGACCCTGACCACTCGGTCCTTACACGCTCTGCATCAGGTAGCACTGATGTCAAACCCACCACATGTTCCGCAATGGTCTCTGGGCAGTGGGAAGGCGCGGAGTCCAGGGGAAGCCCTGCATGCTGTGTCCCACCACCCTAGTGACCTCGGGTCATAACCAACCTCAGTGTTCCTCCCTGTATCCATCACAGACATGGTCTGGCTCAAGAAGCAGCTCCTCCCAGAAGGCCTTCCTCTCCCCTCTCCCACTCTGCCCGGGCTGAGTGTGAGTGACCCCTCCCTCCCGGGGACCTAGCGATGTCCACGTGGAGAGGACCTGGGGCCTCTGGCCCACAGCCAACAGCTCTGTGTGTGGACCTGGATTCACCTCCTAATGGAAACACTGACAGAAACGTACCCAGGAGTCAGGTGGCATGGTGCCCGCCTCACATCCATTGCTTCATTCACTCTAGGATCACTCATTCGTTCAGTAAGTTGTCTGCCGCGATCGTCTGTGCAAGTACCCGGCTCCTTGTATGCTCTGAAGGCCCAAGGATCAGGAACTTGGATTCTAAGAAGAGAAGACAGCAGACACTGAGGCCAGACAGAAATGAATGGAAATCAGGCGTGCTCGCAGGTGACGTGGGTGCTCGGTAAAGATGCATCTGCGTGGCCTGTGGGGTGACCAGGTGCCATCCGAGCTCACCCTTCCAGGAAGCCTTCCTGAGTCCGTGACCGGCGGGTGGGGATGGGAGTGAAGCACAGGGCCGCTTGGGGAGTGTCGGGAAGACACTGACCTGTGGGGGCCGGAAGAGCCAAGGCTCGGCCTGGGCGGCCGAGGGAAGGAGGAAAACCAGGGCAGCCACCGGAGATCCGCACTGGTGACTCAGCAAAAGGAATGAGGGGTGAGGTCACCCACCACACAGCCCCCGAGCCCGCAGACCCACCCGGCCCCAGCCCGCTCTTCCGGGCCTCGTCCTCCAGATGGGCTGCTCGGGGCCCGCCAGGCCTGCCTCTTCCCTTGTGTCTGTCTGCACGTCATTTCTTTCTTCTGAAATTCACTTGTGTGAATCTTTCTGCAACCTGCTCACTTTCCCAACACTCTCTTTGTGACTGTAGGCCGTCAGACTCCCCGTCCATAGAATTCTCCAGGCAAGAACAATGGAGTGGGTGGCCATTCCCTTTTCCAGCGAATCGTCCTAACTCAGAGATTGAACCTGGGTCCCCTGCATTACAGGCGGCAGATTCTTTATCATCTGAGCCACAGGGAAGCCCATTTTTGTGAGGACTGTGTATGCTGTTACACATAATCCCAGGTCATTTATTTTCTCTGTAAAGTGTTTCTTTGTATGAATAAACCACAATTTATTTACCCATTTTCTTTCTGATGGATTTCTGCTGTTTCTGATTTTTTATATATAGCAGACTAATTTGAACAGCAGTAACCAACCCTGAAAGGGGCTCCTTGTCACTCACGTAAAGGCTGAACACGAGACCGCAAGTGAAATTGCTTGCTGGGCGATGGGAACTGCACAGCTCACGTCTGCCGGCGATTGACAAACATCCCTGCAGAGCAGTGATACGAGCACAGCCTCCTGCCCGGCGCAGGTGTGTCTCCTCCTCGCGTCTTCCGGCCCCCAGGAGAGTGTGCCATTCTCACATCCTAGTAGGTGTTGTCTTGGTCTGCTCAGGGGGTTGCAAGAATGTGCTAGAAGAAAGCCACAGTCTGTGTGGCTTATAAACATCGAATATTAACCTCTCACAGCTCTGGAGGCTGGAAGTCCAGCCCCGTGGGAGCCCAGGGTGGGCCTGACAACCCTCCCCAGGTTGCAGAGGCTGAGTCCTTGCTGTGTCCCCGTGTGGTGAAAGGGGTGACAGAGATCTGGGGTCTCTTTATTCATTTACTTTTGGCTGCACTGGGTCTTGGCTGCACCATCCAGGACCTTTAAGGCACCGGCGACCCACTCCAGTCCTCTTGCCTGGAAACTCCCATGGATGGAGAAGCCTGGTAGGCTGCAGTCCATGGGGTTGCTAAGAGTCGGACAAGACTGAGCGACTTCACTTTCACTTTTCACTTTCATGCACTGGAGAAGGAAATGGCAACCCACTCCAGTGTTCTTGCCTGGAGAATCCCAGGGACTGGGGAGCCTGGTGGGGTGCTGTCTATGGGGTTGCACAGAGTCGGACAGGACTGATGTGACTTAGCAGCAGCAGAGGCTCAGTAGTTTTGGCACCTGGGCTTGGTTGATCTGAGGCATGTGGAAAAGTAGTTCCCCAACCAGAGATTGAACCCATGTCTTCTGCATTTGACGGCGGATTTTTAACCACTGGACCACCTGGGGAGTTCCTCTGAATCTCTTTTATAAGGACACTAATCTCATCTATGGGGGCTCCATCCATATGACCTCATCCCCTCTCAAAGGCCCCACCTTCTAACACCATCACACTGGGGGGGTTAGGAAGGATCTCAAGGTGTATATTTGGGGGGGACACATTCAAGCAGTAGACAGCAGGTATGAAAATGTAACTCACTGAGACTGTAAAATGTGCTTCCTGAATTATTAGTGAGCTTGGATTTTTTTTTATATGTTCATTCAAGATTCTAGTTTCTTTTTCTAGGATACATCTCTCATAGTCTTTGACTTTTCTGCGGTGGTTCTCTGTTCTTGTTGATCGGTGCACGTTCTCTCTGTGGTCCAGGGCCTGACCTTTCATCAGTGAATATCTTCTTGCAGATGTGGCCTCTGCTTACAGTGTCCTTTTACCAAACCAAGGTTTTGATTTTTAATGCCATTGAATTTATTCAGGTTTTCCATTGTGACTTGTGTTAAGACTCATGTAAAAATAAATGATGTGAGAGTTGGATCATAAAGAAGGCTGAGCCCCAAAGAATTGATGCTTTCAAACTGTGGTGCTGGAGAAGACTCTTGAGAGTCCCTTGGACAGCAAGGAGATCAAACCAGTCAATCCTAAAGGAAATCAACCCTGAATATTCATTGGAAGGACTGATGCTGAAGCTAAAGCTCCAATACTTTGGCCACCTGATGTGAATAGCCAACTCACTGGAAAAGACCCTGGGATGCTGGGAGAGATTGAGGACAGGAGGAGACGGGGACGACAGAGGATGAGATGGTCAGAGGACATCACTGACTCAATGGATGTGAGTTTGAGCAAGCTCTGGGAGATGGTGAAGGACAGGGAAGCCTGGTGTGCTGCAGTCCATGGGGTTGCAAGGAATCGGACACGACTGAACGACTGAATGATAATAACAAAAATTCATTATTCACCCTGAAGTCATAAAGGTAGTCTCCTCTATTGTCTTCTACTATGTGAAGCTCTGCCTCTGTCCTTAGCCAGCCTCACACGGTCTTGCTTGGGTCACTGTTATACTCAATCATTTCATCTGCTGTGGCAAAAGGCTTCCGGGTATTCTGAACCCTCTTCCTCCCTGTGAAGACAGAATCAGCTTGACTTAGTCTGACCAGCCCTGACAGCATTTGACTGGGCTTGCTTCTACTTTGGGGTGAGTCTGTAAAAAGGGACATATGTTCCACACTGGCCTGCTTCTCTCTGCACGTGTGCTAAGTCACTCAGTCGTGTCCTACTCTTTGTGACCCCATGGACCGTAGCCCACTGGGCTCCTCTGTCCGTGGAATTTCCCAGCCAGGAATACTGGAGTGGGTTACCATATCTTCTTTCAGGGGATTTTCCTGACCCAGGGATAGAACCCCCATCTCCTGCGTCTTCTGCATTAGCAGGCAGGTCCTTTACTACTGAGCCACCTGGGAAGCCCTCTGTGTACATGTATTCCTCTCAATTTATTTAGTTTTTTTAAATGTTCTTAATCTAGACTCATTTTTCCCCCGATAAAGTCTTATACTTCTTTTGCTAAATTCATTTCTCAGCATCTTGTAATTTCCGTCATTTTTGTAATCACCCCATTTCGGTGTTGTTTTCTGTATACAAAAATGTAATTTTGTTATTACTCTTGTACTTAAAATTTCTCACTCATTTTAATAGTTTATCTGTGGATTCCTTTGATTGCCTACCTGACTCAAAATATTTTCTAGGAATCATAAGAGTTCTGGTCCTTTCTTTTTTTTTAATTCTTGTAACATTTATTTCCCTTTGTCTTATGACTTTTTTCCCAGAATTTCTTCTGGGACCTGCCTCCTGGAGACTTAGCTGCAGAGTCGTATTCAGCCAGTATCTCCAGGGAACGAACATCCGTGCAAGTCTCTGGAGTTTTCCCCCTTCCCTCTGCGCCCTGTGTGCTAACCCCTGCCATTGCGGCCTCGATGACGCGTTTCCTCTTCTCCCGGCTGCGCTGTTTCCGGTGCGAAGTCTTTCTCGTAATTGTTCTGGTTCTGTGATCTGGCAGCTGCCCCACCACCCCCCGTGCTGGCTAGGTTTATGATTTTCTCTTTGTCTTGGGTTTTCAGCAGTTTGACTCAAAGTCAATCCCTTAGGTGTCACTGAACTTCTCAGAATGTGGGTTGATTTTCCTTTTTTATCAAATTGGAAACAAATCAGCCAGCATTTCTTGGAATATTTTGCTGCCTCACTCTTCTTTCTGGTCTTTCTTACACTCCAGCCTCATGTATGTTAGACGTGTGTTACTGATGCTTTGCTCTGTTTCCTATTGATAGTGTTTCCCTCTCTGCTTAATTTTGAAAACTTATGTCGACTTATCATCACCTTTGCTCATGGTTTCTTTTTCAGTCTCTAATGTGCTTTAAACATAGTTATTTATTTATTTTTAACTCAGATGTGTACTTTTCTGTCTAGAATTCTATTTGGTCTTTTTCAGAATTTTTACTTTCTCTCTGAAATTCTCTATCCCTTTGTCTTTATATATACATAAAGGATAAATAAATATAGGTATATACATATAGCTTCCCCGGTGGCTCAGACTATAAAGAATCCACCTGTAATTCAGGAAACCTGGGTTGGGAAGACCCCCTGGAGGAGGTCATGGCAACCCACTCCAGTATTCTTGCCTGGAGAATCCCCCTGGTGGGCTACAGTCCATGGGGTCACAAAGAGTCGGACACGACTGAGCAACTAAGCACATATATATACACAATATATATACTTGTATATATCAGATCAGATCAGATCAGTCGCTCAGTCGTGTTTGACTCTTTGCGACCCCATGAATTGCAGCACGCCAGGCCTCCCTGTCCATCACCAACTCCTGGAGTTCAAATTCAAAGACTATGTTTTGTTCTTTTGTCTGAAATACTTCAAAGAAAATTGACTGCTAGAAGCAAAAAATAACAGGATGCACATATGGTGGAATGCATAGCCTATAGTAAAACATATGAAAATAAAACACTATATATCATATCTATGTATCAGTATCTGTGTACTGGTATCTATCTACAGTAACAAGCATACAATGTATATAGTATTATTTTTCCTTTCAGCTATTACAGATGTGTAAGAGTCACTTGAAAGTCCTTGCTTATTGGTTCCAATCCATCAGGCATCTTTCACCCGACTTCTCCACTTAGCTCTCTCACTGTGTTTGAAAATACTGTGAGACTTGACTTCAGACACCGGGCACTAGACAGCCTGGAGTGGGAGGTATTCTGCCCCGTCTTGTTCTCCAGGGTCTTTCTTTCTGGTTTCTTCCCAGAGAGGCGGTGCTTGGAGAGGGGCTGGTAATGGGGCATCAGGTGGGGCTGGCTCTGGCTTGCACTGAATCAGGGTGATTTCCCCTGCGGCTTAGCCAGCCCCTGATTTGCATGGTCACAGCATGTTCTCTCTCATCAGTATCCAGTTTGGAGGGGGTGGCCCCACACAGCCCTGGCTGTGTACCCAAGTCCAGTTGTTTTCTCAGCAGAACACTGTAAGGGGAGAAGCCTGGTGGTGGGTGATTGCTGGGTCAGGGGATGTCATCTTGGACCTGAGCTCTTCCAGACTCCCTCCATCCTGCCCGCCCACGGGGACACCCAAACCTGAATCACCTGTCCCTCGTTCTTTCAAGGTCTCTGGGACCCCGTCCACGCTCAGAACGTGCACCCGCCCCGCGTAGGCAGGTATGGAAGCTGATGTGTGCCCACGCCCCGTCCACGCTCAGAACGTGCACCCGCCCCGCGTAGGCAGGTATGGAAGCTGATGTGTGCCCACGCCCCGTCCACGCTCAGAACGTGCACCCGCCCCGCGTAGGCAGGTATGGAAGCTGATGTGTGCCCACGGAGGACTTACTCTCTCTCCAGAAATCATGTCACCGAGACTTCGTCCACTGTTCTTGGTTCAGGCTTTTCTTGGTGTCTTTCTGAGAGTTAAGGTTCCTCATGACCTTCTATACCCTGACCGGGGCAGAAATCACTGGCACACCTGATGCCTGGCTAATTGGCACAGACGAGCTTCCCTTTTCCTTTCGGATCTGTGTAATGAACTGTACATTTGGGGGGGATCACTCATTTTTGTCTACACTTAAAATTTTATTGACAGAAAGTTGATTTTTAAAACTGTCATCTTATTAATGCTTTTTTCTCTATTGGATAATTACTTTTGTCTTCTTTTTAAGGTCAAGTTATTAAAATTGTCCTTTCTTCTTTCTATAATACATATTCAAGGCTTAAATTTCCCTCTGAGCTTGACTTTAGCTGCATTCCACAAAGTTTGACACGCTAGATCTTAATGCTCAATTCTTTTCAAATGTGTCCCTTGATTCTACTTTGATTTTTTGACTCATAGATTATTTAGATAGGTAATATTCAAATTCTCACAATTTAGGGATTTTCTAGTTACTCTTTAGCCGATTCCAAGGACCTTTAAACTGAAGCTTAGAGAGTTTAAGGAATTCTTCCAAGGCCATAGTTTGTGAAAATTGAGACTAGGATTTTTTGTCAGTTCTCAAGTAAGGACAATTGCCACCTTCCCAAGGTTACTGCAAGGACTCCTGACTCTATGTGTGAGGGACTGAGTATAGCCCTGGACGCCTGGCAGATGCTCAGAGTGCACCTACTATGCTCAGAGCGCACCTACTGTGCGTCTGGCTCCATTCCGTGGAGGTGCACAGCCTCCACCTTCCCGTGACATGTGCGTGCACATATGACACCCACGAAAGACCTGCCCTCGGCAGAGGCCATGAGAGCACAGGGAAACCAGGGAAACTTTCAGAGTGAGATAGTAAGCGTTCATCATCCCGTAGCAGAATTCCCAGGAGTTCTGGACAGGAGACCAGCTGCCATGGGGCAGCCGCACTGGGGTTCCCCAGGCAGCTCTGGCAGGTCTTGGTTAATGGATGAACCTCCTCCCCTGGGGTGGCCCCAGTCCTGCAGGGACACACAGGTGGTCAGGGCATGAGGCTGAAGTGCTCTGGCCAGCAGACCCAAGGACACAGCCATCAGGACACACGGAGGTGGAGGCTCCCCACTGCTATTGGGAGCTCGGGGAGCAGAGGTCAGGCCTGGAGACAGCTGGGTAGTGCACCCTGCACATAGCCTCCTGGTGTGGACGGTGATGAGAAAGAGGAAAGGGTTGACAGGTTGATGCTCAGGCAATACCAACATGCGGCAAGAGAAGAGAAAAAGGATGGAGAGAAAGGATGACAAGAGAGATGGAGACCAAACGGAATCAATAAGGAGAGGTTAGAAAGCGGGGGTCAGCAGGGAGGAGCCAAGGGTCAGTGAGAGGTCCTCCCCCAATATCCTGGAGAAACATTGAGGCAAGCATCAGTAATGCTAGGGGGCAGGCTGGCCTTGGTCCTCGGGTAGCCTCTGGAGACGACAGGTCAACAGGACGGGGGCTGAGGTGTGTTCCTTTCATGGGTCAGGCTCTAAGCCTTTAGCACCCCCTCCCAGCAGCAGCTGGTGGGCACTTGTACCTATGTGGATGCAGGGGTCCTCCCCACACTCTCCACCACTGATGAGGGCCCTGGACCTGGGAAGGGGTGTGGAGCAAGGCTGTCAGAGGAAACGCTAATCCAGACAAGGGATTTTCTTATACGAGAAAAGAGAGGAGAAATAAAGTAGGAAAGTCATATACTTAATTCCTTTGTCTTCTATTATTTTTTAAATATATTTAACATGATGCATCTTCATTTTTAAAACATTCTAGAAATACATGGGGACGGGGGGAAAGGAGTAGAATGTCTCTTTCAGCTCATGTCCTCCTTCTTACGCACACATGTGGCCAGATGCCATCAAACTAAGCCGTGGTGTCACCTGCACGCTGCCCTTCCTCCCCTACCCCGTCCCCGTGGGTGTGTGTGTGTGCGTTCTAACACTAGTGGGATCAGGGTATACCCTTTCGACAACTTGGTTTTTTCCACTTAACAATGCATCGTATTAATTTTGCAGGTCAGCCTTGAAGAAGATCTACTTCCATTTTTAACTACTTTTTAAGACTGTTGATTGTCCATCGGCAGATGAATGGATAAGAAAGTTGTGGTACGTATGCACAATGGAATATTACTCAGTTATTAAAAAGAATGCATTTGAATCAGTTCTAATGAGGTGGATGAAACTGGAACCTATTATACAGAACGAAGTCAGAAAGAAAAACACCAATACAATATATTAACGCATATATATGGAATTTAGTGGCAATCCACTCCAGTGTTCTTGCCTGGAGAATCCCAGGACGGGGAAGCCTGGTGGGCTGCCGTCTATGGGGTCGCACAGAGTCGGACATGACTGAAGCAACTTAGCATCAGCAGCAGCAGCATGGAATTTAGAAAGGTGGTAACGCTGACCCTATATGCGAGACAGCAAAAGAGACACAGATGTAAAGGACAGACTTTTGGACTCTGTGGAAGAAGGCGAGGGTGGGATGATTTGAGAGAACAGCATTGAAACATGTATATTATCATATGTGAAATAGATCGCCAGTCCAGGTTCCATGCATGAGACAGGGTGCTCAGGGCTGGTGCACTGGGATGACCCTGAGGGATGGGATGGGGAGGGAGGTGGGAGGGGGTTCAGGATGGGGAACACAGGTACACCGATGGCTGATTCATGTCAGTGTATGGCAAAACCCACCACAATATTGTGAAGTTATTAACCCTTAATTAAAATTAAAATAAATAATAAAATAAATAAATAAAATAAAATGATCCTGGGGGTGGGGGAAGACTCTGTTGATTGGATCTGAAACGATTATTTTCCTCTTGATAAGTCTTAAATTTATCTTCATGCTTTTGCCATTACAAATAATGTTATGAATCGTTTCCTTTTACATGAGTGCATACGAGTCCCATGCACATGAATTGGTCCTTTATTTACATAGATTCCTAAAGTGTAGGTACTGGATCAGAGCCGATGCCTTTTAAATTCTGCTTGACCAATAAGCTGCCCTGTAAAAAAGGCTTTATCAATACATGCTCCTTTCAAATTCAAGGATGTTATGATTTTTTTTTTTATGAATCCATCACAGGTATACATGTGCTCCCCCTCCTGAACCCTCCTCCCTCCTCCCTCCCCATACCATCCCTCCAGGTCGTCCCAGTGCACCAGCCCCAAGCATCCAGTATCGTGCATTGAACCTGGACTGGCATCTCATTTCATACATGATATTTTACATGTTTCAATGCCATTCTCCCAAATCTTCCCACCCTCTCCCTCTCCCACAGAGTCCATAAGACTGTTCCATACATCAGCGTCACTTTTGCTGTCTCGTACACAGGGTTATTGTTATCATCTTTCTAAATTCCATATATATGCGTTAGTATACTGTATTGGTGTTTTTCCTTCTGGCTTACTTCGCTGTGTATAATAGGCTCCAGTTTTATCCACCTCATTAGAACTGATTCAAATGTATTCTTTTTAATGGCTGAGTAATACTCCATTGTGTATATGTACCACGGATGTTATGATTTTTTAATGCTTTTTCTCTACTATAAGAAGTGAAAGTTGCTCACTTGTGTCTGACTGTTTGCAACTCCATGGACTACACAGTCCATGGAATTCTCCAGGCCAGGATACTGGAGTGCGTAGCCTTCCCCTTCTCCAAAGGATCTTCCCAACTCAGGGATCAAAGCCAGGTCTCCCTCATTGCAGGTGGATTCTTTACTGACTGAACCACGAGGGAAGCCCGAGAATACTGGAGTGGGTAGCCTATCCCTTTCCAGGGGATCTTCCTGACCCGGGAACTGAACCGGGGTCTTCTGCGTTGCAGGTGGATTCTTTACTGACTGAGCCACCAGGGAAGCCCTGAGAAGTGAAAAGCAATCTTTAGTTTGTATTTGAAAATGTATTTTAATGTTTGTTGGTTATTTTGCTTCATGTTCTTTGAAACTACACTTTATAATAAAATTGACTATTTTCCACTGGCTTGTCTTTTTCTCATTGAATCTTTTCTAAATTCTGAGTGTTAATCTTTCGCTATTTCTATTGAAAATATTTTTGTCAGCTGCCAATTAACTGTGTATATTTTGTCATTTATCACTCTTTTCCCATGTGGCTTCTAATTCTTTCTTATCACTAAGCTTTCCCCTGCCACAGGTCCTACGGATGTGCTAAGAGATTTTTAATCAAATTGGAATGTATTTACAAACGCCACAAGTTATGATCCATCTGTACTTTTCTTAGCAAGTGGACCGTGAACCATCCAACTTCATTTATGAAATAGACGCAGAGAGCATAGATTGGAAATGCCCACTTGAATCATCTATTAATTTAACCTCAGGCACAAATTCCCTGGTGTGTCCACTTGCTCCAAGATCGAATCCTTGTGTGTTTGTTCCGTCGTGTGTTTGCATTACTGTCACGGTGCTCTTATTCCGCTACCTTTGACCTCTCTCACGCTTCAGTTATATCTGGCTCTGTGCTACCCTATGGACTGTGTCCTGCCAGGCTCCTCTGTCCATGGGATTCTCCAGGCAAGAATACTGGAGCGGGTGGCTGTGCCGTCCTCCAGGGCATCTTCCCGACCCGGGGATCGAACGCGCCTCTCTCACAGGCACCTGCATTGGCAGGCAGGTTCTGCACCACTCACGCCGCCTGGGAAGCCACACTTAGTCTGTGTGCGGTGTGTGCTGCGCGCTCAGTCCTGTCTGACTCTGTGAGACCCCGTGACCTGGAGCCCACCAGGCTCCTCTCCCTGTGGGGATTTTCCAGGCAAGAATCCTGGAGTGGGTGGCTGTGCCCTCTTCCAGGGGATCTCCCCAACCCAGGGAACCCAGGTCTCCACATTGCAGGGGCATTCTTTACCAAACCACTTTTCTCTTCCTCCTGGACTCGGGTGTTAGATGGTTCACCGTCTACTTGCTAAGAAAAGTACAGATGGATAATAACTTGTGGTATTTGCAAATACTTTCCAATTTGATTAAAAATCTCTTACCATATCTATAGGACCTATGGCAGGGGAGAGCTTAGTGATAAGAAAGAATTAGAAGCCACGTGGGGAAAGAGTGGTAAATGACAAAATAGACAAAGTTAGTTGGCAGCGGACACAAGGACAAAGACATTTTCAATAGAAACCACAAAATGATCAGTTGAGCAAGAAAAAAACGTGTATTATGTGAAGCCACTGAGACGTTTGCATTGTTGCTTATGATGTTGCTCTATTCTGATGTATCATGTATGTCTCTTCTCTTCAGGCCAATTTTCACTTTTTCAGCAGGTTAGGATAGTCTGGAGTTTTTGTAATATTATTTTGGCTGTGAATAGAATGTTTTTATTTCTATTACATTTTCTACTTGGCTGCTGCTGGTTCTAGAAAAACTATTGATTTTCGTAGGTTGATACATTCAGTCCCAGGTTCCTGAACTCTCCTGACCGGCTGGGGCCATTTATCAGTCTACGCTTCTGCATTCTTGCAGAGAAGAACATTCGCATATACATACTGTCATATTTCTTAACTTATTTTTCCATTTTTACACCAGTTAGAACCTTCACCACCATATTAAATAGTGATGTATAGTGTGCATCCTTGCCGAACTGATTTTTAGAAAATATTGCTAATATTTCACTGTTAAGTGTGATGCTGGTTTCAGTTCTCTGGTAAATACATTTCATCAAGATAAGAGTGTTCCATTACCGTCTTTGTTTTCTAAGTGCTTTTTTAAGGAATGAGCGCTGACTTTTATCAAACGCTTCTCCAGTATCTAATAAAATCATTAAAATTTCTCATTATTATCTGAGTGTAAGAACTGCTTTGGTAGTTTTTTCTAACCACTGTTAAATTCCTGTGATGAACTTTGTGTGCTTGTATTTTAATACCTTGTTATCTTGTTATTAGATTTATTTATCTGTTTAAAGTGGACAAGAATATAGATTTTTCTTTCTGTGCCTACTTGTCTGATTGTGGTGTCTTAGTTACAGCAGCTATTTTAATGGAATAAGCATCTATCCCTCTTTTCCTCTTCTCTGAAAGTTTATCTCTTGTGATTTCATAAATGTGTATGGGCATTTGATGGAAATATATATATAATTTTCCTTTTAGCGACTACTGTTATATATATGCGTGTGTGTGTGTGTGTCTGTGATATAGCTATAGAATTTGTTTCTTAAACATCTATTTTTCATCAAAATTCTGTACTATGTGATTTTAAAAACTGTAAAATTCTACAAGTCTTTTACCCAATCAAAGCAGCCCACTGCGTCCCTACTTTCTCTGCCTGTTCCCCCCGTAATAACTTTATCAGTCTTAGCTGTTTCTTTTAAGCGTTCATATGTTTAAGTTCTGGAGAAGGAAATGGCATCCTTTCCAGTATCCTTGCCTGGAAACTCCCATGGACAGAGGAGCCTGGTAGGCTACAGTCCATGGAGTCACAAGAGTCCGACACGACTGAGCAACGTCGCTCACTCACTCGTGTTTGAGTTACGCGTTGTGCTGCCGTTTTGGTTCTTCATCACTGGATGGTAACTACTCTCTTCCTATCGACGAAGTTGGGGATTTATTTTCTTATGCTCTCCCTAAAACTGGCATACACTCTTCCTTCCATCTAAGCTCTTTATCACCTGCATATAATAATTTCAGAATAAGTTTATTCAGTTCAGTTCAGTCACTCAGTCCTGTCCAGTTCTTTGCGACCCCATGAACCACAGCACGCCAGGCTTCCCTGTCCATCACCAACTCCTGGAGTTCACACAAAGTCACGTCCATCGAGTCGGTGATACCATCCAGCCATCTCATCCTCTGTTGTCCCCTTCTCCTCATGCCCTCAATCTTTCCCAGCATCAGGGTCTTTTCAAATGAATCAGCTCTTCGCATGAGGTGGCCAAAGTACTAGAGTTTCAGCTTCAACATCAGTCCTTCCAATGAACACCCAGGATTGATCTCCTTTAGGATGGACTGATTGGATCTCCTTGTAGTCCAAGGGACTCTCAAGAGTCTTCTCCAACACCACAGTTCAAAAGCATCAATTCTTTGGTGCTCAGCTTTCTTTATAGTCCAACTCTCACATCCATACATGACCACTGGAAAAACCATAGCCTTGACTAGACGGACCTTTGTTGGCAAAGTAATGTCTCTGCTTTTGAATATGCTATCTAGGTTGGTCATAACTTTCCTTCCAAGGAGTAAGCATCTTTTAATTTCATGGCTGCAGTCACTATCTGCAGTGATTTTGGAGCCCAGAAAAATAAAGTCTGACACTGTTTCCGCTGTTTCCCCATCTATTTCCTATGAAGTTATGAGACCAGATGCCATGATCTTCGTTTTCTGAATGCTGAGCTTTAAGCCAACTTTTTCACTCTCCTTTTTCACTTTCATCAAGAGACTTTTTAGTTCCTCTTCACTTTCTGCCATAAGGGTGGTGTCATCTGCATATCTGAGGTTATTGATATTTCTCCCGGCAATCTTGATTCCAGCTTGTGCTTCTTCCAGCCCAGCGTTTCTCATGATGTACTCTGCATAGAAGTTAAATAAGCAGGGTGACAATATACAGACTTGACATATTCCTTTCCTGACTTGGAACCAGTCTGTTGTTCCATGTTCAGTTCTAATTGTTGCTTCCTGACCTGCATACAGGTTTCTCAAGAGGCAGGTCAGGTGGTCTGGTATTCCCATCTCTTTCAGAATTTTCCACAGTTTATTGTGATCCACATAGTCAAAGGCTTTGGCATAGTCAATAAAGCAGAAATAGATATTTTTATGGAATTCTCTTGCTTTTTCGATGATCTAGCAGATGTTGGTAATTTGATCTCTGGTTCCTCTGCCTTTTCAGAAATGAGATTGAACATCTGAAAGTTCACAGTTCACGTATTGCTGAAGCCTGGCTTGGAGAATTTTAAGCATTACTTTACTAGTGTGTGAGATGAGCACGATTGTGCAGTAGTTTGAGCATTCTTTGGCATTGCCTTTCTTTGGGATTGGAATGAAAAGTGACATTTTCCAGTCCTGTGGCCACTGCTGAGTTTTCCAAATTTGCTGACATACTAAGTGCAGCACTTTCACAGCATCATCTTTCAGGATTTGAAATAGCTCCACTGGAATTCTATCACCTCCACTAGCTTTGTTCGTAATGATGCTTCCTAAGGCCCACTTGACTTCACATTCCAGGATGTCTGGCTCTAGGTGAGTGATCACATCATCGTGATTATCTTGGTCATGAAGATCTTTTTTGTACAGTTCTTCTGTGTATCCTTGCCACCTTTTCTTAATATCTTCTGCTTCTGTTAGGTCCATACCATTTCTCTCCTTTACTGAACCCATTTTTTCATGAAATGTTCCCTTGGTATCTCTGATTTTCTTGAAGAGATCTCTGGTCTTTCCCATTCTGTTGTTTTCCTCTATTTCTTTGCATTGATCACTGAGGAAGGCTTTCTTATGTCTCCTTGCTATTCTTTGGAACTCTGCATTTCAGATGCTTATATCTTTCCTTTTCTCCTTTGCTTTTCGCTTCTCTTCTTTTCACAGCTATTTGTAAGGCCTCCTCAGACAGCCATTTTGCTTTTCTGCATTTCTTTTTCTTGGGGATGGTCTTGATTCCTGTCTCCTGTACAGTGTCATGAACCTCCATCCATAGTTCATCAGGCACTCTGTCTATCAGATTTACTCCGTTAAATCTATTTCTCACTTCCACTGTATAATCATAAGGGATTTGATTTAGGTCATACCTGAATGGTCTAGGGTCTTCTCCACTTTCTTCAATTTCAGTCTGAATCTGGCAGTAAGGAGTTCATGATCTGAGCCACAGTCAGCTCCCGGTCTTGTTTTTGCTGACTGTATAGAGCTTCTCCATCTTTGGCTGCAAAGAATATAATCAATCTGATTTTGATGTTGACTGTCTGGTGATGTCCATGTGTAGAGTCTTCTCTTGTGTTCTTGGAAGAGGTTGTTTGCTGTGACCAGTGTGTTCTTTTGGCAAAACTCTGTTAGCCTTTGTCCTGCTTCATTCTGTATCCAAGGCCAAACTTGCCTGTTAGTCCAGGTGTCTCTTTACTTCCTACACACCTCAGGGCAAACAATAGAACATTATCATTATTCAGAAAAAATCTCCCGTGATTTCTTCCCATGAGTATCCCTCCCTTTTGAATGTAACTATTAGCTTCAGTTCTGACACTGTGGATGGTTTGCCGTCTCTAACACACAAACACGCGAGTGTGAACATTCAGTGTGCCCCTGTGTCTGTGTTCTTTCACTCAAAATACCATTGGTGAGAGCCATCCGTGTCATTGTTCCCCAGAACCGCAGTTTGTTATTTCATAATTGCTCTCATAGACCATGTAAGTTTGCCATGATGTATTAATCCATTTAGCTATAATGAACATTCAAGGTGTTTCCAGTTGTTGATTTACAAAAACAATGGGCTATAGTGGGCATGCTCACTTGTAATTCTATGTGGGCACATTTCCTGGGGATATGTGCTTTGAGTTTAAGGCGTTTGAACTGTCTTCATTATTGGGATAGATTTCCAGCTTCTCCATATACTCACTAATAGCATTTTCTAGCTTTTAACATTTTAGCTGTTCTGCGGGGCGTATAGTACTTGCCTTACGGATTTAGTTTATATCTCTCGGATGACTAATGAGTTGAGTACTTTTTATGATGTTCATTGGCCCTTTCAAAATTCTTATTTGTGAAGAGTCAGAGGGTTGTATTATCTTTCATTAATACAATTTTTATGAATTTAATTTCTTAATTTTAATTTTAATTGAGCATAATTTACTGATTTATCATTATTTTGTGTTAATGATCTTCACCTCTTTTTAAAGAAATCTCTGCCTCCTCCAAGGTCTGGATTGTTCTTGTTCAGTCACTAAGTCATATCTGACTCTGCGACCCCATGAACTGCAGCACAGCAGGCTTCCCTGGCCTTCACTATCTCCCAGAGTTTGCTCAAACTCATGTCTATTGAGTCAGTGATGCCATCCAGCCATCTCATTCTCTGTCGTCCCCTTCTCCTCTTTCCCTCAATCTTTCCCAGCATCAGGGTCTTTTCCAATAAATCGGCTCTTCACATCAGGTGGCCAAAGTATTGGAGCTTCAGCTTCAGCATCAGTCCTTCCAAAAACAAAGGGTTAACTTCCCTTAAGAAATTGTCCAAAGACAAAGGGTTAATTTCCCTTAGGGTTGACATGTTTGATCTCCTTACAGTCCGAGGGACTCTCAAGAGTCTTATCCAGTATCACAGTTTGAAAGCATCAATTCTTCAGTGTTCAGCCTTCTTTATGGTCCAATTCTCACATCCCTACATGACTACTGGGAATAGCTTAGCTTTGGCTATGCAGATCTTCATCTGCCAATTGATGTCTCTGATTTTTAATACACCGTCTAGGTTTGTCATGGTTTTTCTTCCAAGGAGCAAGTGTCTTTTGATTTTCTGGCTGCAGTTACTGTCTGCAGAGATTTAGCATCACCCATTTCACTCCCAGTTCTAAGTGGGCTTTGGACCCTGATATCTGGATCCTGTTCTCTTGTTTCAGCTGTCAGTTTAAAGCTCTCATCTGCCATCCAGCCTCTCACTTGTTTTTCCCAAATTTGGCAAATGCCTCTAGAGCTGTGATGACCAATACAGTAGCCACTGGTCACATCTAAGTATTTAACTTTAAATTAACTAAAGTTAAAACATTAATATTCCATTTCCCACTCATAATAGTCACTCTTCGAGGGTTCAATGGCCACAAATGGCCCGTAGCTACCATTTTAGACAGAGAACACGTAGAACTTCTTAGCCATCAGGAAAGTTCTGCTGGACAGAGCTGGTCTAGGGAAAATGCTGGCCTCCTGTGCCCGGGTCACCTCTGTGAGTCTCTCCTTCTTCCACACCTTGGTTGCTTCATTCTTCTCTTCCTTGGTATCACTCTGATACCTTCAAACTGATTTTAATTTTTTTTTTCTGCTTTCCTACTTGTTTTCAGTAAGAACGCTGGTCCTTGTTATTTGGCCCATCATAAACAGGACAAAGACACTGTATTACTTTCTACATTTCATTTTTGATGTAGTCTGCTCTTTGCATTATCCATTTAAGCGTACTGTACTCTTATTCCAAATTGTATTTGCAGTCACCCTGTTTGTTTATTTTCTTGAGCAGATTTCTGAACTGATATTATTTCTCCTCCTCAGTGATGGGATATATTATCCAAGGCTTCACATCCACTTGTCTTGTCTGTCTTTGTTGTTGCTGTTCTTTAGTCCTTAAGTCATGTCTGACTCTTTTGCAACCCCATGGACTGTAGCCAACCAGGCTCCTCTGTCCATGGGATATCCCAGGCAAGAGTACTGGAGTGGGTTGTCATTTCCTATTCCAGGGGTCTTTCCTGACCCAGGGATCAAACCTGTGTCTCCTGCATTGGCAGAGAGATTCTTTACCTCTGAGCCTTTGTTTGTCATGGATTCCTGTTAGTTTCACTGTCTTGGGATAAGTGTGTGTGTGTGTGTTCTGGGGGTGTGTACATGAACATGCTCAGGGTTTCTGCATCACCTTTAGCAGAGAATTGATGTCCTGTGCCCACTAACATTACAAGTTCAAGTCTTGTTTCATCAGAGATGTTTTGCTTCAATTGATGGCCCAGGGAAGCTGGCTCACTGCTAAGTTGAAAGACTTGGGCCACCAAATATAAATTTTACAGTCCCCCTTTAACAAAGGATGTAGTTCTTTATATAGGAAGCTAATCTTCACTTGGGGTCTTCGCCTTCAGACTGATGTCAGTAACAAGTGATTGACCAAGAATCATTTTAATTTTGGGCCAGAAAGTATATCTGTATTTCAAGCATGCAGTGGATTCTCCTTCTCATGTTCAGTCTGACCTATATTTTTTATATTCAATATACGTTTAATCCAAGATTTCTGTGTTTGAAGTAGAATCAGAGGATTCTCTACATCTGTTCTGTCTTCTATCTTGAGCGGAAATCCCACATATTTATTTTTCACACGTTATCACTTTCCATTCTCACACTGGCCTTAAAGTAGGTATCACAACCATTATTTTCAGGGAAAGGAAAGAGACTTGGAGCAGTTATTAGCTGTGTGACTCTGAAAAGCTATCTGATAGAGGATTCTATTTCCAAAGCCTCTCATCTTTCCTGACACGCCATTCTAGAACCATCAAAGCTCCCTGCTTCTAAGCCCTGGGAGGCCGGGCATCCACCATCAGTGAACAATCCCATCAGGATATGGGAAGCCACAGGTTCAGGAAGAGCAGCTTTGACTGGGAAGCCACAGGTTCAGGAAGATCAGCTTTGACAGGGAAGCCACAGGTTCAGGAAGAGTAGCTTTGACAGGGAGCCTTTATCTGGCTAGGCACGTGAAATGAAGTCGGTAAATATTTGGGGAACAAGTGCTCAGTTTCCACTAAGAAGGCACTGGGCAGTGGAGGCAAGAGGATGTGGAGTTGTCAACACAGATTCTACTATTTATCCCTGCGTCCTCTAAAGACCTAATAATGCTGCTGTGTGCTCTCCTGTGAGTGATTTGGGGAGATGAACTCAGAGCAGAGCTCCGGGCTTCTTGAGCAGTTGAAAGACTAGCAGTTGGCAGTGAAGAGTGTTTGTTTTTGAAGAGCAGCTAGCATGATTTGAGCACAGTGTCTGGAACAAGCTGAGCATCTGATAAATAGTCATTAAATGGACGGATGAACAGATAGATGGATGGATGGATGAACTGGTGGATGGATGGATGAAAGAGTAGAATACAAAATCAATTACATGAAGCTAAAATGAGGGACACCTGCTATAATAGCATTTTATGTAAGAATAAGTAAATCTGCTATTTACTGGGGATACCTACTAATATATACTTTTGAATTTTCTGTTAGCTCTGATCTTGATCAGAAATCTGTAAGAGACTATTTCCCAACTTCCGATTGAGGACACTGAGATGAATAATCTCACACACAACCAGTCCTGAAGTTTGGATCTTTCCAATTCGAATATCTGCACAGAACATGAGGTTTCAGCCTGATCATAAGCTCTCTGCTTTACTTTTGAGACTGCGTCTAGGAGTGGAGTGGAAGAATGGTGTGCAGACCCTTAGATGGGCTGGGATGCGGAGAGGGCATCAGGCCACAGGAGGGGCATGTCCTCTCTGCGGTGGGCTGGCTGGACCTCTGCAAAGTCACGATGTTTGTTCAAGGCACAGTGTAACATAAAAGTCATGGAATGGTGACTGGGTGGAGGGGGTCTCACTGTCTGAAAACCGGGCTTGTGAGACAAGAGGGACAGAGGGAGGTTTCAGCCAGAAGATGAGGCATTTTCTTCCCATGTCAGAGGGCTGTTACAGGGCAAAGGGAACAACCTTCCACAGGGTGAAATACAACTTCAGAAGTCCAGAGTTTCGACCTTTCCATCTGCTCCCCGTGGGAACCAACAGTGTTAACTGCTGTGCTTGTATCACCGTTTGCTCTCGTCTGGGAGAAGGCAAGGTGGAGAGATGCTTTCCAAGGGCCTTTGAAAAGCCATTATCTAGGATCAGAAACAAGGGCTGGTTTGTTCTGTTCTCTTTCCTTTCTTCCTGAGACATCAGCAGTCACAGCTCATCTGGCTGGATCTCTTCTGGGCCGGGCCAGTAGGGAGCCCGCAGGCTTGGCAGGAATCAGCAATAATTGCCCTGCTTGAGCAGATAAGAGTGACATGCAAATTACTCAGTGCAACCCAGAATAACAGAAGACAAGAAAGCTCTTCACAGCAGCATTTCCTGGGAAGGTTGGAATAATCATCAGACTCTTCAATGGCCTGAATGGGCCCCACGCAGCAGCAGGCCTTGGTCTGGGGTCTTGGGGGCCGATTCCAGCATCGACTCCTGTCAGCTCATTCATGGGAGCTCGTCAGATGTCAGTTCAGGGAAGTCAGCTCTGCTGGATAGAAATTCACATCCCTCCCAACCTGACCACCACAGAAGATCTGTGACCACGTCCATCTCCAAAATGGGACAGTGGCCCGTATGGCTCTCGCTGTTGGACACTGCAAAGTGGAGGCGTGTCTGTGGCCTGGCCTGGGGCCTGGGCAGATGCTGGCTGGCTAATGACAGATGAGCCTGAATCTGATACAGAAGACCTCACAACAGAAATCTGGACGTGGAGAGGAAAGTCCTAGATTCCCGGATTGAGCAGACCTAGGCTCACCTGGGGCTTTATGGCCTCGGTGCCTGGCCGACAGACAAGCCAGTCTACTGAAGCCAGAAGGGCCTCTTTTGGACAGTTTAATAAACTCTGATGCAGGGACACATCAGTAAAAAGTGTGATGAAGGGTTGATGGACGTGATATGGTTCACATGGAGCCTGGTATAGACAAAGCCGTAACCAGCATCCCACTATGACCCTCCTCCATCCCTAGTCATGGTGGCCCGGCCATGGAATTCTTACATAGGACCTGCACGGGCCAAGCAGTGGGCTGTTGGTCTCCAAGAAAAACTGGACTCTCGGTGTCCTGGGTTGTCCCCCTCTGGGCCTCTGCTGCCCTCTCTGCTCCTGGCTTTTCTGCCCGTGTCATTTTGACTTGAGAAAGTTCCAGTGTTCCGGGCCCCCAATCCTGCCTGACCCACCCGCAGCAGCTGCGTATCATCTGAGTTCAGCCCCGAGGCTATTACTCAACCTCCTTAGAGATCTTCGCGTGGTTCACTGCTTCTGTTCACTTCTGGGCATGGAGCGGGAACTCAGTAAATATTTGCTGAATGTAATTCAACTGAAGGGAAAAGCCAAGAGAAAAGTGTTTCTGATGTTTGTTTGTTTGTGACCCAGCTTCTATGTAAGTGGCACGTTTAACCCGATATTAGCACATGTGTTCAGAAGTAGGAGGGGCCCTCTTTGATGACAGAACAACCGACAAGGAGGCAGAAGGTGACTACGTGTGGTTTCACGTGTGCTAAGAGGCCAAACCGAGAAGGAAATGAGCAGGTGAGAAGAGACCCCGTAGTGCAGATACACAGACCTGGGTCCCTTCTCCCCACCTCAGCTCCTAAGGGCCAAATTAGCAATTTCAGTCCTGGGATGATTACAGACAGAGGGTCCTGGGAGAATCCACAGAGTGTTCTGAGCCGGCTGCAGGTCTGGATGCATCCGGCACACATACAGGGGTAAGTGAAGACATTATTCAGCTTGCAACAGACAAATGAAAGCTATTTTTATTCTACAACTATTTCAGTTCAGTTCAGTTCAGTCGCTCAGTCGTGTCCAACTCTTTGCGACCCCATGGACTGCAGCACGCCAGACCTCCCTGTCCATCACCAAGTCCTGGAGTTCACTCAAACTCATGTCCATCTAGTCAGTGACGTCATCCAACAATCTCATCCTCTGTCGTCCCCTTCTCCTCCCGCCTTCAATCTTTCCCAACATCAGGGTCTTTGCAAATGAGTCCGTTCTTCATATCAGGTGGCCAAATTATTGGAGTTTCAGCTTCAGCTACAACTATTTACCCCTCAAATAAGCCAAACTGTTGAACCACTTCTTCTGGATGGACCTCAAGAATAGGCTTGTCTTGCTGGCTCCTTCCTGTGCAAAGCATAGTAGGAGTTTTTCTATTTTCCCCAGTCCTCTCCACCTTCCACTGTTCCTGCTCGGGTAGGGAATTTTATATCCATGGATTAAATTAATACTCTTTTCATTTTGCTCTGAGCTTATTTCCACTTCTCAGATTTTCACACCAGCAGGGCTCCTCCTGTGAGGCCTAGAAATGGGCGATGCCTTTGCTGGCTCCTCCTGGCTGGGTGGTGTGGAGATAGATGCCCCACAGGAATCAGACTCAGCTTACATGCCCTCCCAAACGCCGTGTGCCTGACCCTGCAAGGAAGGCAGCACCCCCGTCACGTCACAGGGACTCCCTCCCCAGACTGCACTTTCCTCCTGGCACCGCATCCCTTCCACAGGGATCTTAACACAGTCTCATGGAGACCAACTTGGTGCTCTCAAGACAAGAACCCAGAATGGCAGGGGCCTGCTTCTCTTCCTGCTGTGTCCCCGCACCCGGCAGAGGCCCCGTGCGGATCACTGCTGATGGAACACAGCTACTGGTGGGTCGAGGAGCCAGCACTGAGATGTAAACAGCCCAGGGAAGAAAGCTCCCTTCCATCCCACAAGATAAAGTGCCCACAGTCAGAGGCTGCTCCGAGAGGAGTTGAGAAAAGCCCCTGGGGCAGGACATGGCAGCGTGGACAGAGGAGCCTGGAGGGCTACAGCCCACGGGGTCGCAAAGAGTCAGACACGACTGAAGTGACTTAGCACGCACTCCAGTTCACAGACCGCATATTGATCAGGGCTTAATGGGAACAGGAAGGGAAGATAATGATAAGGAAGGAAGTTCGGGGAACACTTCCCAGAATGGAGAGTAAAAGGAAGACGTGGGAAAGCTCAGAAAACATGAATGACGTTGAGGACAGATCTTGAGACTCCAGAACCAGGAAACGGAGGCGCTGGGGAGCAGCCCAATCAGACGCCACCGAAGCCAGGCCTGAGCACGTCACAGAAGGAGACGCCCTGAACTCCGCAAGTCACGAGATGTCTCTCCAAGCAGACAGTGCAAACACGGGAATACGCCTCTGAGAAAGGATTCCATTTCAGGAACCAGGGGAAATAACCCTACTGTGCACCTGACTAGACATGTTAATAAAAGGGAAATAGAAATGCGAGTGTAGACAAAGATATGCCCAGGTCAGAGCAGCACTACATAGATAACAGCTAATGATGGCCTTGAAGTGAAATAAATCTACAGGCTGGTTTTCCCTATTAAACACTCAACGCTGCAGCCTAATTCAGAAAAAGAAGAATCAAAAGTCAAAGAAAGAGGTGGAGGCAATAAATAAAGGGAAAATGAAAGGGACGGTGAGATACATTTGTGTAGAATCTGTGCAATGCAGTTTTAAAATGAAAGTTTATTAGGGCATCAAAAGCAAACAGACTGAACCAGAAAGGGGTAAAGCGCCAGGTCCGTCATCTCACAGGTTCATCTTTCCGAACCTTCGCTCCCAGCCAGGGTGACCTGCCGGCCTCTCCCCGCAAGGTAGCCAGCGCCGTCCTTCCAGCTTGGGTCATGCTGGCCCGTGGCCGGGCCCCTCAGCAGCTCCTGCATCACTCAGAATTGAGTCCACCGTCTTCATTGAGGCCGGGAGCCCCCAAAGCCCCCTCACTGCCCTCTCTTTCACCCCATCCCCTTCCATCACCCCCGGCTCAGGCATCAGCAGTCACCTGGGCCTCCTTGCTGTGTTCCCACCTCATCCACCACCTGCCTGCACCAGGGCTTTGCACAGGCCAGGGCCCAACCAGGAAAATACACTGGGCTTTCTGTCCTGTTTGTTAGGACTGTGATAAACTGTCACCTTCCGAGTGAACCCAGTACAGCACCCCTGTCACTGACCCTGTGTCTGCATTAATCTCCTTTCATCATCTGATAGAGACTAAGATTGGGCTTCCCTGGTGGCTCAGTTGGTAAAGAATCTGTCCGCATTCCAGGAGCTGCAGGAGATGAGGGTTCAATCCCTGGGCTGGAAAGATCCCCTGGAGGAGGAAATGGCAACCCATTCCCATATTCTTGCTTGGGAAATGCCATGGACAGAGGAGCCAGGTGGGCTATAATCTTTGGGAATCACAAAGAGTCGGACATGACTGAAGCAATTTAGCATGCACACACACAGAGACTGATTCATTTTTCACCTTTAAATCAATATCCCCTTCCCTCCCCCTTCTCTCTCTCTCTGTCTGTCTCTGTCTCTCTCTCTCTCTCTCTCACACACACACACACACACACACACACACAGTTGGCACAAGTATTTCCACACATAAAGGAAGAAATTCCATCCGGCCAGGACCCCGCCTGCTGGGTTCTACTTCAGCATCAGAACAGGCGGCATGACCATTCTCACTCCGGACCAGAGTGGGATGGCACCCCAGGCGCCCACCTCCAACAGGCTCCCCTGTTTCCGAGTCAATGGCCACGTGTGCACGCATTGCATTTCATTACGAGGAGCGTCCACTTGACTTCACTGTGGGCCCCGGGACAGAGCGGGAAGGGAGGGCAGCTACAGGCTCACGTTCCCCCATCCAACCGTTCATTTAGGTTCCTTTAGTTTGTGGTTTCTGAGCACCTAGAACCCGCTGGACAGTCTCCTGGGACCTGGGGCTTGGCAGGGAGGGAGGGGCCAAGACAGATCAGGTTCCTGAGAGTTTGCAGCAGAATCGACATTCGAGGGGCCAACAGCTCATGAACAAGGGACCCTGGATGACGATGATGGTGAGAGATGCTTTGAGGTGAGGAGCCAGGGGGATGCTTTAGGCACCCAGAGCAGGGGAGGGCCAGGAGGGAGGTCGGGGAGGGGTGGAGATGGGAACTCAGAGCCAAGGAGAGGACCCAGCCTCAGGAGATGGTCAGAGGGTACTCAGCGGGCAGGGAGTGGACAAAGTGCTGCAGACAGAGAGGGCGGCAACAAGAGCAAAGATCCGGAGATGGGGAGCAGCTGAGTAGAGGCGCAGCTGGACTCCAAGTCCACGGGGACGGGAGGGGACTGCCGTCTGGCCTCTGGACCCCAGGCGGTGGCCTCCCGGTTTTGGCTTCACCACACTGCTGCTCTGCGGCTGGTGTGGGGCCGCGTGTGCACACAGAGACAGAGCCAGGCTGGGAACTCAGAATCAAAAAGACCCGATGGCTCAGAACCAGGCCCGTGGGCACTAGTGTTCAGGGAGACGGATGGTTAACACAGAACCCGGGCTTGGGAGGCAGGCCAGGGCAAGCTCCTGACTCTCCCCCAGCCAGACCCGGCTGTCCTGTCGCTGGAGGAGCAGCTGCCCTGTCCCCTCCACAGGCGAGGACCAGGGCACGTGGGTGCCCTGGCCTCCCCAGGAACCTGCGTGTGAGACGCCGGATGCGGGCAAAGCCAGTTCACAGGCGGAAAACACTCACCCCCTCCCCCACAACTCATACCCGAGCTTCTAGGGGGTTTCCCCACCCCCTCGTTGAGATCTGGCCTCCAGCCCAAGTGTCAGGCCCTGCCATTAACCTTCAAGGCCCCTCAATTAGCAGCGGAGAGGGGTCCCTGGCAGGTGTCAGGATTTAGAGGGATGGTACCCAGGGCTGCTTTAAAAGGGTCTAAGTGTTCTGCTGGAGGGAAGCCCAGGAGGCATCGATCCGCTGCAGGTGGGGGCCCCCGCGAGAGGCTCCGTCCCCAGACCCCACCCTTCCTCGGGAGAATGTCTGCAGGGGGCCACGGGGACACCGAGACCCCGTCTCTCTCTCACCTCTTCTGCACACCACTCCTTACAGGTGGATGGAGCCCCTGCGACTGAGTGAGGCACGGTTCTGGGCCTGAAGAGAAGAGCTCTGTGGACTCCTGCCCTCCACAGCTTTCTGCAAGCAATGAACCTGAGTCGGGTGGCTCCTGGAAAAGGAGAGCAGCCCGTCAGCATCTGCTGCGTGAAGGTGGACCAGAGCCTCCCCGTGCGGACCCAAAGTGGGACGCCCCAGGTCCCCATCTGCCCCTGAAGAGTCACGTGGACTCTGACCCACCTGCCAGCCTCCCCGAGAGTCAGCATCCCCATCCGACAGTGCAAATAACACAGCAACTTGAGGACAGCTTGTTGAGGCCCCTGTGGACTGATTCGAGCACTGCCGTCTGTAAGGCCTGGGTCAATGTCCCCCGACCCCAGGCGGTGAATCTAGGAAGAGCTTGGAGGGCAGTAGCGGGTTTGCCGTCAGACGGGAAAGGCCTTGAGTGGACGCTTGGCTGGATTCTGCCTGAGATGCTTCAGGTCGTGACCCCTCGGACCTCAGCTCCTGTTCCACGTACAATCTTCCCTGAAGAGGGATCCTCTTGGCACTGGCCCCGGGGGTTGGGAAGACCCTGGTGCAGGAGGACCCGGGACCCCAGGTCTATGGAGGCGAACTCCCTTCGGGCTCCCGTCGCTGGGACTTCATGCCTTTGCGGGCTCCAAACCCAGGATGGTGGGTTTGACCCCCATGCCCCTGCTTCTATGCCCTTCTCCACAGCGCCAGAAGTCCCCTTCATTAGAAGCCTATCTCGATTTCTAAAAGCCAGTTTCCAAAGGAATAGGCTCCTTGGAGAAATGGTTGATTCGCGGGCTTGCGGTGGGGAGAATGTGATTGGAGAATGGCTTGTGGTGGGGAGAATGTGATTGGACAATGGCTTGTGGTGGGGAGAATGTGATTGGACAATGGCTTGTGGTGGGGAGAATGTGATTGGACAATGGCTTGCGGTGGGGAGAATGTGATTGGACACACGGGTGAGAATGTGATTGGAAGTGGCTTACGGTGGGGAGGGAATACACCCCCAGTGTGAAGCACCTGTGACACCCCCAAAGTAAGACGTGCTCACGTCACCCCTGCAATGGGCTCCGTGTCAGCTGAAAAAGTTCTGAAGGTCGAAGCTGAGGCACTGACCAATGAAATAAAGTGGAATTGTGCTATAATCCAGAGGGTGAAATAAACACCGTGAGTGTGGATGATGTAGGTAAATGGCTGACTACATAACTGGATGGGGGTGAACAGACAAATCTCTTGCAGAAGAATTCCAAATTGTTTACGAGGACACAGAAAGGGTGAGGAGAGGGACTTCACAGACGGGAACTAGGAAAGGGAAGCCCCCACTGGCCACAGCTAGAGAAAGCCCATGTGCAGCTACAAAGACCCAGCCCAGCCAAGAATAAAATATAAATACATAAAAACAAAAGCTTTTTAAAAACCACTGTATTGTTAGAAGTGCCCTTTCACTAAAAAATGTAGAAATTGTAAAAATTTGTAAAATTTGTAAAAAGTAAAATGTAAAAATGTAGAAAAAAGCCAGATCTTCCTGCTGCAAAAAACTGACTGTGCTGTCCCCCTCTGCCGAGGGTCCCCTCCCTTCCAGGGACCCAGAGGGAGGGCCCGTGGCCAGCACCCCATCAAGTGTGCGTTCCAGAAAGCCCTGCCTTGCTGCCCTTGACGGAAGCATCAGCCCGGGAGATAGTGGCCGCTGATGGACTCGTTTTATTGCCCTGAAGACCCAGGCGCCACTGGGGGCCTACGGTGAGCTCCTTCTGCCCAGGCAAGGAAAACCGCAAACTAAAGCGGTGTGCTTGGCGCCCAGTGCCCCCTCGCCCCCCACACAGTCTCAGACCTTCCCTGCGGGCTCCACAGTCTGGGTCACAGTGGACGTGGGCAAGCCGCTCCAGACAGAAAGCCCAACTGTGTCACCAAGGAGACGCTAAAGGTCTCAGATTCTGGGCCACCTCTGCCTGCGCAGATATTCGAGGTATGAAGGGGACCCAGGAGGGTTTTCTGTGGGCAGATGTGAGCAGAGGGGAGAGAAGCAGAGACGCCACCTTAGACCCCGCCCTCCGGAAGGTCCGAGTCACCTTTGCAGGAAGAGCCTGGCGGCTGCAGGGCTTGGAACTAAGGACAAAGAGACGAGCAGCTGGACTGGAGGCCCCCCGGGCCCCCTCCCCGGAGCTGGACTCGAGGGCCCCAGCCGCGAAGATGGGAAGTGGACACCACCGCAGGGCCCACCCCAGGGACGGATGGCCTTCGAAGCGCCCCCGGCACGTCACAATCCCGCTCAGGCAACACACGGTCAGCAAGAGAGGAGGGGCCGGAGGGGGCGGGGAGGCCGAGGGGCGGGGAGAGCTGGCCACGCCCACCGCGCAGGGGCTTCACCCAGGGCAGCCCCACCAAGAGGCGGCGGACACCCCGCTTTCAATCACATTTCAAGTCTGCTTATCACACGGGACCGAGCGTACTAATAATTGACTTCCACAGCTTTTATCCTGGAGAAGGAAATGGCAGCCCACTCCAGTATTCTTGCCTGGAGAATCCCATGGACAGAGGAGCCTCACAGGCTACAGTCCATGGGGTCGCAAGAGCCAGATACGACTGAGCAACTAAACCACCATCACCACCATAGCTTTTATTCCCTGAGATGACAAGAAACTCCACGGTCCTTCTGGCATTTTCACCCGGGGCTGAGGACCCCACAGGCTGAACTTAAAGGTCAGAGAGGAAAGAAAGAAATCCTGCTGCATCATGGCAACCTTTGACACCTGTGCACAGACCGTACATGCACGTGCAGGCATGTTCCCAAGAAACCTTGAAACCGAAGTGTACACAGCTGTGGGACATGATCATACGGTGGAAGGTTTTTAACCTAACTTCTGATCATGGACCTCTCGGCTGCTTCCCTGTTTGGGAAGTTGCTGGGATGAGCTTTCCCAGCCTTCTCTCCAGCTGCCGGCAGGAGAGGAAACGCTCCTGAAATGGGCGTCCCGCCCTTCACGAGCAGGTGCTCGGCTGGGGAATGATTAGACCCTCCCCTCCAGCTTGCCACCGGATCTTTCCTGGCCGGCCCGGTCCCGGTGGTGCCTCGTCCTTCAGCCTGCCTCCTCCACGGCCCACGGTCTCCCTAGCTCTGACAGCAACAGCCTACAAGCCCTCGGCTCCCAGCCTTCTGGGCTTCAGCATGCAGCATGTATGCTCCCGGGAAATAAGGCCGAGATGGAGCCGGTTCTCTCCCGGACTCTTAAGTGACATTGTTCCACGAGGAAATAACGCTCTGCATTCTGATGTCCCCAGGAAACGCCTCCCCCGAGAGCTCGGCAGTGTCTGCACGGCCCCTGGAGGGCCAGCAAATGAACAGGCGGTGGTAATGACCCTCCCTGGGCCCTGGGCAATTACACACAATATTGGCCTCTCCATTACCTCTGCACTCATCACATCGTGACTGGCGTTATAAACCAGCGCTTAAACTCTCAGAGAACGAACCTCAGCAAACTCGTACGAAAGCCTATTTGGCCCCAAACATCGAGTGCACTACACGCATTAGACACCATCCCAGGCCCTAGGGAAATGGTGGTGACAGAAGACCGTCGGATACAACTCGGTGATCAACAAGTCAGACAGAACGCTGTAAGCCGGGAGAAGCAAAGCCAGTGTGTCTGGAGACTCAGGACCAGTGGGGACACAGTTCAGAGGGGAGCAGGGGGTCACGGGGGCTTCCCAGAAGGCTCAGTGATAGAGAACCCATCTGCCGATACAGGAGACACAGGACACTCGGGTTCAGTCCCTGAGATGGGAAGATGCCCGGAGCGGGAAATGGCAACCCACTCCAGTATTCTTGCCTGGAACATGCCATGGACAGAGAGCCTGGCGGGCTACAGTCCACAGGGTCGCAAAGAGTCAGACAGGACTGGGCGCACAGACACACACAGCGTCCAGGGCTTTCTCTGCGGTAGAACACCCTTCAAGCTGAGACCTGGATGGTAAATATAGGTTACTCAGGGCACTCAGCAGGTGGGCTGAACACCAGGCACTGGGGAAAAGGCCAGGGAAAGAAAGTGCCTATGATTTGTAGGAACAAAGCACAGGATGGTGCACGGAGAAGCAGAAGCTGAGGGGCAGGGCTGGTGGGTTGAATCACGTCCCCTGAAGATGCTGAGGTGTGACGCCCATACAGTGAGTATGACCTCTTTGAGAAACAGGGTCTTTGCAGATGGTCAGGTCAAGGTGAGGTCTTTAGGGGGACCCCAATCCAGTAGGACTGGTGTTCTTAAAGTAGAGGGAAATTTGGACCCTGAGACAGACGTGGGCTGAGGGAAGACGGCATGAAGACAGGGGAGAGGACGGCCCCCTACACACCAAAGGCAGGCCTGGAACAGACCCTCCCCTGGAGCCCTCAGGAGGGACCAACCTCTGCCTTCAGACTTCCGTCCTCAGAGGGTGACGCAGTGAATGCCTGCTCTCTAAGCCAGGCCTTCTTATCACTGAGCAGGACCCTGAGGGCCCTTCCTTACAAGAGACCCCTCCCTCCATGCCCCCCACCTCTTGTTTGTAGGGAAGTTTTAGCCTGCAAGGCCTTCCCCAAGTTCCAAAGAGCAGATTTAATCAGAGGAGTGAGAAAATGCTGAAACAAAGGAAAACAGTCAAGCAAGACAAAATAATAGCAGTTTAGCCACAAAACCAAGTCAAGGACCTTTAGTTCCTCCTCAAGGGCTACCGATAATATACTGAGCCATGTCCTTGGGCTCTTTTGCAGATACTGAAACCCCCTTCAGGTGGAGAAGTTAACTGCATGCTGCCCACCAGCACATAGACCCCAGACCTGCTGGAACCAGGAGGCTGATGCCCGAGATTCCTGAGACATCACCAGTTACTTCCCCAGCTCCCAATCAGAACACTGTCCAGGAGCTGACCCTCTCCCTCACCCGGTCTTGAAAAGCGCTTCCCTGAAAACCATACAGGATCTGCGTCTTCTGAGCATGAGCTGCCCCTCTACTCTCCTTCGCCGCCACTCGGTGTCAGCAGACTGGCTTTGCTGTGTGTTGGGCAAGTGAACAGAGTTTGGCTCAGTAACAGTCTGTAGTATTTTCATGGCAGCTGACACAGGTGACTCCAGCTGGTGAAACTTAGTCAAGGGGGGGCCTTTCTGCCAATGTCAGAATTTTACATTGAACCCCCAGGGTAGGAAGGCTACCAAGGAGACGGACGCAGCGGGTGAGGTGAGATGATCAGATTCAGGTTTAAGAAGATGCCCTGGTGGAGGTACCACCCAGACCACAGGGTCAGAGTTCATGATGGGACACAGAAGGTCATCTTCTGGAGCAAGTATCTGCCACTGTCCCTAAAATGCACCGCCCCATCCAGAGCAGAATATAAATACAGGCAGTCATGAAAAGAAACAGAGAAACATCACTCTTAGATAATAGAAACGCCATCAAGAAAACTAGTGCAAGGGAATCCGGAGGTAGGGAGAGCAAACAAGGGCTTTCCAATAAGCGAGAAGATGAACCGGGCTACGCTTGAAACTTCTTTTCTTCAAAATGTACCCATTAGAGAGTGAAGTCAAGGCACAGGTCCTGGCTTCTGGTCATCATATCATTGTAGAGTCACTGGTAAAGAACTTGGTCTTTCCCCTTGAACCACAGAGCAGGTTACAGACTCTGGGCAGAGGCAGAGCAGAGCTGTGTCCTGGGAACAGACGCTGGAGGTGAGCACACGTTGACCCCTGGCTTTCTGCATGTGCTTTTTTGCGTGTGACCCCCAGCTTCCGGGCAGTAGCAGCGAGCCCCTGTCTGAGCACAGCATGAGATGGGACAAGGCCGGAAGGATCTGAGAAGGGGGTCCTCAGCCAAGAGCGGGGCTGCAAAAGCCAGGGTGAGCGTCCGGCTTGACAGAGAGTGCTGTTGGGGACCAAGAGGAGACCAGAGACTCTGGGAATGGCCAAGCAGGAATAACCTGGTATTCTCCAGTGGCCAGTGGAGGCCCAGACGCCTCCTTGAGCGTCCTGGGTATCTGGTTGAGAACTCAGACAGATCTGAGCCAGGAGTCAGAATAATAATACAGGAAGGAACCACACACTCAGGCTCAAACCAAAGTTCACTTGTCATAACAACATAAAAGAAATCCTGACAAAAGAAAGTAAATCTGCCTTTTAGGAAAACAAACAAAAACGCAAAAACCTTTTAAGGAAGGGAATATAATCTCCCCTCCCTAAAATGTATCACCACAATGTCCAGAGAATACTGAAAATATTATCAGCCATCAGAAGAGATGGAAGAGAATGCCCCTCAGGTAATAATAGAAAAAGCATCAGGAGAAACTGATGTGGAGTGAGTTAGATGTTGAGACAGTAAACAGGGCTTTTAAACAGCTATTTTCAATATGCACAGTGATTTAAAGTGAAGGATGGCTGTAGTGAGCGAACGAGTAGTGGTCTCAACAGAGAAATAGATACCATAAAAATAACCATACAGAAATTCCATAACCGAAAAGAACGATGTATGAATTTTTAAAATTCACTTTAGAGGGATTAAAAGAGATTGCATATTGCAGAAGGAAGTGTGAACCTGAAGACAGAGAAATGAAAATTGCCTAATTTGAAGAACAAAAAAAAGTGTGTTAGCTACATACATACAAAGGACCCACTATTTGACTTCCCGTCAGAAACCCTGGAGACCAGGAAAAAGCTAAGCCGTGTCTTTGAAGTATGAAAAAAGATGACCTCCTAAACCAGAATTACAGAACCAGCGCAATGTAATTCAAAACAAATGTGAAAGAAATAAAGACAATTTCTCATAGAAGGGAAATTAGTCACCGATGAACCAAAAGTAAAAGAAATGCCAACAGAAGTTCTTCAGGCGGAAGATAATGATATAGAATGAAAACTCAGATAGCAGAGAAGATTGAAATGCATTGGGTGAGTGATTATTAAGATAAGTCATATCGTGATAACACTGTACTGTGGGACTGACAATGTATCAAGGTATAAAATATGTAAGAACAATAGTGCAAAGTACAGGAGACTAAGGATGATGCTGCTGGAGGTTCTTAAACTTTTGATTAAATCACTTAATATTAACCCCAAGAGACTGATAAGATAAGGATCATGTTGAAACACCCAAGCACTTAAAACACATTCACCACATATGCAAATACGCACATGCGTGGAAAATGAAAATACTGGTAAAGGACATAAACAACATTCTAAATTATAGTTGATTAAGAAAAGCAGGAGAGAAGTAAGGAACAAAAATCAGAACAAATAACAGAAAGGGTATATTACACCTAACTATATCAATAATTCCCTGGTGGCTCAGAGGATAAAGCGTCTGCCTGCAATGCAGGAGACCCAGGTTCCATCCCTGGGTTGGGAAGATCCCCTGGAGAAGGAAATGGCAACCCACTCCAGTATTCTTGCCTGGAGAATCCCATGGACAGAAGAGCCTGGCGGGTTACAGTCCACGGGGTCGCAAAGAGTCGGACACGACTGAGCAACTTCACACACACACATATATCAATAATTACCTGAAATGTAAATGGGAAATAATACTCCAAGTAAAAGACAGAGATTATTGGCATGCATCCCAAAGAAAGACTCAAGCATATTCTATTCACAACAGAAAACATTTAAACATTAAAGATACAATTTGAAAGTGAGAAATTGGGGAAAGACATGCCATGCAAGGGCTTCCCAGGTGGCGCTAGTGGTAAAGAGCCTGCCTGCCAGTGCAGGAGACACACGAGATGCCGGTTCAGTCCCTGGGTTGGGAAGATTCCCTGGAGGAGGGCACGGCAACCCTCTCTAGTATTCTTGCCTGGAGAATCCCATGGACAGAGGAGCCTGGTGGGCTACAGTCCATAGGGTTGCAAGAGAATCAGACGCGAAACAGCAACACAGCTACTGATAGGGACCATGCTTCATGTGCTTTTGGCAAGTATATATCTTCCTAGCTGAAATTTCTCTTCAAAGCTTTTGTTTAATTGGATTAAACAATTCTTACTGTTTCTTCTTATATTCTTCTTATTGAGGTTTGGGGGTCCTTTACATATCCTAGATAAAACTCCTTTGTTAGATATATGATTTGCAAACATTTCTGACTGATTGCTTTATTTTCTTAACAAGGTCTTTTGAAGTGCTAAAGTTTTAAATTTGGTAAATGGCAACCCACTCCAGTACTCTTGCCTGGAGAATCCCATGGAGGGAGAAGCCAGGTAGGCTACAGTCCATGGGGTCGCAAAGAGTCGGACACGACTGAGCGACTTCACTTTCACTTTCAACGTCCAATTTACCATTTTTTTTCTCTTTTTTATTTCTCATTTGTAAGAATTGTTGCCCAATCTAAGATTACAAGGGACTTTCATCATGTTTCCTTCTAGAGGATGCTTAGCTTTGGATTTTATAGTTAATTCTATAATGCTTTTTGAGTTAATTTTTGTGTGTGGTGTGAGGTAAGGATCCTAGTTTATTTTATTCTATGTATGTGGATATCCTGTCATCCCAGAACCATTTGCTGAAAAGACTGTTCTTTTCTTCACTGAATTATCTAGGCAGCTTTATCAAAAGTCAAGAGATAATAAACATCGGGATATACTGCTTGACTTTCAAATTTGTCCCATTAACCATATACCTTTCCTTGGATCAACACTACTGATTTCTGAGCATTATACCAAGTTTCAAAATAGACTTGTGCGCTTCCCCCAACATTCCTCTTCTTTTTCCGTTTTTGTTCTATTTCCATATACATTAGGATCTGCTTGTCCATTTCTGCACACAAATTCACTGGAATTTGAAAGAGATTGTGTTGAATTTATAGGTGACTTTTTCATCTGAACAATATTGAATCATCAGATCCATGGCCATGAAATATCCCTCAATTAATTTTTTTTTCATTTCTCTCAGCAATGATTATGAATATCATTTTAGAAGTCATGCTTTTCTGTTGAAATTTATTTCTAAGTATTTATTCTTTTTGATACTATTGCAAATAAAATTATTTGATTAATTTTATTTTTGGATGTTTTGTTGCTAGTTAATAAAAATGCACTTGATTTTGGCATACTGATTGTGTATCCTGTGACCACCTAAATAAAATGAGTAAAGAAGAAATTATAAGGGAAATTAGAAAATGTTTTTCAAACTTAAAATGAAAATGCAACAGAGCAAAAGTTTGTGAAATGCAACTAAAGCTGTGATTAATTGGAAATTTACAATTTTAAACATATATTAAAAGCAAAAGATTTAATTTTGATTATCTAAATTTATCCTAAGAAGCTAGAAAGAGAAAATTGAATCAAAGTAAATAGAATACAGTAGCTAAGGAAGAAAGGAGCAGAGTTAATAAAATTAAAAAATAATTAAAATTTAATTGGTTTTTTGAAAAGACTAATAAAGTTTTAAAACACCTAGCAAGATTGATTAAGAATAAAGAAAACATAAATTAACACTACGAAAATGGAAAGAATAGATATTACTGCAGATCCTGTAGGCATTAAGAAGATAGAAAACTTTATGTCAATGACAATTTAAGGAAAATGGACAAATCCTTTGGAAAGTACAACTTAACAAAATTGACAAAATACACTATGAAAATTTAAAAAAAAATTATAGGTAATGTTCATCACAGATGTAGATAAAATAACCCTTTAAAAACTGGTAGTAAATTGAACCCAGCAATACCTGAATACAAAATATGCTAGAAGTAAGTAGCCATCACAGAAATGCAAAGTTGGTTTAATATTCAGACATCAGTTAATTAACATTCACAGAATAAAAGAGAAAATTTTTTCATAATCTCATTAGATACAAAAAAAAATATTTGACCAACATTCAGCAGCTTTTCATAATGAAAATGTTTAGCAAACTAATAACTGAAGAAAAGTTACTCTGTTAAAAGAGTATCTATAAAAACCAGCCACAACTAACATTACTTAATGGTGAAATGTTGAGTGATTTCTTCCTAGAATTTGGGAGCAAGGCAAAGATGTCTGCTCTATTTATACTGAATAATGTGTGAAAATTATATCCAATGTAATAAGGCAAGGATAAGGAATAAATGCATAGCACTTGAAAGGAAAACCTGCACTTATTTCATTTTAAGAAACAAGTTTCATGTGTGAAAACCAGGAATCTATCAAAACAAAAAACAACTTCTCATGCTGATAAGTGATTTTAGCAAGGGTGAAGAATACAAGGACAGCAAGAGAAACTCAATTGTGTATCTTTAACGTAGCATCAAGAAGATGAAGTTTTTCTATAGCAATAGCATAAAAACAAAAAATATTCAAAAATAAAGAAAAGGAAATATCTGCAAAATCACTATACCAAAAACTATAAAACACTGTTGAGGTTATTTTAAGAATATATACTGAATGGATATACGTGTGTGTGTGTGTTTCATGGGTTGGAAAGTTTAAATTTCATATCAGGTTCAGGTCTCCCTAATTTAATTATTGACAATAGATTCAAGGAATTCCAATCAAAATTGTAAAAGTGTTTTTGGTAAAAATTAAGAAAAACTGTATCTAAAGGTTGTAGAGCTTGAATGGACAATGATTTCTTAGAGAAGAGCAATGAACTTCTAAATTTATTAAAACTTTTACCAAGATGAAAGCTCTGCTTGCTAAAAATAAACATTAAAATTTTAGAAACAAGCCACAGATCATATATATATATGTATTATACATATACAAATTCTCTCTGTATAAATTATACATGCAACTTAAAACCGACCCAGAACCACTTTATCATACCCATAAATATGACCAAGATTAGAAATACTGACAACAAATGTTTTCAAAGATTTAGAACAACTTTATCTTTCACATATTTCTAGTGGAAATGCAAAACGAAACCACCACTTGGTAAAATGTTTTGCTAATTTCTTGAAGAGTTAAACATATATTTACCCTATTACTCTCCAGTCCCTCTTGGAGGGATGATGGAAATATGTGTCCACAAAATAGATTTTATAAGATTGTTTTGAGCAGTCTTAAACATCATAGTCCAAAACAGGAAACCATGCAAATATCCATCAACAATAGAATGGATAAGCAGATGGTGGTTTATCCATGCAGTGAAAAGCTACCCAGTAACAACATGCGTCAAGCTCCTAAAGCACATGCCAATGTAGATGGAAATCAGAACCCACCGAGCGAAAGAAGTCAGACACGCCTGCTCAAAGACTCTTTGCTGTTGTTGTTTTAGTTGCTCAGTCGTGTCCAACTCTTTGCAACCCCGTGGACTGTAGCCTGCCAGGCTCCTCTGTCCATGGGATTTCCCAGGCAAGAATACTGGAGTGGCTGTAAGGCTCTATCCAAATGAATTTCCAGAATAGGAAAAAATAATCTAGGTGGTGATAGAAATCGGAAGAGTTATTTCCTCATTAGAGAGTGTACTGGGAATAACTGGGCAGGTCTGGGAGACAACCTTCAGTCTAAAGGAAATATTTCACATCTCGATGGGGATATGGGCCACAGGGGCACAAGCGCCCATCAAAGTGGCTGGAACTGCGTGCTCGGTATCCGTGCACTGCATGGTCTGAAGCACACTCCCTAAGGAAATTAAAACCAAAGATCCCTGCCATACCATGGGAAGATATATTTGAATACAGACATCTAGAATGTAGCAGAGTTTGTACAAAGTAATTTTGAAAAAGAGATAAAGGCTCCCAGAGAACCATGGGGGGAAAAAAAAAAAAAAACATGAGCAGGCCCTCCTCAAAAGATGTTCTCCAAATGGCTAAGAGAAAAAAGCATAGTCATCAGGAAAATAAAAACGGATTCAAAACAAGAGAGCCCTCTACTCCCACCAAAATGGCTTATGTGGAAGCAAAAGATGCTGCAAAGTGATTGGAATTCTGATGGAAGTTGAAATTCCATCAACCCCTTAGCAAGATTGGGAGGTAGTAAGCACCTGGCAAATTTACCATATCATCAACTTCGAACCTAGCAACTCTGCTCCCACGTAAATACCCATGTGTTTTTATACATGCTCCACCAGACACACTCTCCAAGCTCTCTAAGTAGCCGTCTGAAAGCAGGAACAACTGAAAAGCTGTGACCACTGCACCAGCCTCCGATCGCGCTGCAGTCACGCGGCACTTTGACTGTAGCACTGAACTCTCGCCCGGCATCGCCAGGTGTGGCTCTCACAGGTGTCCTCTTGATGGTGGAAGTCAGTGCCTCCCAAAAACGTCCTAAGTACAGGACTGCATTATGTGGCATTCAAAATTCACACAGACACGTCTAGGAAAACAAAGGACTTGAACTAGTTAGTGTTTTAGGGAAGCAAGGGGTTTAGAGATGGGTGGACTTATGCAGGGCTTCCCCGGGGGCTCAGTGGTAAAGAATCGGCCTGCAAGGCAAGAGACAGGACGTGTGGGTTTGATCCCTGGGTCGAGAAGCTCCTCTAGGAGAGGGTATGGCAACCCACCCTGTGTTCTTGCTGGGAAAATCTCATGGACACAGGAGCTGGGAGGGTTATCTACAGTCCACGGGGTCACAAAGAGTCAGACACGATGAAACAACGGAGCAGCAGCAGCAGTCTTTGCTCACGTGGTGTCTCTGCTTCACGGGGGCCCCTTTATGCCAATTCTTCAGTTAGTGGCTTAAGCCTGGGGACCAGGGACAAAGCATAGTCAGTCTTCCCCACCCTGCTGGGGATCTGAGGCCTGCCGAGTGTGTCTTCTTAGGGGTTATTGGCTGGGAGGACAGTCAGGAGGCAAGAGGAGCTGGCAGTATTCCGCATCTTGATCTGGACTGAAGCTACGTGCATGTTTGTGAGAGATCTCTGGGCATTAGATGTGTGCAATTTACTTAAGTTTGCAAAAAAATATATATATATTCAAACATTTAGAAAACTTCTTAATAAATGAAAAAGATGGTTTTAAATAAAAAGTTAATGTGTGTTTAAAAGCAAATTAGAAATAACTTTAAAAAAGAAGAGAAAATAACTATGAATCTAGAATATGAACCTAAAGGATGTATATGATGAAATAACCCAAATGCAGCTCAGAGAGATAAGAACACGGGAGGTTTAATAGGCAAGTTAAGAGACGGCATTAATATTAGCAACAACAATAACAACAGCTGTAGGCGGGATTTATATAGTTTTTAAATATGTTAGTGTCATCCGTTTAATCCTCACATCAAAGCTGCAAACTGCTGATTTGTTGTTATTGTTCAGTCGCTAAGTCATGTCCGATTCTCTGTGACCCCATGGACTGCAGCTCACCAGGCTTCCCTGTCCTCCACCTTCTCCCAGAGCTTGCTCAGACTCATGTCCATTGAGTTGGTGATGCCATCCAGCCATCTCATCCTCTGTTGTCCCCTTCTCCTCCTGCCTTCAATCTTTCCCAGCCTCTGGGTCTTTTCCAACGAGTCAGCTCTTCGCATCAGGTGGCCAAAGTATTGGAGCTTCAGCTTCAGCATCAGTCCTTCCAATGAATATTCGAGACTGATTTCCTTTAGAATTGACCGGTTTGATCTCCTTGTAGTTCAAGGGACTCTCAAGCGTCTTCTCCAACACCACAGTTCAAAAGCATCCATTCTTCAGGGCTCAGGCTTCCTTTTAAAATGAGATTCCAGCAGGACAGAGAGTTTAAGCAGCTTGCCCAAAGTCACACAGTGAGGAATTCTGGGAAATAGGATTCAAATCCTTCTTCAGACATCACACATTTCATCACCATTCAAGATTGCCTCCAGATGAGAGAATAAGAAAGTCTGAGGTTTTTTCTTCCCATGAAGAAAGAGAAAGAGACTAGGGATGAAGACATACCAGCAGAGATAAATTTCCATAACGTTCAAAGAAATGAACCCACGAATTAAAGTGCTACGTATCAAAGCCGAATAAAAACAAGCTCCATGCCTGGGCATAGGGTTAGCGGAGGTGCAGCTCAGTGTGACAAAGACAGCCTCTGAACAGCTGCCAGGGAGAAAAAGATAAAGTGAGTGGTTATTTCCACTCCGGGCTTCCCGGTGGCTCAGGGGTAAAGAATCACCCTGCAGGGCAGGAGACCCAAGTTCAACCCCTGGATCCGGAAGATGCCCTAGAGAAGGGAATGGCTACCCATTCCAGTGTTCTTGCCTGGAGAATCCTGTGGACAGAGGAGCTTGGTGGGCTACAGTCGATGGGGTCATGAAGAGTCGGACACGACTGAGCACCTGAACACCAAGTTTCCACTCCGCATTGCTCCCTCCGACCTCCCTCCCTGGCGTGACATCAGCAGACTGTGTTCGGCTCCCCTGCTGTGTTCCCTCCCCTTCTATGGGTTTGGCCAATGGAGGGCACTGCAGGGGACTGGAGGGTGGGAGGGGACATCGCCTCCCTGATCCATCCACTGTCCAGCAAGAGTGGAAGCCCACTTCTCGGGAAGCCCACACCTTGGGGCTCTCCCTCCTAAGCTGCAGCTCTCAAGAGCGTCGGATCCCACAGGGCCCTGGGAACACAGCATCCGCCCTTGTCTGTCTGGTTCTTGAGGAGCCAGAGTCTTCCTGTTGTTGACAATCCTTGGCTGCCTGGTGGCCCCCTTCCTTCCTTCAGGCCCCCTATACTCTTATGAGCTATCACTTCATTCAGGCCTCTCCCCTAAGCTGTTCATGTGCATTTTGTTTTCTGCTAAGACCCCAGTTGTTGCTACCAGGAAGGGATCAGGAACTAGAACCTTGAAGTGGGGTTTAGAGACTGGGTTTCTCACCTTGCCGATGGAAGCATGGGCGGCCTCCTTGCCGGGGGAGAGCCCTGGATGGTCGTACTCCATGAGCAGTGACACCGTGCACGCTGATGGCCGCAGGGGTGAGAGTGCTCGTACACGGCAAGGCTCTGCGTAGTGAAGTGACTGCTCCCCTTGGGCACCGTGGCAGCAGGGACAATGGCCGAGGTTGTGGTATTTGTGGCATGTGCTGGCTTCTGATCACATCCCTGGAGAGATTAAAAGAGCAGGTTAAAATAAGGGTCTTGCATCTACAAGAGAAGCCTGGTTGGAGAACCCGAAGGTTTCTATGACAGCCATGAAAGCATCCATTATCTCGTGTGGCCAGAATGACTGAGGATCAAACCCATCACAGAAGAGGGTAGTTTGCAGGAATTCAAAGTTGACATTCTCTGTAACTCACACATTTTCCTGGTCTCCATGCTGAGCTTAAGAACTGCCTGAAAAGAAAGGAGACTTGAGGAGATGGTTGGAAATGGACAAGGGAACTGGGAAACTTGAACCTCCAAATGCTGGTGCAGGTTTCATGCTGGTGGAGGTTGCCCGGCTCTCACTTCAGATGAATTAATCTCCTGCGGCATAAAGACCTCATGATGACCCCACCTGCAGTAGCTGCCGCATAAAGGGATGTCAATTCGTTCATGACTTCTCATTTCTTCCAAGCCTGCAGTGTGGTTAAATCTCAGCTTAGCCCAGAGAGAAGGTCGCCAGGTCCACCCTGGGAGAAGATGGAATGTATACCAAGGCAACTGGAAGATCTTAGCAGTTTGTATCAGTGATGGGATCTGAGAAGCCTGCTTCAGGATGGATTCTGAGCAGGCTAGACCAAAAAAAAAGATGGAATCTAAGTTTGGGTCAGGGGACATTTATTGATAAGGATGCATTCCTCTGGGATTTAAAAGACTCCACTTGAACAGCTGAGGAACTCTGAGTATTTGCTTTGTTTACATCCAGATGAGTCCTACACTCAGTAAACATGAGATCGAGAACTCTTTCCCACCATGCTCTCCAGTAAGGAGTCTGAAGTAAAAAGGAAACCTTTATGCCAGTTGGCCTGAGATGTTCTTGGTTTTAAAACTTGACGAGCTGAATCCTGGGAAACTCCTCAACAGGTAGACCAGGACGGTGGTCCCTTTCATGTAAAAGAGGGCTGGTTCTTTAATGTGCAAACAGCTCAGCTACACGGAAACTACATCTCTGAGGTGGTACAGAGGACACGTCCTTCACCAGAGCATTAAGAAGCTCCTGGCAGTGCAGGGTCCACCCTCTGAAGACTGGAGCTAATGGTGACAGATTCTGTCACTGGGTTCCAATTGGTCATTAATAATAAGGATGACAGGAGGAGTCAGATCTGGAGGGAACTATGCTGATGGCTATTTGATCATAAGTTCCCTGTAAGTGAAATAGATGGGCAGTCTGCCTTCTAAGATAGCATGTACAACTATTCTCTTCTGGAAACAGCATCTCATTCTGGTGGTAAAAAAAAAAAAAAAAAACCTGGCTGTTTCACTGTAAGAACTCACGACCTCCCCCCGTCCCTAGACTTCGGTCAGCTAATAGGCCTGACACCATCTGGGGGAGAGGTGCAGTCCCTTTGGGGAATGACATTGTGACGTAGTTGTAAGTGTGCACCGTTACTGAATCGAACTCGAGTCCATTCACCCAACACACAGCAGAGCCAATCTACCGACACCAGAATGTGGTGAAAGAAATACAGCATTTACTGCAGGGCACCCAGCAAGGAGGAGGGCCAGCTCATGCTCAGATGATTCCCAACTCCGGGATGACTTTCAGGGAAGGGTTTTTTAAAGACAGAGTGAGAGAGAGGGTCACAGGGTGTGTGATCAGCTCATGCACATTTCTCTGATTGGTTGACAGTGATGTAACAGAGTGATGTTTCAGGGAGCTCTGTCTTCTGGTTCCAACAGGTCTGGGGTCTACGTGCTGGTGGTCACCATACATAAATTCTTCCACCTGGTAGGGGTTTCAATACCTGCAAGGCAGCTCAGGAACATGGCTCAGGATATTATCTGTAGCCCTGGGAGCTAAATGTCCTTGACTTGGTTTAATGGCTAGACTAGTATTATTTTGTCTTGCTTGGCTTTTTTCCTTTGTTTCTGCATTTTCTCACTTCTCTGATTAAATCTGCTCTTTGGAACTTGAGGAAGGCCTAGAAGGCTAAAGCTTTTCTATAAACAGGGTGCAGGGGACTCAGGGGCCTGTCTCCAGGAAGGCTGTGCAGGCTACAGCCCAGTTTCAATACTGAGTGTTCCTAAGCCATCCCCAGAGGGACATGTGGTCCTTTGCCAGGGTAGCTTACAAGAAAGGGAAGGCCTCCCATCTTCCTGGTTCCACTCAAAAGTCTTTAGACTTGATGCTAGTTCTGGAAACCCAGAAGGCCACAGTGGCCAAGCAGGTGGTGGCAGGGCTCCCAGGGGTCAGATGACACAGGAAGTTGGGCTTACATTGCTCTCACTCTGGCACCTATGGGCTAGCATGACCATCCCGTGGGTCTGTATCCAGCTGTTGAATGTAGAGTTGAGACAGACATTCAAAGCAAATAGCCTAATCCCACAGTGTTTCTTGGGTTCACAGGTGAGGTCTTCATGTCAGGTCAGGCCAACTATAATTCCTGGTCTATTCTCTCCCATGACTGAAAGGTTAAAATCCACACCATGGTCCTGGGGACTGCAGAGATCCTTACCGTCGGGGAAGTGCTTCGGCTCACTCATTTAACCCACCGATTTGGCCAGAAGATAGAGAAGGACAGGGAAGGCTGGAATGCTGCAGTCCATGGAGTTGCAAAAAGTTGGACACTACTTAGCAACTGAGCAACAAGAACATAAGCTTAAGGACTAAGGATGATTCTAAACCGAAGCACAGATGGTTGCTAGTCTCGGCTGCTGTTCTAGATGCAGTAACACAACTGAGCAAGCTGGCCGAAGTGCTGACTGCTAGTTACTGCTCCTCTTCACCTGGGTCAGGAAGCATGTCTGTGTGGACCCTCCTGGCCTTGGCTGTTGGAACATTCTTGAATTACTAGTTCCCTCCCTCCCCTGTGATGTCTCTCATTCTGAAATTCATCACTAGGATATCTGGCATCCTGCAGAGATCTAACTTGCCTTCTGTTTTTCTAAGGTCTCTCCTAGTCTCCTTTCTGCATTTGTAGTCCTGATTCCATGGGATTCTCTTCCAGCTTCTAATGGAGGTGCCTGTCCTATCATCCAGAGTGAGAGCTGTCTCCACAAAAAGCCATTATTGGCACCTTCCTCTGCCCGTCTCACTTCCCCCATTCCTTTCGAGGTGGCCCCTGATGCTCTTAAGTAGGTCAGTCATGGTGAAATCTTCATCTCTCCTGGAAGGCAAACAAGACACTCTGGTCTGCTAAGTTGCCTTCTCGAACCCTCTTTTCCCGCTTCCAAAATAATGTTGCCATTATTTGCTCTCTTTGTCAATGTGGCCTTTGGCAAAGTCCCTTAATTGTCCCTTGGATGAGTCTGTGAGAGGCAGCAGAGCTAAGTGAGGGTGTTAACACTTGCCATGCTTACCCAGCAGACATTTCCTACTCATCACGGTATCAGCAGCATCCTTGCTCAGTCGTCTGCCCATTCATGAAGATGTGAACAAATGCAATAACACAGACTGAAAACCTTTCCCCTCAAGGGGAAAGCTGCAATTCTGACCTGTCGTCTATGATTCTTCAAAATTTACTGGAGTCCGAAAGGAGGTCTCCATGCCAAGAGACGGTTAGCTTTGCCCAGGTATGGCTGTATTTCATCGCCGCACAGTACATAAGCTGTGAGCCCATCACTTCGCCGTGGGAAGCCGATGCATGCTCACAGCTGCTGTACCCAGCCCCAGCCCCACCCCCACCAGCCCTTTCATCCTGGGACCGTGGAGCCATCCTCATTAGCGCTAAGCGCGAGGCTGCCACCAGCAAGGTCACTCAGAGAGACGGACGCTGCTTGATCGCCACGCAACACCAAGAATAATGAGAAGAGCAGCTCCCAGATCAGGTTCTGGGAGGCTCGTGGTGCCCCGCTGATGACATTAGGACAGGCTAAATTGTTTTCATCCAAACGTAGCCCGTTAGCTTGGATGAGAACACAGCTCCTCGCAAGGGGGATTTCAGACGTATGCCTTGTTTCACTGAATTATGGAAAATTAAGGTGCTTACGCCTTTGCTTCCTAAAGGTAATCGCGCTCTCTCAGTTGGAGGACAGAGCCTCGTGATGAGGGAGCCGGAGGAGCAGGGCATCTGTCTAATTCTGCTTTCAACAACAACAAAAATAATATCCGTTCATTAAAAGCGGAGAAGGAGAGATATTTATATATGAAGCGGGTGCTTTTGATTTGATCCCCGGAGTGAAATGTCATAAATAGCTGTTAATTTGGGTCTGTTTACTAAAAATTTAATGCCTGCAGAAAATCTACTTGACTCATCAGAAATGTAATAATGTCTACCAGGAAGAAGGCTGGGAGAGAGGAGCCATCTGGGAGGAAAGTCTTGTGTTTGGGAGCTGGTGTCGGCCTGGGTGCGGGGTAATTAATGTTCCCCGGCTCCCCACCGAGCGGATTCAAACCCAGCAGAGCATCAATTAGAGAGACCAGCCCCATCCTCAGGCCTGGTTGCCGCAATAAACGCCTTTTTTTTTTTTCAGTATTAAATATTAGTGCTATTAATACATGGCCTGTGGACGTTTTCTTAAGTCTCCTGATAAAACAGGTTAATTATCAGGATGATTATTTCATCATATGATTTTGTTCCTCTGTCTGGAAAAACAAAAGACATTTCCTGGGACAGGAGGAAGGATCTCCAATAAAGTGCTATGTGTAGTCCCTGGCACCGCCTCTGACACCCGCATGGGCCCCTGGTAGTGGAGTCTCCAGTGAATGGCTCTGGGCGTGGATCGGGACCTTTGATCCGGGCTCCCAGGCCGGGCCGAGAGGGACGGGGGCCTTCTGTGCACTCAGATCATCCAAAGGCAGCCCCTCTCCCTGTTCCTCTAGGTACGTTGTTTCCTCTGAGCCTTTCAGAAATCACAGGGTCTGGGTCTAGAGACCAGAGAAAATGGCCTTGCTTCTGGGTTTCTTTCAGCCGTGCTAGCCCGAAAGTGCCGTGGGGTGTCCTGAGGGGGCTCCCACCCCCTGCCTGTAGGAAGGACCTGGCCTCGCTGTGTGGCACAGGAGGAGCTGCGGTCGGCGAGCTGTCAAGGGTCTCTAAGGGGACATGCCCCCTCCATCTCGCTTCCAAGTCTGTCTGCTTCCAACTGTCCTGATGGGCTGCCTCCGTCTCTCTGAACACCCACCAGAGTCCACAGGCCTGGGGCCACACCCCCAGCTGTGGGGAGTTCCTGTCTGGGGAGCCCATCTCATGGCCTGGAGACCAAGGAGCTGCCCTACCCCGTGGCCTGAGGCTGGCTCAGCTGGACACAAATGAGGAACTGGAGGAATGGTTTCTTGGTTCTGTAGCTCATGGGCCAGAGGCCAGCTCATGAAACCAGTCTTGGATTTCAAATCATCCTCCCTACATTCAGCCTCACTCTGAATGAATTTCTCAGCATCTAGTTTTTCCTGCTTCCTGGGGTCCTTGCGGGCCTCTGTGCTGCACCCAGAGTGAGCAGCTGGCTGTGGCTCTCGGGAGCTCTCCCCACAAACAGGACCTTGTTCTGGCCCCCTGTTGGATGACTCCTGCAGCCCATCCCATCCCATCTTCTTGGACTGGATTCTGCTGCAAAACTACCTTTTGCCCTGTTTCCTTTCTACTGCGGTGGTACACACAGAATCTCTCATCTCCTGGGCTGAGGCCATTCTTCCAGCCCTGATGACCTTTGCTTTCTCCTCCTCAGCAAGTCCTTTCAGGGCAGCCTACATCCACCTCCATGCCCCTCGCCCAGATGCGATGAAACACACAGGCATCCCAGACATGCCCAGACCTTCTCATCAGTCTGGACCACTCAGAACTCAAAGGCCAGCTTGGGCAACTTGCCTCCGGGGAATCAAACAGGTGCTGAAGGAAAACCAAGAGGTCTCATCAGAATCAAACAGCAAGGAGGGCAGGATGACTACCACAGTCTAACTTCGTAGTATGGATATGAACAAAAAGCGTTTAAGATAATTTATGGTAAAGTCGGCACTGTAGTTCTAAGATTCACTAAAAATCAGGGCAGCAACTCAATACCCCAGACACAGGCAGGTGGCGGGTCCCAGCTCCAGGAACCATGAGATGTCTGCTTCCCCCAGCTCCCAATCACAGTGCCTAACAGTGCCTGGTGGGCGGAGGGAACGCAACAGTGATGGATAAATAAATGAGCGGATAAATAAAACAGCACAAATGAAACAGGAGAAAACTGAAATACTTGTTGCTTTGGACCCCCATGGTTTTGGCCAGATCCAGTCACGCCCTGCTTCCCGCCTGGGATCTCGTGGTGGCTGTCATGTCCAGCTCTTCGTGGCCCCCTGGCCTGCAGCACCCCAGACTCCTCTGTCTACTCTGTCCCAGAGCTTGCTCGAACTCACCTCCATCAAGTTGGTGATGCCATCCCACCATCTCATCTTCTGCCACCCTCTTCTCCTTTTGCCTTCAATTTTTCCCAGCATCAGGGTCTTTTCCAATGAGTTGGCTCTTCAAATCAGGTGTCCAGAGTATTGGAGCTTCAGTTTCAGCATCTCAGTCTTTCCAGTGAATATTCAGAGTTGACTTCCTTTAGGATTGACTGGTTTGGTCTCCTCACTGTCCAAGAGATTCTCAAGATTCTCTGATTCTTAAGCACCATAGTTTGACAGCATCAATTCTTTGGTGCTCGGAATCTCATGAGGATACCGCAAGTCTGCTCTAACCAAAGTCTTTGTGGTTTGATATCTTGCATTTATTGTCAATGAATGACCTCTTTGACTTACACTTGCAAAAATGTCTACAATGTAGATCAGACTGTCGAGCTGGTTTGCCAGGCTTGAAATAAATATATAACAGCCCTTGCATCTTGAAGTTGTCTGTGCCTTGCCGGTGGACTCCCAATGGCAACACAATCTCTGTCACCTTGAGCAACTCTTTTGTTGCCAAAATACACAAATGAATAAAGAGAAGAACAAGGAGGCAGTGATAACAGCTACAGATGCTACAGCTGGTGGGCACAGAAGCTGGCTTGTACCAGCCTAGGAGAGCCAGTGGCAGTGTCTGGTGATGCCACAAGGGACACACGCTCAGCCACTGTGGAGCATTCACACCATGGACGTGGGACCACGCTACCGATCAGGCTGTGTCTGGAGAGTGGGCAAGCCTGCACAGCTGGGCAGTCCACACTCTCCTCTCCCTGTGCACCGCATTCTCAGCCGATCTGCAATCTTGACCAGACACACTTTCTGCAGCATGCCCAGCACCAGCCCACATGTGGACACGATTTCCATCACGTGTGTTGGTCTCACTGCAGGGAAAGAGTGAAGGCAGAAATAGTAGCCATTGGTCATCACACAATAATCTGTCTTCTGTGTTGGGATGAGGCTCTTGGGCTCAGCCCAGGACTGGTGAGGGTACTTTGGTTTTTAATGAAAAGAGTTCATTAGGAGAGCACATCAGTGGATTCCAGCAAATGTGCTAATTTCTCTCTGGACAGCAGGGCCCGGTGAGTCACTCTGTGCTTGGCAGGACAACAAAGCCCCATCCTGTCGGGTTCAGGGGCCACGTGGTTGAGACGTGGGGACAAGCACACGGGGGCCCATGGCTGTGGGCCCAGCTCTGGACCTCCCCATCACCACAGCCGCTGCCTGGGCCCTGTGCACCTCAGCTTGCTCCCCTTCACTGTGGAGGTTCAGCAGAACCTGAGAGATGAGCACATACCCCTGGAGGACTCAGCATGGGGCCTGAACACCTCGTGTGTTCCTGCTTATTGTGCCATTCTGTTGTGTTAGACCAGTCCTGTGGGTGCTGAAGCGAGTGCCGTGAATCACACAGACAACAACAAAACCAGCGAAACAGCCTGCTGCCTCTGCACCTGCGTGGGGACCTCACGGCACACATGAGCATCTGAAAAGCTCAGAGCAGCCCTTCAGGGGCCGCAACTGTTGGGCTCAGAATTTGCCAAACATATTTCAACAGAGGGGACCCACTCCTGGAGGAGGTGCTGCTCTGACTCACCATGCTTCTCTGCTTGGCTCTCAGTAACCCTGATGGGGCTGGAGAGCTGGGAATTCCAGGTGCTTCTGTATGAGTCAGGATGAAATTCCCTGGGCTTTGGGGGAGCATCTGATGCTCCCTGATCTGATGTCCTAGATTCCATCAGGAAACAGGGGTGAGATGGGGTCTCATCAACACCCAAGTGGGGCAGATAAATAAACAGATGTGTCCATCTAGTCAAAGCTATGGTTTTTCCAGTAGTCATGTATGGATGTGAGAGTTGGACTATGAATAAAGCTGAGTGCTGAAGAATTGATGCTTTTGAACTGTGGTGTTGGAGAAGGCTCTTGAGAGTCCCTTGGACTGCAAGGAGAGCCAACCAGTCCATCCTAAAGGAAATCAATCCTGAGTGTTCATTGGAAGGACTGATGCTGAAGCTGAAGCTCCAATACTTTGGCCACCTGATGCAAAGAGCTGACTCATTAGAAAAGCCCCTGATGCTGGAAAAGATTGAGAGCAGGAGGAGAAGGGGATGACAGAGGATGAGATGGTTGGCTGACATCACCAACTCAATGGACATGAGTTTGAGTAAACTCCCGGAGCTGGTGATGGAGAGGGAGGCCTGGCGTGCTGCAGTCCATGGGGTCACAAAAAGTCGTACAGGACTGAGCGACTGGACTGCACTGAGGCCCTCCAGGGCATCCTCCATCCCAGCCCTCGCCCACGGTGTGGTGCCAGCATCCAGCATCCTGCTCAGCACTTGAAGCTGTGCCATTGTTGCCGAAGGAGGGAACAGACAGGTGGGTGAAGGATGCCAGTGTCCCTGGGGAGGGGGCTCAGAGGAGGCTGAGTGCAGGCTGGTCCAGCCACATCCTAGTGGGGAAGCAGAGGCTGCAGGGAGAGGCCAGGAGGAGGCCAGAAGAGCGAGGCCATGGAAGGGAGGGTCCTCACGGCGGCACTTCCCAAAGAGCGCAGGGGCCAAACCATAGCCTGAGCTCAAGCACAGGGAATGAGGGGGAGGCAGGAACAGGGTTGGAGCAGCTGACGTAAGAGATGTGCAGAAGTGGGCCAGGGCCTCGACTTCAGGAACCCGTCTACAGCCGGGAGGGGCAGAGCATGGGAGTACAAGAGGGCTTGTCCGCGATGACCAGGATTCCAGCTGATTCCATCTGTGCGCAGGAGCGTGGGAGAGCAGGAGGCCCTGGTCAGGCTGTCCCTCTGAGTAACATACATCTGCACACAAGGAGAGGCTGCCGAGAAGGCCTGCGTTACAACGTGAAGCAGGTTGCCGAAATGCCTTGTGCGATGAGCATCTGCTAAGGGATTCCTGGCCCGGAGGGCAGCCGGTGCAGGAGGTGAAGGGACTCTCGCCCAGGCTCTTCTGCTTGGTCTGTCAGATGAGCAGGAAGCTCTTCTGCCATGTGTCACAGGCAGGGCGCTCCAGGTCCAGGCAAGGACACGGCCGTGGGTGACTGACCCACAAAGAACATTGACATTTCCTAAGAGAGGCTGGTCACGGCTCACAGGTAACAGAGGAGGCAACAGTGCTTTGGCCCAGAGCAATCAGGGTGGGCTACACTTGGTGGAGGGGACATCTGAAGAGGATCCTGAGGTTCTGAGCCAAGCAAGACCACCAGGGAGGATGCTTCCCTCATCCCATCCTCGTCCCGCCCAGTACCCTCAGCCCATGCCCGCCATTGCTGCACATCCATCTTATTTTCCAAGAATCCAAAAGGAGAGATAGCGGCAATTAATATTTTTATGCAAATGCCCTGTGCCTCAAGGCACATCTCGGCTGTGATTTATGAACAATGATTAAAAATAACTCATTTAATGTAATCTAACATGAACAAATACGAGAAGACAGGATTAAATTAAATTTCTTCCCCCTGGAAAAAGAGCTTTGAAGGTCACCACCCTCTTGGAAATGAAAGTGGTTCCCTTCATTGGCGTTCAAAGTTTCAGGTCCCAGAATGAAGTTCTAAAAATAAAAGGAGCTGCGTTTAATATGTTGTCCCGCAATTAAGTCTGAGCTTCCTGTTTATCTTCAGTCGCCTTTCAACAGCTCTGAGCTCTTTTTCTGCCCACAGAGCAAAGTTTTGAATCGGGATGGGCTGGGAAGGTTTCCCAGCACAACCATCTCTCCTGGACCCCAGGGGCCCCTTTCTGGGAAGAGCCGTGTCTGAAGGAGCAGACCCAGTCATAGACCAGCGGGCCTTCCATCCTTCCTCCTGTGAGAAAATGCCTGAAGTTTCCAGATGCAAATCCCACATACGGCTTCCCAGAAATGCAGCTTAGCAAGGATGCAGACCCAAGACGTGGAACGAGGTGTCCGCCTTTCCAGGCTGGGGCCTCCAAGTGCACCACCATTTTACACTTGGTTAATAGACACTATTACGTGATGGAGGGGCCTTCAAGCAGAAAAAGCACAGGGAGAGGGTTTTGCTTCAGGAAGTCATTCTTAGCCTGAGAGCTGATAGGAAGGAAACATAACGTGACGTTATTTAAACGTTAATCTGCCATCCAGAGCTGTACAAGTTCCATTGGCATCTTTTTTTTTAATTAATTTTTTTAAATTAATGTTGTGGTTTCAGATACATAAATCTGAAAAAGAATATCTTTTTCAAATTCTTGTTAATTGTAGGTTATTACAGAATATTGTGTAGAGTTCCCTGTGCTGTATTCGGTTCAATTCAGTTGCTCAGTTGTGTTCGATTCTTTGCGACTCCATGGAGTGCAGCACGCCAGGCCTCCCTGTCCATCACCAACTCCCAGAGTTCACTCAAACTCATGTCCATCGAGTCAGTGATGCCATCCAACCATCTCATCCTCTGTCGTCCCCTTCTCCTCCTGCCTTCAACCTTTCTCAGCATCAGGGGCTTTTCAAATGAGTCAGTTCTTCACATCAGGTGGCCAAAGTATTGGAGCTTCAGCTTCAGCATCAGTCCTTCCAATGAATATTCAGGACTGATTTTCTTTAGGATGGACTGGTTGGCTCTCTTTGCAGTCCAAGGGACTCTCAGGAGTCTTCTCCAACACCACAGTTCAAAAGCATCAGTTCTTCAGCACTCAGCTTTATTTGTGCTGTATAGTAGGTCATAAATATTTATCTGTTTCATGTATTGTGGTGCATGTGTTTGTGCTAAGCCACTTCAGTTGCGCCCGACTCTAGTTTATTTTCCATGTCTGTGGGTCTGTTTCTGATGTGTAAGTTCATTTGTATTCATTTTTAGATTCTGTATATGAGATATCATATGATATTTGTCTTTGTCTGAGTTACTTCACTTTGTATGATAATCTCTAGGTCCATCCATGTTCCTGCAAATGTCATTATTTCATTCTTTCTTATAGCTGAATAATATTTTGTTGTGTGTGTGTGTGAACTGAATATAAAATATATGAACCACACCTTCTTTATCCATTCATCCGTCGATGGACACTTAGGTGGCTCCCATGTCTTGGCTGCTATGAACGATGCTATAATGAACATCAGTTCAGTTCAGCCCAGTCACTCAGTCGTGTCCGACTCTTTGCGACCCCATGGACTGCAGCACGCCAGGCCTCCCTCTCCATCAGCATCTCCCGGAGCGTGCTCAAGCTCATGCTGTAGAACGTTGGAATGAACAGTGGGGTGCAAGTTTCTGTGTTCTTTTGGGTATCTACCCAGGAGTGGAACTGCTGGGTCATATGGCAGTTCTGTTTTCAGGTTTCTGAGAAAACTCCATGCTGTTCCCACAGTAACTGGATCAATCTTACTGTGTTTCTTATCTCATCTCATGATGGCTACAATGGGCCTTTATTCCAAGAGCACGTGCTATGACATCAAGAAGCCCAGGGAGGCAGATCCCAGGAAACATGATCCTTCGTGTCGGAGGACCTACCAAAAGCATCACAAACAACTACCATTTCTTTATGGTGGCAACTGTCCACTCATCCATCCACCTGTCTGTGCCCTCCCAACCCTGTCGCTCGGACCCCTAACTGCGCGCCCCCCACCTGAGGGGCTGGTCGACTGGGGCCGGTCACTGCGTCCTGCTGTTCAGTCTGGAGGCAAGAGGAGGAGGCGCTTACTTCTCAAGAGCTCCTTTATGAGACAACTTGCCAATGTGATCTCATTTAATATCCTTAGTGACTCATAGTAACTCTTATCTGAATAATAATAGTAGTTACAATCCATTGAATTCATCCATTCGCCCGTTCACTCACTCAGCACAGATTTTCTGTACCTGTACTTGGCTCCAGGCAATCTTTATGTACTGGAGATACAGACCATAGAGATACCGTCCTCGCTGAGTTTGCATTATCCTGGAACACCAAGTATGCAGTACTTTCCGATGTTCACTGTAACATAAAAGTGAATGTCATCAGTTTCAGGAAGATTCTTTGTTCACATTTTAACCTCTCTGAAGCCTGGATGTCCTGGATGTCTCATCACAGAGGTCATTGCCCAGTTAGGCGCGCTGAAGATTGCAGCGAGGGGGCGGTGGCTTGGAAGGAAATCCTGGACACCCAAGGGACTCCCTTAAGGCATAATATGCACACTGTTGTGATGGCAGAGAGGAGGGTGTTGTGTGGAAGCACAGAAATAGAAACAATTCTTAATCAAAAAATTCCAGAGAATCAGTCTGTAAATATGAAGCAGTGTTAGGAGGACTAGTAGGTTGAAGGGCAGACAGTGGCCTCCAAGGATGTCCAAGTTCTAATCCCTAGGTTCCATGGCAAAGACGGTTTAAGGTTGCAGGTGGAATTAAGGGTGTTTATCAGCTGACCTTGAAATTGGGAGCGTATTTGGCTGCCTTTGAAGTGGGAAGAAGCCGCCCAGCTCTAGAGGCTGGAGAGACAAGCAAGCAGGTGCTTCCTGGGGTCTCTGGAAGGAGCCAGTGCTGCCAACCCCGGGACATCCCAAGGATGCCCGCAGATAAGTCTGACCTACAGAGCACCAAGGCAATGAGCTAGTGGCCATGTGTTACAACACTGATTGGAAATGAATACGAATGTATTACCAAATCGATTTCACTCCTACATGATATACACACAAAATCGACAAGGGGTAAAAGCCTATAATATGCAGATACTAGTTCTAAGTGATAGGAGAGTGTGGCAGGTAAGCATCTTGCTCCTGGTACAGAAGTAACGGACGTCAATCCGTGTCAGCTTTGTTGCTGCTCTTGAGTCACCCTGTCGACTCATTTCCACCATATGGACTGTAGACCGCCAGGCTCCTCTGTCCACTGGCTTTCCCAGGAAAGAATACTGGAGTGGGTTCCCACTTCCTTCTCCAGGGGATATTCTTGACCCAGGGATCGAACTGCTGTCTCCTGCGTTGGCGGGCAGACCCTTTACCCCGAGCCACCGGGGAAGCCCCAGGGACACCTTCAATCCAGTGGATAAGTAACAACAAAGTGGCAGTTCCTCACGTCCCCATTTCCAGACGTGGAAACAGGGGAGCGAGTAAGGGCCATGGTCTCGCTCCTCAGCGCACTCCCAAACCCCGGAGGCCCAGCGCGTCCTTGCAGTCTGAATGACTGTGCCTGGATCTCAGCGGGAAACTTGAACTTGGACCTCGGACTTGAAGGGCCCCTGGGGGGCTTGGAATTGAAGCCAGGAACTGTAAAGGGTGTGGGCCCATCCTTGTTATCTGGCCCCAGAAGAGCAGGGGTGTGCTGGCCAGGCTTCGGCCCTCCTGCCCAGGACACCAGGGCCAGTTACGATGCGGCGGGCCCAGATGGATGTGTTTACCCCTCGGTGACCTGGAAAAATGAAAACCTTCATTGCTGTGGCCCTGGGCTGGATCTCTGAGCTGTGTTTTCCCAGAGACCAGGCACCGAGCTTGAGTTTGCTCTTGCAGTTCACCGGCAGTGACCCCACTGGAAATAACTCTCACAAACGCGTCACTTAAGAATCTTTATGACTCACGCTGTTCATCTGTTTTCTCAACAGGTCAGCTCTCGGCTACCTGTGCAAAGAGTTTGCAGGAAACCTTCACAGATAAAGCCCTGATTCCCTCCCTCTGACAACTTGAAAGAACAAAGCTCTGTGGAGTTGAAAGGGAAGAGCGGGAGGAAGCGCCTTGTCTTGAGGCCCCGCGGGCACAGCGGGCATTGCACGCCCTCCACCCCCCGACAGGCACTGCTTCAGGTGGTCAGCATCATAGGGGCCATCTCCCCCTCACTGCGACCCTTCCCTCCTGGAGGTCAACCCAAGAAGAATTTACGCGTCACCTGCTTGGAGCATGAGGGACGGACTTTCCAGAACTCAAGCTGACCCACGTGGAAGTGAGTTACGCTCAGCCTGGACCATCCTTTGGGGGGACAAGGTACCCTGGAGCCTTCTCGCCATCACACTGGGGGTGCAGGCCAGCTCCTGGGAGCGTGCCCTGGATCTGGGCTGCCGGGCACCCCCTGATCCCTCTTCCAGGGAACCTTGCCTCAGACAGCAGTTTATTCCCTGAGGCAGAAATTGTGCTGAATTCCCCGCAAAAGACCAGCATAAAGAAGGAAAAAGTAGCAGGAGATGGCCAGCAGCCCGGCCTTCCTGGGCTGTGTAACCCCAGACAGATCATCCATCCTTCTGAGCCCATGCGGTCCTCGTGTGTCAAATGGGGACCGTCATGGCCACCTCATACACTCTCCAAGATTAACTGGAATAGGAAGGTGCAGGTGAAGCCTCTTACAAATCACAGATGTGCAAAATGCCTGCTGGGGGCTCCGGGAGGCAGCAAACATATGCAGGATCTGAATCAGCTCCTTGAGCACCGGCCCTGCTGAATCCACCTGCTCCTTTATGGGGGAGGGAAGAGTCTATCCACCAATCCCGGGGTCCCTGCTCCCCTGACTGGTCCAGCCCTGCAAGGAGTCTGTGAGCCCCCAAAGGCTGGAGCTCCCCCCGGGACAGCGGCTCTCAGTCTTTGTCATAATGACACCTTCACACTGCTGGTGACCATATGTGATTTTGAGCAAATGCCTGAGCTGTGGGCCGTGGGGATGCTGGGAACAGTGGGCAGCCTCTCCGGGGTCCCGACAGGACTTGTTCCAGCATGCGCTGTGCTGGGGGCCCTGGAGAAGAGAAGAGCAATTGGGATTCATCTGGGAGTATTGATGGTGGGCTTGGGGTGGCAGGGGTGGCTGGGGATGATAGCTCTGACAGGACCGCAAGTAGAGCCAGCACCGAATCCCTCACAAGGACTGGCCCCCCAAGCACCCACTCCTCGACAGCAGGGCCCTCAGCTGGGGGAGGAGCTGATTCCCACCCTTCCGTGGTTTGAACATGAAGGGTTGCAGGGAAGTGAGGACCAGGAGACTGGGTTCTCGCCAGCTTGGTCTCTGATGTGAGTCCCAGGACATCAGGAGGTAGGGAGGATAGGCAGAACCACATGAACCCTCACATGGGTGGGCAGGGGACCCAGAGTGCAGTGCTGGCAAGGACAGGCCCAGCGTGAGGAGGAGGGGCTCCTGAACGGTACCCACCACCCCCCCCGACTTTGCCAGCTGCCTCCAGCGGTCCCACTCTCCTGGCATCACTGGTCTTGGGCTGCACCTCCCCAGGAGCGGAAGGCATGCAGGGGTCAGCCGTGGCTCATCTCACTGCACTGGACCCAGCGATCAAGCCTTCAGTAGCCCGGGGCCTGGCCTGAGCTTGGAGTCCAGCACAGCGACTCTGATTCTGGAGAAGGGCCTGGAGGGGACGCACAGGTGCACCCAGATGGGTGAGCAGAGATGCCACCAGACAGCCAGATGCCTGCAGGACCATCCCTTTTCAAAGGAGGGTGTGCCCTAGTCACAAAGACCTGCCCCATCCACGTCCCAGGGAAGAGGAGACCAGGCTTGGTGTCCTCCAAACAGTAGAAATAAGAGAGCCGACCTCTATGGGGGTGACGGGACACCCTCCTTGACCGGCTGATGCCATCTCCTCTGAACACTCTCTCAACTAGTCTCCATCTGTGGGCTTGGCATCATTCCCTTTGGGCAAACTGAATCTCTCTAGTCAGTTTCCTCTCCTCCACCATCCTCCCGGTGGTCTCTGGTCGTCCTTAGTATCCGACTGAAGTCCTCGTGCCACCCCACCCCACCCCCAGGTGAGGTCTGGCCACCCTGACCTGCCCAGCAAAGAATGACCCGGCCATCCGAGTCACCCTCCAGCCGCGGCAGGCTGCCCTGGGATGTAAGCCCCTACTTTCCTTATAGTTGTAGGAGTCGAACTCCGTTCAGGTCTCTTTTCTCCTCTTGCAATAATTCCTATATAAAATCTGTTTTTACCACTTTACTGCCCAGCCCTAGTTCTTTCCCACAGGGAGGCCAGCGTGTGCCTGCAGCAGATGGCAGCCAAAGGGGAAACCAGGGGGAGACCCAGGAGAAGGGGCGACCCGGGGGAAGGGGAGACCAAGGGGAGACCCAGGAGAGGCCCAGGGGAAGAGGAAACCTGGGGAGACCCAGGGGAGGCCCAGGCGGGACTCGGGCACGGGAGGGGCTGCATTGTCCTGAGCAGCCCAGTGGGGCTGGGAAACAGCAACGGGATGATCAGGAGACAAAGTCAAGAACAACGTCCCAGTGAGTGAGGGCGTGGCAGCTCCCTGGAGCCCCGGAAGAACGCAGGAGCAGACCCTTCAGGGAAATTCGGCAAATGTGCAAAGGACCGCCAGGACTGAGCCTCAGTGAGGACGTCACTTGCTCAGGGTCACTGGTCAGGGCCAGAGGCAGGACCCAAGCCCTGTCCAGAGACCTGCCCCTCATCTGAGCTCCATCCTTCCACCATGGGCCTTCCCTGCTACTGGGACAGGAGCAGAAGGGGTCTGAGTCCACAGGGGAGCCAGGAGCAGTGGAGGCAGGAAGCCCAGGCGTGGTAGGGCAGGGGCTGCGGGGAGCTGCCAGTGTGGTGGGGTGGTGGGGGGGTGGTGGAGAGCAGCCAGGCCCAGCAGCATCCCCAGCCAGTCTTCCAGCCCCCACCCAGGGACCGGAGAAGGGATGAGGGAAGAAAAGCCAATTTCAGGCAGGAGGAGGAAGGGTGGGGAGAAAACAGGGAGCAATCGGAAAGCTGGCAGGGAAGAGAAAGGATAGGCCGAGTTCATGGAAGAAAACAGAGCCCCGCCCGAGGTCCTGGTGGAGAATGGGAGAAAGACGAGGAAGATTTTAGGGCACTTAGGGGCGGCAGAAAGCCCCTTGGGGACACTCGCAAGATTATCTGCAGGACATGTGGCGCAGGAGGCCAGAGAAGGTAAAGCTCTGAGTGACCTCTGACAGCAGTGGGCTTGTTCCTGTGAGAACCCTTGACTTTCCCACCCAGGCCCTTGGGGCTTTGCAATCTCAAACCAGGGACGTCATTGCTTCAAGCCCTGTTCTTCTCCTGTAAACGCATGGAGAATAATCCGTGCTTTTGCAGACAGCTTCATTCGCTCATTCATTCATTTATTCAAGGCTGAGTGCACCCCCCAGTCTTAGGAGTCTTAGGTAGAAAAGACCCACACAAGGGCCTTGGCACCTGAAAAGTGCTTCTCTGCTTGCTTCCCTAGTAACTTTGTCCTGAGGACCGTTTTGAGCCAGGAATATGCAGAGCTGTGACTTCATAACCTGAGATTTATGTGTCATTAAGTTCCCGCAGTCCATGGTAATAAATAAAAGCTAAGTACCCAGAGCTCCCATCACGCTCTACCAGAGGAGAAGGGAAGCGGGGAGGGGGGCAGGGCCGTCTTCCACTGCCCCGCATGTTGGGGGCTGGGTGCCTGCAGAGTCCACAGAAGGGCTCAGGATTGCTGGAAAAGAGGTGCAGGGGATCCCAGGGAACAAAGAGAGATGGCCGGTCGCCCGCCTCACAGGGGTGGATCTAGAGCCTCTGGGAGTGAGGGGGAAGGTCCTTCAGCAGAAGAGCGCTCATGACCCACTTGGCTACAAGTAAGATGCTCACCTGGAAGGTGCTTAAGGGAAAACCAGGTCAACTCATTAGACATGTTCTAGAAGAAATAAAAAGTAAACCCTAGGAATATGGGCATTGCGTGACTCTAGGTGTCTTGAGATCTAGAGCTAATAGTTCCCACACCCTTGAGTCTACACTTTGATTTTCCTCCTGTTTCCGTATATTGTTTCAGACAGAAGTCTGGAGATGAATGAACACGCTGGCGCCCAGCGCTTGGCTTTCTGTACTTGGTTTACATGACTTTCTTTAAAAATAAAATGTTAATGAAGAATAGAAGCATCCTGGTTACTGCTTTCTAATCTCATTGTTTTCCACCTCTTTAATTTTGTAAGAATTATTTGCATTCTATAACATTGGCTGAGCCACAAGGGAAGCCCAAGAATACTTGAGTGGGTAGCCTATCCCTTCTTCAGTGGATCTTCCTGACCCAGGAATCGAACCAGGGTCTCCTGTGTTGCTGGCAGATTCTTCACCAACTGAGCTGTTAGGGAAGCCCCATAACATTGGCTGTATACATTGAAATTCATACTTCTGATCAGCATTATATTTTCAAGCTTTAAATTTTGAGGTACAAGTTTAATACTTTGATTTTCAAGTATAATTGGCACCTCCTGTGTCTTACTGAAGATCTCACTCCATTCCAAGAAGTGGTAAAGATATTATGTTGAATTCTGAAAGCTTCAGGATTGTGCATTTCTTGTTTCTGTTGATGTGCGGTGAGATGTGTTGTATTTTTATTTCATATGGAAAACCTAACATCCCAAAACCATCTATTGAATGACCACACTCTGCCACCCGATCCGTAGGGCCAGCTCTGTATTCCATCAGCACACACAGGAGCCTGTTTCAGAGCTCCCTGCCCCAATCCTCTGTTGGTCTTTTCCCACATCACTATTGTACTGTGTTTATTACTACATGTTCACAATAAGCATTGATACCTGGAGGTAATTGAGGCTGTGGCACAACAGAATGAAGTCTGTATATTCTTTTTTCTTTAGCTTTTTGTTAATTTTTAAAACTTATTTATGATTTACTTATTTTGGCTGTGCTGGATCTTCGTTGCTCAGTTCAGTTCAGTTCAGTCCAGTCGCTCAGTCATGTCCGACTCTTTGCGATACCGTGGACTGCAGCACATCAGGCCTCCTTGTCCATCGCCAACTCCCAGAGTTTACTTAAACTCATGTCCATTGAGTCAGTGATGCCTCCCAACCATCTCATCCTCTGTCATCCCCTTCTTTTCCTGCCTTCAATTTTTCTTATCATCAGGGTCTTTGCAAATGAGTCAGCTCTTCGCATGAGGTGACCAAAGTATGGGAGCTTCAGCTTCAGCATCAGTCCTTCCAATGAACACCCAGGACTGATTTCCTTTAGGATGGACTGGTTGGATCTCCTTGCAGTCCAAGGGACTCTCAAGAGTCTTCTCCAACACCACAGTTCAAAAGCATCAATTCTTCAGCGCTCAGCTTTTTTCATAGTTCAACTCTCACATCCATACATGACCACTGGAAAAACCATAGCTTTGACTAAATGGACCTTTGTTGGCAAAGTAATGTCTCTGCTTTTGAATATGCTGTCTAGGTTGCTCATGGCTTTCCTTCCTTTCTCTCGTCGTGGCAAGGGGGCTCCTCTTCCTTGTGGCTCGTGGGCTTCTTACCGCAGTGGCTTCTCTTACTGTGAAGCGCCGCCTCTAGGCGCACGGCCTCCAGCAGTTGTGGCACATGGGCTTAGTTGCCCCCAGCATGTGGGATCTTCCTCTATCAGGATAGAACCCGTGTCCCTTGAACTGACAGGTGGACTCATTTTTTTCTTTTTTTAAAAAATTTATTTATTTAAATTGGAGGCTAATTACAATATTGTGGTTTTTGCCATACATTGACATGAATCAGCCATGGGTATACATGTGTCCCCATCCTGAACCCCCCTCCCACCTCCCTCCCCACCCCATCCCTCAGGGTCATCCCAGTGCACCAGCCCTGAGCACCCTGTCTCATGCATCAAACCTGGATTGGTGATCTATTTCACATATGATCATATACATGTTTCAATACTGTTCTCTCAAATCATCCCACCCTCGCCTTCTCCCACAGAGTCCAAAACACTGTTCTTTATATCTGTGTCTCTTTTGCTGTCTCACATATAAGGTCATCATCACCATCTTTCTAAATTCCATATATGTGAGAAGGTAATGGCACCCCATTCCAATACACTTGCCTGGAAAATCCCATGGATGGAGGAGCCTGGTGGGCTGCAGTCCATGGGGTCACTGAGGGTCGGACATGACTGAGCGACTTCACTTTCACTTTTCACTTTCATGCATTGAAGAAGGAAATGGCAACCCACTCCAGCGTTCTTGCCTGGAGAATCCCAGGGACGGTGGAGCCTGGTGGGCTGCCGTCTATGGGATCGCACAGAGTCGGACACGACTGAGGTGACTTAGCAGCAGCAGCATACCATATTGAAATTTTTCTTTCTGACTTACTTCACTCTGTATAATAGGCTCCAGTTTCATCCACCTCATTAGAACTGATTCAATGCATTCTTTTTAATGGCTGAATAATATTCCATTGTGTATATGTACCACAGCTTTCTTATCCATTCATCTGCTGATGGACATCTAGGTTGCTTCCATGTCCTGGCTATCATAAACAGTGCTGCGATGAACATTGAGGTACACATGTCTCTTTCAATTCTGGTTTCCTCTGTGTGTATACCCAGCAGTGGGATTGCTGGGTCGTATGGCAGTTCTATTTCCAGTTTTTTAAGGAATCTCCACACTGTTCTCCATAGTGGCTGTACTGGTTTGCATTCCTACCAACACTGTAAGAGGGTTCCCTTTTCTCCGCACCCTCTCCAGCATTTATTGTTTGTAGACTGTTTGATAGCAGCCATTTTGACCAGCCTGAGATGTAACCTCATTGTGGTTTTGATTTGCATTTCTCTAATAATGAGCGATGTTGAGCATCTTTTCATGTGTTTGTTAGCCGTCTGTTTATCTTCTTTGGAGAAACGTCTGTTTAGTTCTTTGGCCCATTTTTTGATTGGGTCATTTATTTTTCTGGTATTGAGCTGCATGAGCTGCTTGTATATTTTTGAGATTAATTATTTGTCAGCTGCTTCCTTTGCTATTATTTTCTCCTGTCAATCAATGTGATGCACCACATTAACTAACTGAAAGATAAAAACCATATGATTATCCCAATTGACGCAGAGAAAGCTTTGACAAAATTCAACATCCATGTATGATAAAAGCCCTCCAGAAAGCAGCCATAGAAGGAATATACCTCAACATAATAAAAGCCATAAACCCACAGCAAACATTATACTCAATGGTGAAAAAGTGAAAGCATTTCCCCTAAAGTCAGTAACAAGACAAGGGTGCCCACTCTCACCACTACTATTCAACATAGTTTTGGAAGTTTTAGCCACTGCAATCAGAGAAGGAAAAGAAATAAAAGGAATCCAGATTGGAAAAGAAGTAAAACTCTCACTGTTTGCAGATGACATGATCCTCTACATAGAAAACCCTAAAGACACCACCAGAAAATTACTAGAGCTAATCAATGAATATAGTAAAGTTGCAGGATATAAAATTAATCACAGAAATCCCTTGCATTCCTATACACTAACAATGAGGAAATAAAAAGAGAAATTAAGGAAATAATTCCATTCACCATTGTGATGAGAAGAATAAATTATTTAGGAATAAATCTACCTAAAGAAACAAAAGACCTATATATAGAAAACTATAAAACACTTATGAAAGAAATCAAAGAGGACACAAATAGATGGAGAAATATACCGTGTTCATGGTTCAGGAGAATCAACATAATGAAAATGGATATACTACCCAAAGCAATCTATAGATTCAGTGCAATCCCTATCAAGCTACCAGTGGTATTTTTCATAGAACTAGAACAAATAATTTCACAATCTGTATGTAAATACAAAAAACTTGAATAGCCAAAGCAGTCTTTAGAAAGAAGAATGGAACTGGAGGAATCAACCTGCCTGACTTCAGGCTCTACTACAAAGCCACAGTCATCAAGACAGTATGGTACTGGCACAAAGACAGAAGTATAGATCAATGGAACAAGACAGAAAGCCCAGAGATAAATCCACACACCTATGGACACCTTATCTTTGACAAAGGAGGCAAGAATATACAATAGATTAAAGACAATCTCTTTAACAAGTGGTGCTGGGAAAACTGGTCAACCACCTGTAAAAGAATGAAACTAGAACACTTTCTAACACCATACACAAAAATAAACTCAAAATGGATTAAAGATCTAAATGTAAGACCAGAAACTATAAGACTCCTAGAAGAAAACATAGGCAAAACACTCTCTGACATAAATCACAGCAGGATCCTCTATGAGCCACCTCGCAGAGTAATGGAAATAAAAGCAAAAATAAACAAATGGGACCTAATTAAACTTAAAAGCTTTTTCACAATGAAGGAAACTATAAGCAAGGTGAAAAGACAGGCGGATTCTTAACCTCTGGACCACCAGGGAAGTCCATGTCTGCATATTCTGATCATGATTACGGGTGATAACAGTAGCCTCACATGCTTCTGTCCATCTTTCTAAACTGTAATTCAACAGTGAAGATAAAGACATTTTTAGGCAAAGCCTTTATCTCTGTGTGCTTCCTCTTGGTTAATTTCCATGGTTTTGCCTCTCAGTTTGTTAATTCTCTCTTTTATGCTGTCTCTAATCCTATGCTTTCAGTATGACCAATGAACTTTTGATTTTGTAAATATGTGTGTCTAATTTTTATTTCTAGGGGTTTTATTTGATTTTTCTATAAATCTGCTTATTGATTTCTACTTTATAGTTTATCCCTTAATCTGATCCCAGTTATTTATACTCATTTTCCAGGTTGTTCTATCCTGTTTCCTCCCATTTGCTAAGGAAACGTGTGAGCAGGACCTGAAGACTGGGGGTGAGTAGATTCCATGTGTGTTGCTGCTGTTTACCTGCTAAGTCATGTCTGACTCTTTGCGACCCCATGGACTGTAGCCCACCAGGCTCCTCTGTCCATGGGATTTCCCAGGCAAGAATATGGGAGCGGGTTGCCATTTCCTGGGTGTTCATTGGAAGGACTGATGTTGAAGGTGAAACTCCAATCCTTTGGCCACCTGATGCGAAGACCTGACTCATTTGAAAAGACCCTGATGCTAGGAAAGGTTGAGGGCAGGAGAAGAAGGGGATGACAGAGGATGAGATGGTTGGATGGCCTCACCAACTCAATGGACATGAGTTTGAGTAAACTTTGGGAGTTGGTGATGGACAGGGAGGCCTGGTGGGCTGCAGCTGATGGAATCACAAAGAGCTGGACACCACTGAGCGACTGAACTGAACTGCCATTTCCTACACCAGGGGATCTTCCTGACCCAAGGATCAAACCCATGTCTCTTGCATTGGCAGGCAGACTTTTTACCACTGAGTCACCTGGGAAGCCCTCTATATCTGTGAAGGAGGAGAATTCCGGGCAGAAGGAGCAGTGGTTCCAAAGCCAAGAGGAGCAGACAACTGGAAGGTTCAGGAGGGAGGTGAGCACAGAGGGATGGCCAGGGCCAGCTCACAGAGTCCTGGAGGACGAGACCTCAGACTTCACTCCAAGGGAGAAGGAACCCCACTGGGATGTTTGAAAGAAGAGATGGATATAACCTGGCCAACTTCCGTTCATCTTTCCAGATGCTGCTTAAATGTCATTTACCAAAAAAAAAAAAAAGCCTGACCCTGCTCTCCACTCAGCATCTGGGCCCCACTGACTCCTAGCTCTTGATTCTTTTCCCACCACCTGCTACGCACGGTGGTGAGCAAGTCCTCATGCGTCCCACCTTCTGCACACACAGTTTGCACATAACTTTGTGGTTTCTTTCATGCTTGTCTCACAACGAAGCTGTGCAGTCAGGAGGTATCAGATCAGTCTGTCCGGCCAGCAGCTCCATGGGTCTGTCTGCTCCCAGCCTGACTGCTCCCCCTCTTCCTCGGAGCTCTCTTCTCTGTCTCCTCCACTGCCCCGCCCTAGAAAGGCTGCTCTGTGTGCTGAGCGGCAGGACGTCTCACCCACCATGAATGCAGAAACATTGACTTCACATCTCTATGTTGTAGCATCACCCTCTGTAAAGTGGGAGCAATAACAGTACAAACCTTGGGCGGTTTGAGTGAGTTCTGAGAATACAGTTGCTGAGTTCTCGGTACACAATCACCAATTCCCACCTTGTTTCCTCTGTGTTAACCTGGGGCTCCTGGAACAGAACCCCATACATGACCCTCCTATGGCATCTCTCCAGCAAGTCCTACAAAATTTCTCTTACTGTATTTTTCAGTTCAGTTGCTCAGTCATGTCCGACTCTTTGCAGCCCCATAGACCACAGCACGCCAGGCCTCCCTGTCCATCATCAACTCCCAGGGCTTGCTCAAACTCATGTCCATTGAGTCAGTGATGCCATCCAACCATCCCATCCTCTGTTGTCCCCTTCTCCTTCTGTCTTCAATCTTTCCCAGCATCAGGGTCTTTTCCAATGAGTCAGCTCTTCGCATCAGGTGGCCAAAGTATTGGAGTTTCAGTTTCAGCATCAGTCCTTCCAGTGAATATTCAGGACTGATTTCCTTTAGGATGGACTGGTTGGATCTCCTTGTAGTTCAAAGGACTCTCAAGAGCCTTCTCCAACACCACAGTTTAAAAGCATCAATTTTTTACTGCTCAGCTTTCTCTATAGTCCAACTCTCACATCCACACATGACTACTGGAAAAACCATAGCCTTGACTAGATGGACCTTTGTTGGCAAAGTCATGTCTCTGCTTTTTAATATGAGGTCTAGTTCAGTTACATAATGTCTATTTGACTCTTTTACAACTTCTATCTCTTTGCTCAGGTTGTTTTTATTATTTGTTTCAGGAGAATTTATAACTGATTATTGATGCCTTTTTATGATCTCTGCTTTGAAATCTTGTCAGATAATTTCAATATCGCATTTGTCTTGGTGTTGCTGTCTGTTAATTGCTTATTCTCATTCAAATTGTGACTTTCTTGGTTCTTGGTAAGACAGGTCATTTTCAATTATATTGTGGACATTTTGTCTATTATATTAGGAGAGGCTGGGTACTATTTAAACCTTTCCTTTTAGCAGGCGGTCACCATGGGGTCGCAGAGAGTTGGGCACGACTTAGCAACTGAACACCACCACCTGTCTACGGTAGCACACAGGTCCTGGCCTACACTGGGATGTTCTGGTTCCAACGATGGTTTAATTGTTGGAGTTTGTGTGGTATTAGTTTGGGATGCTTGGCTCGTCTGGTGCGGTTGGAGTACCATTTATTCCACCTGAGGAACTGATGGGGTGTCTACAGACCAGGCCCCTAGTGTCTCTTAATGGCGGAGGGCTGTCTTAGCATTCCCTGGCCAGGCAGTCACCATGGGGGACCCCTCGCTGGTGCCCCCACTGTCAGAGGAGGGGTGTCTCAGGCCCACAGTGACTGAGAGGGCCCCCAGCCGTACCATTTACTTGGGCGGTCCCCCTCGCACTGACCCAGCATCCATGTGTCTAGCTGGGGCAGCCTCAGGCCTGGTGAGGAAGAAGAGTTCGCAGCTGGCCCCTTAGCTCTGGCAAAGCTCCCAAGTGATGTCCTCGGCCATGGTCCTGGGATCATTGTGTTGTTGGAGGACTCGTGGGATCAATGAGTCACCTGAGCCGGCTTCTGATGCTCTCCTGGGGGTGGAAAACACCAGCTTCCTTTCTTCTGTGAGTGAGGAGACAGAAGGCCTCCTGCCTCTGTGCCGTCCTTCCCTTCCCTGGGGTTCTAAGCAGTTTGCCTGCCTCTTGCCAGTTTGCAGAGACCCCGGGGTCACCTCCTGCGTTACCCCTGGTTGTAGTTGGGCTGAGCAGAGGCAGCATCTCGACCAGAATGACGTCTCCTTGCTTCCTTGGGCCCATCTCTTCTTGAGCTCCCAGGTCCAGGCCCCTTCTCCATTTCTCCTGCTCCTCTGGCTACAGGTTCTCCTTGGGTGACCTGCCTGCCGCCCTGACATCAGGTAACATCCACATGCTGGTGACTTGCAAGTCCCTCCCTGCAGCCAGAGCCCCAGCCTTAAGCGCCAGAGAGGTTCGCCCATCAGCTACTCACACAGCTTTTCTCATCCGACGCTTAGCTGTGTTGCCCTCTTACCTGGCTAAGCAGAGCCACCGATTTTAGCCTCAAGATTCATGGTGCCTGTAGCTTTCTGCCTCTTAGAAGACTGCAGCCCGCCACCCAATCGTTCTGACCCGAAAGCAGGGAGTGGTCACCGAACGGCATCTTTTTTGCTGCCCACATAGGATGCACTCCTGCCCCTTGACCCTACTCACGGTCACAGCCACGACCCCAGTCCCAGCTGACCCCTGCATCACCAGCCCAGCCTCCTTTAAGACCCCTCTGTGTCCCCTCTGCTCCACAGCAGCCAAGTGAAAGGCTGGAAGCGCAAAGCACCCAGGACACAGCACTTCTCAAAGCTCTCGTGGTTTCCATGACTCTTGGAATCGGAGACACAGGAGCCCAGAGATGCAGGCCCGGCCCTTCCCATGTCCTGGCCTCCTCTGCCCTGAGGCTGGCCTCAGCTCCCTCATTTCCAGGCCAGGGTGCCCCTTCATATTCTTTCTCTTTGGGATGCTTTTCCCCCAGATCTCCTGTGGAGGCTCCTCCCTCAGGTCCTGACCAAGCGTCCCCTTCTCAGAGAGCCCTCCCCCTGGGAACAGAAGCTCTACTCAGCTCCTCCTCCATCCCCACCCTCAGGACAGTCCTCTGGGTCCTCCCCTCATCCGATCCTCCCCATGGTGCAGCAAGTGCTGGGCATCCATCATCTGTTCAGTCAGCCTGTCTCTGCCCCTGAGGACCCACACCCTGGCATCCAGGGCCCCGTTTGTACCATCCACCCTGCAGAGCAGGACCCCAGCACATGCCAGCTGGAGCCATGACCTCGGCACATGAGAGCATCAGCTGTGCTGGGCAGGTGGCAGGGGGCTATGCAAGACGTCCAAAAAGGACCGCCTTAGCATCCTTCCCACGGATCACTTCCCTTTTGGCTCCCAATGTGAACCTCCCTCCACCTTGGAGCCACCTGGCTGGCGGGGAGAAAGAGGGAGAGGCCAGCAGAGCGGGGAGGGGAGAGGCAGACAGAAGACGAGGGCCAGAAAGGGCTGACTGGGCCCCGGTCTGGACCAGACCCCATTGCGGCCCCCAGATTTCTGGAGACCCTGTGAAGCTGAGCCCACGCCCCAGCTGTGTTTCTAAACCAGACCCACAGGGGCAAGCTTCCTCTAGTGCGTGCCCCAGGTCTGGCGCTTGACATGTGATCTGTTTTGATGTCTCAATTCACAGACCAAGGCCAGACCCTGGCCAGACCAAGGGCCCACATTTACTGTGGGGCAGGGAAGAGAAGAAGGCAGGAGGGGACCCTTTGGGGAGGCAGAGAGAGCAGGAGGGAAGGAGGAGGCCTGCCAAGGACAGAGGGGGAACACGCGATGAGCAGAAAGAAGCAGGGGCAGGAGCAGGGATGTAAAAGGAGAGAATTCTTAAACTGGATGCTGTCTCTGGCATGGATTTTATAGCCTTTTATGAGATTCTAATGCAAACCAGTGCCTCTGTTTTTTTCTTTTTAATTTATTTATTTATGTAGAAACCCCACTGAACAATTGTGGGGAGATTCAAGGATTTGAACTCCTGCAGATCCAGTGACTCAGGAGCAGTGGGCTGTGTTTTTCTTACCTCCTTCCCACTCCTCACACCCCGGTTTTCAGTGTTTGTTGCTCTCCATAGGGAAATAATCTTCCCTTTGATGTCAAATGGTCTCTGCATCTTGGAGAATCCTTGGGACTGTGGTGGGAAGCTGGTGAAGCCATTCACTCCAGAGCCTGGCCGGGTAGATAGAGGTTTGTAGACACAATGTCTGTACAAAAACAGTCTCTGGACCCAGAAGGACTGTGAAGCAATTTCACTGCAAAACATGGTCTTTTTTTATTGGCCTCATCCATTCATTCATAAGCTGTGGTATCGCACCTGTGCAAAGAGCCAGCCACCCATCCCCTCTTTCATTCCAAGGGCAGGAATTAAATCTCTATTGTGCGGAGAGGCTTTGTGGAGGACGGAAGGGAGAAGGGGCCTCATCCGTGACTTGCAAAGACCAGAGGCAGGGTTTGCAGCCACTGAGGACCACTGCCCAAGTGCGTGACTCCCCAAGTGTAAAGCGAAGCAGGTACCCAGCGATTATGTGAGTCAGGCTATGTGCTTAGGCCTTAAAATTTACCTGTGACCCCAGCTCTTCAGGTCTGACTTCCCCATGGACTGTTGAAAATATTTGCTGCACAGTTGGGAGAAAATTATTTTACTTAGTAATTTAACCACTTAAGACATATGCTCAAGGATTTCTATTTTTTTTTTATTTGATATAAAATTTCAAACGTACCTAAAAGTAGACAGGTCTCATTTTTCACATATTCTCCTCTATTCACTAGTGAATTTTCCTTCTTTTAAACCCATCTTTTTTTTCAAATTCCAGATGTTGTATCACTCCTAAATGTGTCAGCGTGTCTCTAAAAAATGGGCATTCTCACTTTTAACCAAATTCCATATCACGTCTAACATGATTAATAATTTCTTGAATTCACCCAATGAGCAGTCCAGACAGCTCACAGACGTCTGCAGAGTCAGTTTGTTTGACTCAGAACCCAACAAGAAAACGCAATGACTGAGGTGGTTAAGTCTCCTAAGTGCCTTCATTGCTTCGAAGTCCCTCATCCTCTTTTATCTGGTACATTAACTTGTTTCAGAAATTAGATCAGCTGTCCTGCAGAAGAGCAACCAAACAGGATTTGTCTGTTTGCTCCTTGTGGGCTCATCAGGCTAATCTTCTATTCCACCCTTTTTCTTTCAGATGAAAGGTGGAGGCCTGAGTCATTTCAGATGCAATATTCCGAGGAAGCACACATCATAAGCAGAGCTGTGTGAGCCACACCATGGCGCATCAGGAGACACGCTTTACGGCCGTCTTCTGAGATGTTCGAATCAGTCTTAGGTGGTGGCATCTCCATCTTCCCATTGCCAAGTTTACTGTCACTCACCCAGTGGATTCATCCGTTGATAAGCATTGCCTCATTTCGGTTCAGTTCAGTTCAGTCGCTCAGTTGTGTTCAACTCTTTGTGACCCCATGGACTGCAGCATGCCAGGCCGCCCTGTCCATCACCAACTCCCAGAGCTTACTCAAACTCATGTCCATCGAGTCCGTGATGCCATCCAACCATCTCATCCTCTGTTGTCTCCTTCTCCTCCTGCCTTCAATCTTTCCCAGCATCAGGGTCTTTTCAAATGAGTCAGCTCTTCGCTCATTGGCCAAAGTATTGGAATTTCAGCTTCAACATCAGTCCTTCCAATGAACACCAGGACTGATCTCCTTTAGGATGGACTGGTTGCATCTCCTTGCAGTCCAAGGGACTCTCAAGAGTCTTCTCCAACACCACACTTCAAAAGCATCAATTCTTTGGCACTCAGCTTTCTTTACAGTCCAACTCTCACATCCATACATGACTACTGGAAAAACCATAGCCTTGACTAGATGGACCTTTGTTGGCAAAGTAATATCTCTGTTTTTTAATATGCTATCTAGGTTGGTCATAACTTTCCTTCCAAAGAGTGTCTTTTAATTATATGGCTGTGGTCACCATCTGCTGTGATTTTGGAGCCCCAAAAAATAAAGTCAGCCACTGTTTCCACTGTTTCCCCATCTATTTTCCATGAAGGGATGGGACCAGATCCATGATCTTAGTTTTCTGAATGTTAAGTTCAAGCCAACTTTTTCACTCTCCTCTCACTCTCATCAAGAGGCTCTTTAGTTCTTCTTCACTTTCCGCCATAAGGTGGTGTCATCTGTGCATCATGTCCATTTTTCAGTCCATTTTAGTTCACGGATTCCTAAACTGTCAACGTTCACTCTTGCCATCTCCTGTTTGACCACTTCCAATTTGCCTTGATTCATAGACCTAACATTCCAGGTTCCTATGCAATATTGCTCTTTACAGCATCGGACCTTGCTTCCATCACCAGTCATATCCACAGTTGAGTCTTGTTTTTGCTTTGGCTCCATCCCTTCATTCTTTCTGGAGTTATTTCTCCCCTGATCTCCAGTAGCATATTGGGCACTTACCGAGCTGGGGAGTTCATCTTTCAGTGTCTTATCCTTGGCCTTTTCATACTGTTCATGGCTGCAGAACAGATAGTGGTAAAGAACCGCCTGCCAATGCAGGAGACATAAGAGATGCGGCTTCAGTCCCTGGGTCAGGAAGATCCCCTGGAGGCAGACACGGCAATTTTTTCTTAAGCACGATGGAGAAGGGAATCAACACTTTCTAGCTTTGCATTTTTCCAGGAGGATGGATGCCCAGTTATTTCAACTCTATCCATGTTTACTGAGAAGTAACTCTGTGCATGGGTCTTGGGTGAGTGTCTGAAGACCTGAGGTCCTTTCTGCCTTCAAGGAGCTCACCCTCAGGAAGAGAGAGAGCATAGCAACAGCAGTTCCTTTACAGTCCACCTTTTATAACAAGAGTCCTGTACGAGGAGCAGGATGGGCAAAAGAACAAATATGAGCAAATATGCCTCCACTGAGCAGAACAATTTAATGGAAGACAAGGCACGAGGGTTTACTGTGAAGGATGAGCTGTGTTTCCAAACAGATGGGGGAGGGCGTGCAGAGACCCCGTGCAAGGGCGGAGACGTGCAAAGGCTGCACGTAAGAGAGAGTTCAGTGTTCCTGGGGAATTCACATGGGCTGGTTGGGGGAACACAGAACAGCCACGTAACTGACCGTCCAAATCAGGATCTGCTTGGTACTGAAGGGGCCAAGTCCAGGACTACCCAGGCAGACCACGATTTAGGGTTACTGTGAACACTGGCTCACAGTTAAGAATGACGGAAAATAAAACTGGATAATTAAGCAGGAATCAACGAAGGACCAACTATTAAGAAAACGCATCTGGGTGTAGGTATTTGATTGGCATATTTTGGCAGAATAATGCCACTTGTCCACAAGATGCCCACATCCTACTCCCTGGAAACTACGAACATGTTCAGTTATACATCAAAGAGAAATTAATGCTGTGGTGGAATCAAGGTTGCCAGCCACTGCCTTTAAGATACAGAGGTTATCCTGAATTATTGTCATCACAAAGGTCCTTAAAAATGGAAGCGAGAGGCAGAAGAGGACGTCAGAGAGGACGCAGCCATGACAGGGAGGTCAGAGTGCAGTGTGCACCGAGACTTGGCCCTTCACTGCTGGCTTTGAAGATGGAGGGAGGGGGTCTCGAGCCTGTGGCTGCACGTGGCTTCTGGGAGCTGGAGACGGGGGAGGGGTCAGGTTCTCCCATAGAACTTCCATGAAGAGATCCAGCTTGGCCAGCACCTTGCTGTTCACCCAGAGAGACCCAAAGCAAACTTCTGACCCAGGGTCTATAAGACAGTAAGTCTGTGTTGTTTTAAGTGTGTGCTCATTTGTTACACCAGCCACAGGAAGCTAGCAAAAGGGTCAACATGTGACCCTTAAGTCTCATTTTTGGAAAGCTAGGTGTATCATGAGACCACTCATGGATAAAAAGCAAAAGGAATCCTATTCAAGGACAAAGATGATAAATTCAAATGTAGCAGATTCAACTGCCTGTTTCTTCAGGAGCCATGGTCACCGAGAGCCCTGAGGTCAACAGCATAGAAAAAGACCAATGGGCTGGATGGATCTCAAGAGATTTTTATGGTCCACATGGTATTTAGCACACCGCAGGGCTGAGAAAAATGTCTCAAAACCAGACTCAGACTAAGAAGTGTTCATTAACATTTAAAGTCACTCACATCATAATATTTTTTCTGGCCTGACCACGTCCACAGATTGACCTTGATCTGTTGCTCATATTTTAAGATTTGAGTAACTGCCAAATTGATCAAACTCTTGACATCTTGTGGTAACTGGAATATACATTTGTTGGCTGTATATCCAAATAAAGTCATCTTCTCTGGGGAAAAGCTCTGTTTAAACCATGGATTTTTAAGTAGACTACTATTTCAAGCCTCAAAAGTATCATAGTGCCTGTTCCACAGTGATTGTAGAAACCCATTTCTTATGCCAGAAGTTTGTTTCAGAAATGCACAGCTGAGCCCTCACTTGGTATAGCTGAAACTTGAGAAGATGAAGCAGGCTTGTTCCCTGGGTCAAGGTTATTAGGATGTAAACCCACTGTTTACAGCTTCAAGATTTGTCCTTGTGGAGTGAGTCTTGTATCAGTTAGCTCAGGGAAATTCTGCTGCAGTAATATGCATCCTCAAAGTATCAGTTGACTCAAGACAAGACATGTTTGTTTCTCACCCACACTGCCTGCTAGCTAGGGCTTTGCTGCTCTGTGCCGCCCTCATTTTGTGATTCTAGAAGAAGGAGGAGGGTCCACCCGGACTACCTGAGAACCCAGGACAGACGGAGAAGAACAACAGGACAGCCACACAGCAGCTCCTAAAGCTTCAGTTGGGAGGCGGCAGAGTGAATCCTCCCCACATTCCATCATCCAAGCAAGTCTGGGCCAGCTGGTGGCCGGAGGACAGGGCCGTGTCGTCATTTTGCTGGGGATGAGGGGAGATGGGAGCTCTGTTATCACCCCCTGCAGTGTGGCATGAGACCCACAAGAGATGGGCGCTGAGAAGGGACTACCACGGTGTCTACATTCTGGGATGCTACTGCTCCCTAGAGCTGCTGTGACTGGACTGTGGGAAATAAACCAACCACTGTATTTTGCTCGAGGGTAAACTGGATTTCCCTTTGAACTGGATTTCCATCCTTGGCATTACAAATATCTGGGCTGATTTTTACTCAATCCCCCTGGAGATGAGGCTGACCAGGGAAGTTTCGTAAAGCTGAAATCTAGGATAAGCTTATGTGGATATGACCTTAATTTTTTTGCCATCTGTTTTCTCTCGAACAGTCAGATCACAATGTCTGATATGATGATTTAAAAGTACTTAGTCAAAAACATCTTTGCAGGCTTTTTAATTGAGTTGAACATGAGCGAAAGCAAAGTGCACAAATCTTAAGCTTCCAGCTCCTGGTATCTTATAAAAGGAAATGTGTAATGTCGGTTTTTAAAATTGAACGTTACCAGCATCCCAGAAGGCTTCTTCATGCCCCTCTCCAGAGTCAACAACATTGACCTTGAAGTTAATGAGGGTTCACACAGCACTTGATGTTGGTAAGTCCCACCCACGCCACTGTGTAGAGCACTACTGCATGCCTTTGTTGCCGGGTACTTACAGCGCGAATAGACCACAGCCCGTCTGTGCACCCTCTCACTAGTGTGCGCGGCTGCCTCTGGTTCTAAGGCTCTCACAGCTACAGCTGTTGTGACCATTGCCCCCTCCCTTCCTCTGTTTCTATCTCTGTTGAATAAATGCGTGTTTGTGCTGGTCCAGTGTGCCTGGGAACCCGTGCTCGCTGATGACTCCACCTCTCTTTGGAGCTCTCTAACTTTGGGTTCACGTAGGCTGAGGTTGCATTAGGTGGACTCCTATATTACTGAAAGTGGCTGTATCTACCCCTTGAATTGACCTTCTGATCATTAAGAATCATCCCTTCTCCAGTATTGCCACCCACCACCTTTAGCCCACCATGTCTGACGTCAGCCCAGCCCCACCCAGCTTCTTGCAGTTGGTACCTGCACGATTTACTTTTTAAACACCGTTTCGCCTTCAATCCTCCCTTGTCCCTCTTTGCATTCGATCTGTATGGTGGTTGCTGCTGTTTGCGTTTTAAATCCCGTCCGACCGTCTTTGTCTCTTAGTAAGAGCTTGCACTTAATTTTCGTTTCATATGTTGGATTGAACCGCATGGCATTGCCACTATTTGATGAACTTAACCAACAGAGAGGCGATTTCCCACAACCTAGTAGTCCCTGCACATTTGGTTTCAAACTATAATCCTGCCATTGGTTTTCTATTTCTCTCACTGTTTTCCATTTTCCTTTGTTCCTTAAATTTTCTGCATCAATCCAGTATGTTTATTATTCCATTTTCTTCATCATGAGCTTGTTAACCATTTTCTTGTTATTTTAGTGATTAAATAGATTACAATGAGCACCTTTTATATATTACAGCCTTCCTTAGATTACCAGCTTTGCTACACCCTGGATAATACAGAGTCTTATGACACTTAGATTTCACTCTCCAGCCCGCCTCCTTTGGGGCATAGCATGGGCTATTATTCCTAATTCTTAGTCCCTCCCTGTAAGAGGATTACACGTCACACCACTCACCACATGACACTGTACTTCCTCCCCTCGAGGGTGGGCTACACCGCCTCCTGCTACAACGCTCAGCCGGGCGGTGTGCTCCACGGGGGGCCACGGCCGCCGCAACGCCTGGTGAGGTGGCACGCGTCGCCTAGCGTCCCCTCGTGCCTCATCCTTGCCACGTGTGGGACACGCGCCAAAGCCCTAGGAGTTCAAGGAGAACCAGCCGCAGGTGGGGACAGTGGGCCTGCCCTCCAGCCTGGGGCCAGACCCCGGGAGCCCGGCTGCACCCAGCCTGCTGGTGAGCGTCCAGTGGCTCGCCTTCTGATGCCCCACGCTCCTCTCTAGCATTTACACTTGGGTGTCTGGCTCCATCTCCAGGAGGAGACCCCCGGTCTGTCTCCCCCTCTCCATTCGGCCCTGTGACATAGCTGTCGTGGGCATATTAAGGTCCCCACTGGACAATTCCAGCATCCAGACCGTCTCTGCACTTCTAATGGATCTTTCTTCTCAAGACATCAGTCCCACTTTCTTTCTGTTTCTTTGCGTATCATGTGCTTTTGTATTTTATCCTGGACATTGTTAAAAAAAAAAATGATAGAGACCAAAAGCAAATAAAAGTTTAATATTTCCCTCCAGAAGAAAGCTTGACCTTCTCCTGCCAGACCATTATTGTGCAGGGTTGATGTGGGTGAATCCATCTGCTCACTGGCTGAGTTGGGTCTGGTCTGTGCTGGAGCCATAAGAAGAGTTTGTTCACAACTGGACCGGAATATTTTGAGGGGGATATCAGCACCTTTCTGTTTGCACAACTTGTGACCTCAACACAGATGATATTCCAGAGATTTCTTTGTGCTTTAGAGACCAGTCAGCAGCTTTCTAAAGCAGGGGCCTCTGCTTTTCGACCAACTTGCCAGCTTTGGAGAGGCGTCTTCCCCCAGCTCGTGTCCCCAGCTTTGCACCCCTCACATTCCCCTCCCCCTTCTGTCTCACCCCAGCTTTCAGCCTGCTCCTCTGGTCATTCAGGGAGGCCTGGGGTGCCTTGGAGACATTTCTCGTGGTCCCTGCCCTGCTCCCAGATGGTGATGGCCACTGCCCTGCACTCAGCAGAAATCTGCAGACCTGTGAGCTCCACATCCTAGAAACTGGCCAGCTTACACCCTGCAACATACCAGCTCCCACTGGCTGCCTCAGCTGAGGCAGCTCAGCTCTTATCTGAGAAATAGCGTCATCTCAACACGCACGCCTGTCCCATCAGCCCAGAAGGGCCAGGCCTGCTACGCCCAACCTCCTGAGGGTGAAGGTGAGCCCAGAGGGTGCCATCTGCCTTCCTTCCCTCTGCTCCATTCCTATGGAGAGGGGGCTGGCATAGCGGACACTGGCAACCTCTCAGGCTGCCCCTGAGCCCAGGTGAATGGGGGAATGGTGCAGGTATCTCTGCTGCAGCCTCAGAGCCCAGCCTGCTTCTCCAGTCCATCCTGATCACCCTCCAACGTGGTCGTGATGTTCAGGTGGCCGCCACTATCCCCAGTTCCATCCCTGGTTTGCATCTCAGCCAGGTAGAGCCGGGGCCACCAGGGCAGGCTGAGCATCTAATGCAGGACCCAGGGTCTGTGTCCCCAGTGAGGAGACGGGCATGTGAAGCAGCAAGTACAGGGCGAGTCCCGGTGACAGGACGGTCCTTGGGGTGTGGGGGCCACCATGATCTCCCCCAACCCCACTTGCCTGCTGACTAGAGACACCCCCAGGCCCTGCGCTGATGCTGGGACAACCGTGGACCCTCGTGCCTTTGCACACCCTCTGGAATCTTCAGCAGCAGCCACTGCCAGTCGCTGTGGGCACAGGGCAAGGCTCTCCCTGCAGTGGGGATGGGGGCCAAGCCCCAGCGAGGAGAGGGGAGTGAGGCTGGAAAGAGGTGAGGGGCTTGCACAAGTGGAGAGGACGGAGCCCCGCCAGTCCCCACTTTCTGGGCAAGTCCCCAGGGCTGACTTGTAACCCTGGTCCCCCACTTGCATGGGAAGGGGCCAGGGCCCAGGGGTGTCTTGTGTCAAACCCATCTTGTTGCCTTTCCTTGGGAATAACACAAACCCCAGTCCAGGCAGAGAGGACGGGGGATGGGGCTGCTGGGGAACATCCCTGAGGTCCGTGTTCATCTCATCGGTTCGGCCCAGTGGACAGAGGTGCCAGCCTCTTGTGCAGTGGTACCTGGGCCGAGAGGAAGGTCTCAGCAGGGCCTCCCATCCTGGCTCCTCCTGTCCTACACATGTGGCTGGGAACGGTCACTCTGCCTTCCGGGCTCTCAGTGGCTTCCGCTGCCCCAGGATTTGCGATTCCTGTCGGGCAAGCGATGGGAGCAGAGACCGCACTACGGGGGACCTGGCCCTGCTCTGCAAGCAGAGCAGGTCCTCCTCAAACTGCCTTAATCCCCTCCGTCACCACTGTGCTTTTCAGCCGACACCGTGCCCCTCTCTGCTTCTCCCACACCAGCACCCAAGCGGATCATGGAAGACACGCTACAGGTCACTTTGTTTGCAATACTTACATTTGCTTCTTTTTTCCCCATACATTTGCCTTTAATGGCAGAGGGGAAAAGAGAGAAATTCTTGTTGCCAGTGTTTCCAAAGACAGAGGTCAGAGATGCCCCTGGCCCGGGCTTCCCCTGCCTTCCTCAAGAGCGACTCTTGTATCAGGGCAGGCGGCAGGGCAAAGGATGCTTCCAGTCTCAGAATCCAGGTGAGAAGCCCTGGGTCCAGCGTCTTCTTCCCTGTTCCTCCTCGAGCCCCTCTCCCTGCCAGTTCGGGGGCTGTGGTGCGTCCATCCTCCGGTTTTCCTGCCTCCGCCTCGCCTGGGGACTCTTCCCAGCTGGTGAGCCACCAGGAGGACACGGTCCCCTGCAGGGAGCTGGTGGTCGCCCAGCTGTCCCGTGCAGATCCCCCGGCCCGCAGCCTCACACGGTCCCCATGGAACACCGCACAGACTGGAGACCACCTCCCGTGACCCCATGGTTGGCCGACAGAGAAACTAGGGATCTAAGGAGCGGGCAGCGGGGAGTCAAGATGATGGAGTCTTTTGTCTTCTGAGCCAGGGCTTTCTTGTTGTTGTTCTGCCTTTTCTTTCTTTTTTTTTCACTACTCCCCAGTGCCTCAAAAAACATGCAGTTATATAGTTATGCTTTCAGTCTATCTGCTACCCCTGAGACCTAGGTAACCTGGAAAGGAGCCCCCAGTCCAGCCGGAATATCGTCTCCTTTTACATTTACTCAGAAGAGAGGGAGGGAGAGACAGATACAGAGACAGAGACGGAGACAGGCATCTGAAGAATGCGTGAAGTCAGACAAAGATAAATATCATATAATATCGCTCTTAGGTGAAACCTCGAGAAAGATACAGGCGAACTTGTTTCCAAAACCGAAAGAGACTCACAGACAGAGAAAACAAACTTATGCTCAAAAGGGGGGGAGGGGAGGGGGATAAATCAAGAGATTGGGATTAACAGATACATACGCTCCTATGTATAAAAGAGGTAAACAAGGATCTACTGTGTAGCACAGAGGACTGAGCTCAGTATTTTGTAATAACCTACAGGGGAGGGAAGCATATATAGCATATATAGATAAATAATTTGAATTACTTTTCTGTACACCTGAAAGGAACACAGTGGTGTAAATTGACTATGCTTCAATAAAAAAATAAATTAAGGAAAGAATAGCTTCCATTTTGTGCCCAGCACCAGGACCCACATCAGGAAGCCTCGGCGAGCTTGGCAGGCTGTGACTCTGGCTCTGAAACCAGCATGGGGCACATTAAGCCCTCATCATAACTGCTTTTGTCTCCCCGATGATGTTTTGTCTTATATGACAATTTCTGCAGAAATAATTGATTTTATGGCTTGATTTCGTTCCTTGCCTATCATGCTGAAGACATAAACACATAATGAGATTGTTGTCTAACATTCAGAGAGATGAAACGCCCGCGGAGGGGTCTGGGATTAATCAGCCCGGTTTCCTTCATTAGATTATCTGGATCGAGGCGGGGTTTCCTCGGGACTCAGCTTGCAGCCTGTCCCTGCACACATGGCCCAGGAGCGCACGGCCGTTCCCAGGCGGCCTGACCGTAAAGGGCTCCAGGTGGCGGCTTATTATCAGGGGGATATCACAGCCAGGGAGCCCTGACTGCCCAGATCCCGCTTGTCCTGGTCTCTCCTCCCAGTAAGCGTCCAGACGTGTATCAGGAGAGCCTCAGGCCTGAGTCAAAGCGCCCCTTTTCATCACTCCAGCAATCCTGGGCTAAGTGAAGCGGAGATGTGGGTTCACAAGCCAGGCACGAAGTCTCCTTCCTTCTAAAAGGAAAACGGACCGGGCACGGGGTCGGGGCAGCACGGCTGCCCTGCTGACACGTCTACCTGCCCAGCGGTCAGTGTCCCGGGCGGCCACACGAAGGCCCGCAGCCTGGGCAGCTTGCACAAGGACGTTTACTCTCTCAGCGTGTGGAGGCTGCGAGTCCGAGATCTAAGTGCTTGCAGGTTCCTGTGAGGCTGACTCTTTTTGTTGTATAGATAGCCGTCTTCTCCCCGCGTCCTCACGAGACCGTCCTTCTGTGTGTCTGGGTCCTGACCTCTTCTTATAAGGGTCGCAGTCATGCTGGATCAGGGCCCACCCTAGTGACCTCCATACAGACCCTCATTAATCACTTCCATAAAGACCCATCTGCAAATACAGTCACATTCTGAGGTCCCGAGCTGAGGCTCCTGGATGTGAATTTCAGGAGGCTTCCCAGGGGGCACTCGTGGTAAAGAACCTACTTGTCAATGCATTGGACATAAGATTTGTGGCATCCATCCCTGGAGGATGGATGGAAGGCATGGAGGAAGGCATGGCAACCCACTCCAGTATTCTTGCCTGGAGAATCCCATGGACAGAGGAGCCTGGCGGGCTACAGTCCCAGGATCGCATAGAGTCGGACATGACTGAAGTGACTTAATATGCAACTTAATTCAGCCCCTAATGTCAGCTTACACTTAAGAGGAAAAGCTCTGCACGAGTGTGTGACCATCACCACTTTGGTCCCTCCCACCAGAAATGAGGCTGGTCTTGAACCCTCCTCCCTCGGGATGATTTCCTGCAGTAACACTTACTGAGCACAGAACGGGGCAGGATGGCCAGAGTGGGCAAGCCTGGCGTGGTCCTGCTCTCTGGAGATGGGGAGGGGATGCACAGTCCCCAGGTGACACACACACACTGTTCTAAATCAAGGCCGAGCAGGACTCACATCTAGCAGTGAGTAAGAGACGTGACGGAGCCTCTGGGAGGAGGTGGAGAAGTTAGGGGAGGTGGGAGGGCCACCTCTCAGGGCTCACCTCCTGAGCAGGAGGGCCTCTGCTCAGATTGAATTGCTGCAGACACGTCCCGGTGGAATGGAGGGGAAGATGCTCAAGAGGGAAGGAGCAGGGTTTGCAGAGAGGCAGTCCGCCAAAGGCTGTGACTGCAGATTCAGGTGAGTTTCAATGTGGCTGACGCCTTGAGGGGAGGGCAGACGCACACCGGGATGAATGACAAAGAAAGGGGTGGGCCCCACAATGGCTTTAGGAGGCGCTGACAGAACCCGGAAATGCCTCGCACCCTGCAGACATCACACTTAACCCTCCCAAGAAAACTCCCAAAGGAACTCTCACATGGCAGCTCCACGGACACTGAAGCCGAGTCCAGAAGCGCCTAAGACGGCACATCCGGGAAGGGTGGGATCCGAACCCTGGGGCCCCCATAACCTGGCAACGCCTGTCACCTTGACGACACACAGCGCTGACTGTGCAGAGGCAGGTGGCCGGGGCGGGGGGCCAGGATGAGAGCACTGCTGGGCTGTGCAGAGAGGGTGCCCCGTCCCCTCAGAAGCTCCCGCCCCGCCGCCAGGTCTCCCCCACCCCTCTTGAAAACACGCTTCAAATCTCCAGCTCTCTCGGCCTCTAGGGGAGGCGGCCTCCTGCCCACTGACAGCAGAGGAGACTCAACAGAGAGCAGCTGAGGGGCGCTTCTGCTTCCACCACGGTTTAGCTGCTGATCAAGGGAAGAAGCATCATCTTCAGGAGCCACACACCAGGGACATGCTGCCCAAATTATAGGAAACCATTACTCCCTCCCGTCCCATCTCCAGGACCCTGGCAATAGATCCTCGTGGGCTCTGCCCCGCCTCTTCTGCCGTCTCTAACAGACACTGATTAAAACCCACTGATGTCTCTAGATGACAGGTCAGGCCCCGGCCCACCCCTTCTGGGAGCCTGCCGTGGATTTCAGCACACCGGCAGGACACTGACCCCTCCTCCCGCCCGCGGTTCTGACGCCCTCCGTCCCCTCCCTCCACCTGCCTCATTGCCTCTCCTCTCCTTAACTTTTCTTGCCGAACTGACCTACTTCCTGATCATTCGCTGATTCACAAATATTTCCTGAGCAACTACTATGAGCTCCAGTCTAAGACAAAGTCGCCCCCACAGAGCTTAAAAGGCCAGCTCCTGAATTACACGGCTCCCAAGCCCTGAGGGTCCCCGGGGGCCCAGGCTCCCTGGACCTTCTGTCCCTCGGGGCTCCCCGCCCTCCCCCAGGGTTATTTCTTGAGGATGAGAAAGTTTCCCCATGTAGAATATTTTCTCTGAACCAAAACCATTCCAGGGCCTTGTCTGCATTTATTAAATCTTCAGTGCTATGAGGCATCATTTTTAAAAATGTGGTATATTTGCTTTATACTATTGTCTTGGTTTCTGCTGTACAATGAAGTCAACCAGCTGTATGTATGCATATATCCCCTCCCTCCTGTGCTTCCCCCCGACCTCCACCCCACCACTCCAGTCATCACAGAGTACCCAGCTAAGCTTCCTGTGCTGTCCAGCAGCTTCCCACTGACTAAGCAGGGAGAAAAGAAAATCCTCAGAATGGGAGAAAAGATATGCAAATGAAGCAACTGACAAGGGATTAATCTCCAAAACATCTAAACAGCTCATGAAGCTCAATAAAAAAAAAAAAAATCAGAAAATGGACATGCTAAGCTGCTTCACTCATATGTGACTCTTTGCAACATCATGGACTGTAGCTGCCAGACTCCTCTGTCCACGGGATCCTCCAGGCAAGAATACTGGAGTGGATAGTCATGCCCTCCTCCAGGGGATCTTCCCAACCCAGGGATCGAACCCACATATCCTGCAGCTCCTGCATTGCAGGTGGATTCTTTACCGCTGAGCTAATGGGGAAGTCTCCAAAGACGGCGCAAAACCTAAATTTTCCAAAGAAGACATACAGATGGCTAGGAGTCATATGAGAAGATGCTCAACATCGCTAATTACTAGAGAAATGCTGAAGCATCATTTTCATCAACAAACTGTCACAGACCCAGAGGGATAAATAACACACTTACACTTATACTTGGGATGTAACTGACGGGGACCCCCAGGCCCACAGACAGGTGGTGCCCTTACCGTGGACTGCATTCCCTCCCACATTAATGTAACACCTGTAAGAGTCCATCATGGGAGGCTAGTGATGAAGTTTACAGCATCTCCGGGATGACCAGTGAGAAACAGTCACCCCTGGATCACCGTAAGTTCTTGCTGTGAGCCGAGGGGCCAAGCACCTGCATAGACCGCAGTTGAGCTGAGCTGCCAACAGAACCAGCCCCAAAGTGGGTGATGGGCAGAAGGTAGCAGGCATGGAGTGCAGTGATGGCCACAGGGCCCAGAGGAAGGAGGACTGCTCAGGGCTGGAGAACCCAGGAAAGACTTCAAGGAAAAGGTCCTTGTCCACCAGGGGCGGAAAGACAGCCAGGCTGGTAGCTGGTGGATGCATCTGAGCATCGTCACTGGGAGTGGAGGGCACGTCGGTTTAAGTGGAACACCGGGCAGACGAGGTCCCTGGAGACAGGAAGGTGCGATACAGCCCAGGGTCATGAGAGGACCTGTGAACCAGGTGGCTCCTCATCCACAAGGACTTTGCCCCTGGAGTTGATGGGACGGGGGTGACCGAAACAGGAGACCCTCCTTCCAGAGTGAGAGGGGAGAGGCTGGGTGCCAACCTCTAGGAAAGCTGGTGGGTGGATACTTTAGGGCAGGGCTCCCCAGCTTCCAGGATCTAACGCCTGATGACCCGAGGTGGAGCTAGGGTAATCATAATAGAAATAAAGTGCGCAATAAGTGTAATGTGTTTGAATCATCCCAAAACCATCCCTCAGCCCGTCCATGGGAAAACTGTCCTGCACAAAACCAGGCCCTGGTGCCAAAAAGATGGAAGGCCGCTGCTCGGAGGAAAAGCCAAGACCCGGGCCCACACTGGGCTGAGCGCCAAGATCAGCTGGGGAGTTCACAGCAAATAAAAGGCCAGTTCCATTCTCCAAGCTCAAAATATCTGTTTTCCCTGTGCTATGAGGTGGGCTGTTTTCCCTGTACTATGAGACGGGCCCAAGGAAGCTGGTTTGGAGGCCATGTAGGTTTCTGGTGATTCATCAGCCTTGGGAATTCCTGGCCGTGCCGGGGGGGCTCCCTGGGGAGGCGCCTGCTCCTCAGAGGCAGGGTATTGGAGGAACGCTGTCCTTGTACCGTTTGGCTTCTGCGAGCCCTGCAGGACCTGCAGGAATGGGGACAAGCTAATACTTCTAACAACTTGGCTTTAATTAGCTTCACACACTCAGGTCGTCTCAGCCCGTCCCGCCAGGTGGCTCTAGGGGCGTGCGGCGGAGGCACAAGTGACGTGTCTGGAATCGACGTGCCTGTCGCTGTGCCTGGAACTTCTGTGGATTAACTCCATTGATCCTAATTTAATTAGGACCAAAGGGACATCAATGAGTGGCAAGCCTTCAGGTACTCAGGTCACGTGTGAGTCACATTTATCATTGTACTCAGAGGCGATGCCCCCACTCACCCTAGTGTTCTGGGAGCCCACGTGGTCCAGCAGCTGGCTGCTCCCACTGCAGGCACTGCGGACAGCGCTGGTCAGATGGACTCGCTGGGGACCATCCAGCCGTGGCCGCCTTCTCACCATGAAAGCTACCACGTAGACACCCCAGCACAGACATCTATATGAGTCTTCTAGAATCAGCCACGTTCCCACTGCTGCCATTAAATGCACACACACAGGCACACTCCTCCACACACATGCACACGCACACATGTCCACATACATGCACATGTCCACCCCTACACACACACTCATCCCTGAGGACACACCCAGCTTTCCCCACATCCTTCCGGGCACGTCTTTCTTATGAAAATCAATGAGCTGTGGAAGTCGGAACCCACCAGGCCCTCGTTGTGCAAACAGAGCTCCAAACAGCTAAATAAAAAGAAGCACCAGGACTTCCCCGGTGTCCAGTGGCTAAGACTCCATCTTCCCAATGCAGGGGCCCAAGCTCCATCCCTGGTAGGAAATCTAGATCCCACATGCCACAGCTAAGAGTTTGCTGCAACTAAAAATCCTGCAAACCGCACCTAGGACCCAGCACAGCCAAATCTATAAATAAAATAAGTACATATTTTTTAAAAAAGAGGGGCCAAAGGCCATATCTGTGAATTCATGCATATTTGTGACTATTTTCTGCTCTTTTATACAGACGTTTGGCATCAAAAAGACAGTTTTGAGAGACATGCTTCCAAGCTCTTGTAGGAAGTGGGGACAGGGGACAGAGCTTCCTCCAGCATCCTTCGGTGGAGCCACACAGGCGACAGCCGTGAGACGCAGGGCCCGTGCTGGGCGGTGGCCATGCGGGTGAGGATGGCAGGGTGTTGAGCGGTGGGTGCCACTTGCCCATTTAGCTCCTATGTTAGTGTCAGTTGCTCAGCCCTGTCCAACTCTTTGCAACCCGCATGGACTGTAGCTCACCAGGCTCCGCTCCTCTGTCCATGGGATTCTCCAGGCAAGAATGCTGGAGTGGGAAGCCACTCTCTCCTCCAGGGGATCTTCCTGACCCATGGATAGAACCCAGGTTTCCTGCACTGTAGGAAGATTCATTACCATCTGAGCCACCACTGCCAGCCGTACTCATGTGGAAGCCATCAGTGTGCCAGCTTTAGACATGGGGGACCGAGAAGGAGAAAGCTTTTTTAAAAAACTCTTTTTTATATTAAAGTACAGTTGACTTTCAATGCTGTGTTACTTCCAGGTGTACGGGAAAGTGATTCCGTTATACATACACACATATCCATTCTTCTTTAGATTCTTTTCCCACTCGAGTTCTCACAGAGTTTTGAGTAGAGCTCGCAGTGCTGTGCAATAGGTCCTTGTCAAATCTGTCTCCTGCAGGGCACGTGAGCTGTGCAACCCTGAGGAGCAGGAGGGGTCCCACTCAGTCCATAAGTGAACTGCAGAGTGAGCCAACCTGTGCCCTTCAATCCACAGCCACCTGGCTGTCACTGAGTGCCCAGCCTGGGCAGGCTGAGGGTGGGCACAGAGAACACATCCAAGTCCTGGATCCCTGGAAAGGAGCTGGCTGTGGGCACAGCCACAGACCTGCAGTGGACGAAGCGGAGTGAGGGTCTGAAAGGGGAGGCTTGCCCGTTACGCAGCAAAACCATACCCATCCTGCCTGATGCGGGCCCCAGGGGGAAGGGTCCTGAGTGCTACACGAACCCCAGGGGACCATGCCTAAACCCAGGGGCCTGTCTGGGGAGCTGGGAAGCAGGGTGGATCCCAGGAGGGGAGCCGGGATGCATATCACGGGGCCCAGGCTCTGAGAGCAGACCTCCACCACTGCAGGCTTGCACCCTAAATGCCAGCTGGCTCCCTGCTCCTGACAGCCTCTTGGCCAAGTCAGGGTCCCACATCCCCTCCAGGGCAGACTTCCCGGGGCCACAGATGCCAAGCATGAGGCCAGCCCTGAGCAAGGCTGGTGGCCAGGGGGCTGTTCTGGGGAAGCCCTGCTGTTGGTCGGCACACGGCACCTGAGGGCTAAGGGGGACAGTGAGGGGCTGGGGCAGCTGTCCCCCACAGAAGCCTGGAACCGGGTCCACCTGCTCCTCCACCCAGCATTTACCCTAGTGGGGCTCAGGCTCTGGGCAGTGGGTGGCACCTTCACAGGGGTGTGGCTGGACCACCCATTTGGACAGTCCCTGACCACTCATCAAGCACTTCTGGAACCAAAGGTGAATCCAGCTTCACCCCCACCCGGCAGGCGACTGTTTCTGGTGGGAAGCAATTGCAGACGGACCTGCCCACTGCAACGTGGCCCACCCATGCCCTCCCGTGTGTCCCCTCAACAGTGTGCCCTGCACATCCCCCCAGGGGACAGCAAATCTCCAAGCTCAGGAGACACAGCTCTCAGAGGCTGCGCTCTCACCTCCAGACCCTCCCAGGCACCGCCTCCAGGCTGGAGCTCCACCCCCAGGCAGAGCCCTCCCACACACACGCCTTGTGATTGGAGCCGGTGAGTCCATGTGTGTGGTTCCTGTTCTCGACTTTGGGTCCTTACAGCCAGGAACCAAGTTTGTGGGTTCCTAGGGTCCTCGTAGCCACAGACACAGGCTCCCAGGCTCAGAACACACGGCCCGGTCAGTCAGATGGTTATCTGAGCAGATGGATGGGAGAACAAACGAATGAACACTAATCACCTTTCCCATCCACTTGCCCAGGCTAATGAACCGAAAATGTCGATGGAGGAATGGACCTCGGATCTCCAAAGCTGCCACGAAAGAGCCGGATTGCAGATAGATGAGAGTCAACCTGGGGGAAAAAAAAAATCACAGCCAAATCCTTCAGGGAGTTTATTTTAAAAGACAGACAAAAGACACATTTAATTTAATGTTATGCTAAAGCAGCGACAAGGTTCAAAGGCCTTGCATAGTCAGAGAGCAATTGCTTCTAGGCTGTTTGGAATAATAAACCTCAGGAAGAACTAGGCTGCTTCTCTGTGTCTTTCGTGCAAGAATCCTGCTGCTCCCTTCCTGCAGGCCCCTCACGCCCGGACTCCAGGATATTCATTCCCTCAAGGCCAGGGCACCCACCTGGGAGCCTTCACATGCCAACCCCTAAGCCCTGCAGGCATCAAATGCTCCCCACTCTCCAGGCCCCTCCCCCTCCTCCTCCCCTTCATCCTCTCTCTTCCCCCTCCTCCTCCTTCTCTCCCTCCTCTCCCCGCTCCTCCCTTCTTCGTCACACTAACCTCTGTCCCTCTGCTCACCCGTCCTCTACAGCCAGAGGACAAATTGGACCGTGCATCGAAAGCTTCAGGAAGAGGTGCGGCCCAGGGTGGGCGCCGAGGAAATGGCAGCAGTGGGGCAAAGGCGCCAGAGGTGGCTGAGGGTCTGGCCGGGAGGGAGCCAGCTGTCGAAGCCCCTGTTCTCACTGAGCTGAAATTGTGGAGGTTTGATCACGTGTTTGCAACAGGGTCTCGGTGTTCCTAGGCAGGCGTGAGAGAGCACTTCCCCCAGACTGGGGCATCCTTCTAGGGGTCCTCAAGCCGATTTCTAAGCCCTTCGGGGCTACTCCAGAGGCGGAGAGTCAGATCAGGTCTGATTGTTGGCACGAGTAGGCGGCTTAGGTAGATGGTGATTAAACGTTTCACTGGGTGAATTAGTCCACGGACAGGCTCTGGCCGTGACGCCCAGGCACCCGATGCCAGCAGGCGATCGACTTTTTCTCCAGTGACTGCCCTGCACTGCATTCCTACCAGGAAAATTGAACTCCAGCAGCTCTTTGTTTCAGTCAGGGTTTAATTGGTTGGTAACCTATTAGTCAAAAATGGTAGAACCAATATTCTGTGATTTGGAAGAAAAGTTCTGACCTGGAGAGAAAAACACCTTAGCACTACCGAACCATGGCCAGCCAGGGTCCTGTGGCTCAGAGGATGCTGACAATTGGGTACAAATTTCAGCCTCTCTGGTGCGAATATCACCTGGAGGAGAGGATTATTTCATGTGTTCCTGTGCATTTCACGTGTATTCTTCAGGACTGTAAAACATGGTTCTGAAGCTGCGGTGTTCCTATGTGACGAACAGTATAAAATTTACTGGAACCACCACGTCCTGTTCAAACGCCTCATCAGCATCAACAGCTTGGCTCCACCGTGTCTGAGGTGGGAGGGCCTGTGGGAAAGGAGTGTCGGCCGTAAGGCTTGTAGATAATAGAAATTGACACTTGGGGTGGCCTGGGTGGGCAGAGGAGATCTCTCTAGGCAAATCAGCGTGATTGTCTTTTAATTAACCTTGAAATAGAAATATTCTCAAGCTTGGAAGGCTTTTCCGGTGAACTGCGATGGAGTGGAGGCACCCTCTTACCATAATAACATTTCAAACTTGATAATGTATTTAACATTTGTCTAACGTAAGTGCCTGTAAGGGCTAGGATATGCTGGTTGTGTTAATAAGATGGAAAGACAGTCCTGAACCAGTAACAGGGATGAGATGGGGACGTCTCGCTCAGACAAGCTTCGGCCTCTGCCCTTGGGGACTTGAAGTGGGTCTTGCACCAGCGGAGTCTCTACGTGGCCTCCTTCTCACTTTGAGAGGCCACCATGCAACGCGGTGAGAGTGTGGGACGCTCCTGAGCCAGGCTGTGCTCCTACACAGGTATCAGCGAGCCGGACGGCCCGCCCTAGGAATCCTGCCGGCGTCAGGGGGAGAGCTGGGTCCTCCGGGGCAAAGAGAACAGCCGACCTCTCCAGGTGGGAGGGCTCCGACTCCCGCCTTCACCTCCATCCTGGGAGAGCGTCCTGACGAAGCTCACATCTCAGGGACTCAGCGCAAAAACCAACCACAGGGCATCCCCGGCTGGGTCTCCGGAGGTGCTCTGCTCCCCGCAGTCGTCAGGGGCTCGGCCTCTCATCTCTGATGGCCCCAGTCTCTCCTCCTTCTCCCAGGAAGCCGCTTTACCCTCTGTGGCCAGCCAGCAAATGGAGAAAGGAGTGTGGGGAGGACGAAAGGGCTGGAAGCCCCTGCCTGGGAAACCCTCTCTGCTCAAACCTCTTGGCTGGGAGTCAGATACCCAGCCCTGCCTACGGGGGAAATGTGCGTCCAGCAGGAAGGTGGAGGGTGGTCCATGGACCGGACCGTCCTCTCTGCCCATCGGCACCTGTGTCTGCCTCCACTGATGCGGCCCCGCAGGGGCAGGGGCAGGGCCCAGTCTGTCTCTGCCCCGAGGCCCAGCCCCTGGAGTGGTCAGTCCAGCCAAGACGTGAGAGTCTTATGTGGCTGACGTAGTAAAACAGGCGACTGATGGCATGTGCGAGGCAGGGAAGGAAGTGATGGAGCATAGGCGGTGTTCTTGTCGGCTCTCTGCAGCGTGACGGGAGACAGCAGAGCCCAGAAGGAGCTTGCCAAGGTCACTTGAGCTGACCTTGGAGCTGGGAATGGAACCGCGGCTAAGCTGGGCGCCAGGGGCAAGGGCAGCTGCCCCAGGGAGGACACAGGAGGAGGCAGCATCTTGGACGCCCTCAGGGACGCAGTGATAAATTGCTTTTCCTTCCTCCCTTCTGAACCCAGAGAGACCCCTGCCCCGGCCCGCCCTCCCACACCTGGTGAAATGCCAGGGCACATCAGCCCGGGCCCCCCCTAGACTCCAGGCTTCTCTTGGGGAACTTCAGTCTGTTCTCTGTGCTAATTACAGCCTGTCATCCGGAACAAATACCTCCTATGACAAGCCAGATAATTAATATGCTGAGAGAAAACTTTCTTTTTTTCTTAATTAAAGCACACAATTCCCTTTAAAAGCCAGAAAATATATCTATTGTCTCAAGTCAGTGCACATACACATCAAAGTCTGTGCAACACTCCTCTGTTTTCTTATTTGGTGCTTTCAACTTTTTTTTTTTTTAACATATATAAATAGTTAGCAGTTAACATTTTTTTGGAATAAAAATCAGCCAGAAAGTACCAGATAAGCAATAATAATAATAATGACAGCTATTGTTACCACGGCTGCTGTCGCATTGAGGGAGTATCTGATACATACAAGGCAGTTCGTAAGTGTTATCTGTAAGGACCAGTCCTTCTTTCTGGATTTGATATTATTCTGATTTTACACATAAGAAAGTAGGTGATCAGGGCATTTTAAGACCGTCACACTGTTACGGGCTTGGAAACAGCAGTTGCTGTCCTTGCTGTTCAGTCACTAAGTTGGGTCCGACTCTTTGCAATCCCATGGACTGCAGCACATTAGGCTTCCCTGTCCATCACCATCTCCCAGAGTTTGCTCAGACTCATGCCCATCGAGTCAGTGATGCCCTCATGGGGATGGAAACAGCAGAGCAGGACTCAAAGCACAGATGCTCGTAGCCCGAAGCCTGGTTCTTCCTTCCAGGCCAAGCCGCCCCTCTGGGGTCAGCACTGAAGCTGCTCTGCAGCCCTAGTGCCTTGGGGGCACTGCTCTGTGCCAGGCGCGGCTCCGCCAGCTTCCAGGCCCTTGAGAAGACAGGTCCGCCCTCTCGGGAGGTTTGTAGGAGGCACGCGTGAGGCAGGGACAAGAAGGGGCAGGAGGACCAGAGCTCTCCCTCTGACCCTGGGAGCTCCTGGTCATACCCCAGGGTGGGGAGGGGTCTTCACCTTCGCCCCCACGTCCCGCACAGAGGAAGCCAGAGGGGAGGGGAGCTGGCAAGCATCCACACCAGCAAATCACAAGCAGATGACCACACCTGTCACTTCGGGAGCGAGTGCTCAGCCCTGATCCGTCCCCTAAGGAGACGGAGTTCCAGCACTGGCGCCCCTGCCCAAGGTCACCCACAGAAGACGGGGATAAAGTGCTCATCTCTTCGTGTCAAGTGTTTTATCTCTTCCACGTAGAGACAGCTAACCCAGGCTTTGTACATCCTGATTTATGCTCCTTCCCCTTCTTCAAAAGCATTCAACTGTATGGCTTTAGCCATCAAAGGAGAGGGAAAGAACCATGATTTCTTGTAAAAGGCTCGCCCAAGCTCACAATTCTCTTTATCCTCTTAAGAAACGGTGAGCGCAAAGTGCCAGCCCCCCACAAGCCACAGCCAGGATCTGGCAGCACCCACCAGCCCAGTGGGGGTCATGTGGGAAAGCCGTTCTGTCTAGGGGCTGGAGGCCTCCAGCGAGTTGGAAAAGTGTGATCATTGGTCTAACATCCTTGGGCTGGATTGGATTTCCATGGAAAGGACCAAGCTCATCCGGGAGCCGCACACCTGGAAGGGCAGGAGCAGAGGGCTCCCTGCTTCTGCATCCCTACGAGGGAGCCACCCAGCCTGGCTTCAAGTCAAGGGGGCAGGAAGGGCGGCTGCCTATGTGGTCTGCGGAGGTGGGGACTCAGGGGCCCGGCAGAGGGTGAAAGTCCATGCCCTCGCCTCACCCCCTCCCGCTGGAAGGTCCAAGGTTGCCGAGGGACTGCTGGGCTCAGCCCTAGCTCAGCCTGCCCTGGGGCCTGGCGTGGCCCGTCAAAAGACTCCATGCAGCAGAGAAACAGCAGGGCCTGGCCAGGAAGGATGAAGTCCCGGTTTTAGATGAGGGGTCGATTGTATTTGCTCCTGTTTGAAGCTGAGGTCAGCCAGGGAGGGACGATGGGAGGGACGATGGGAGGCAAGGCGCCAGGCGAGGGGTCCACAGCCCTCTCCATGACAGGGTGCAGCCTTCTTGGGCACAGGCATTCTGGCAAAGTCATGAGTGCAGCCCAGGAGCCAGAGACCGAGGAAGAAGCTCAGAGTGGGCCCCCCGCCACCAGAAAGAGGGGCCCATGTCAGACGGGCAAGAAGGAGACAGGAGAGGACTCTGGAGAGCCTGGAACGGCGGGCCTGGGGCTCAGGGTGACCCTGGCCGTGCTGGGTGGCCCCTGGACACCCCACCTCGGCCGGCAGTCAGCGCTGCTCCACGCGGGACAGGACTGCGTCCAGGTGGGGACACCTGAGCAGCGAGCCTGCAGGGGCAGGTGTGTGGGCGTGTGGGGTGGACATGCACACGCCTAAAGGCTGGACCTTGAAGAAGACCTGCTCTTTGCTGAGCCTTCAGTTCAGCTTCAGTGCCCCCCATCCACCTGGCGCTGCTCCCCAGCTCTAAATTCCGAGGTACAAGGACTCTGCCCTGACCTGTGTGTGCACTTACCAAGGGAAGGGGAAACCCATCCAGGTGACGCATTCTATCCAGCCCCCCAGACACACCCGCGGGACCCGGAATAGCCTCCAGGCTTCAGCACAGCCAATCCGGCCCACTCAGCCCCTGGGCAGAGGTTGTGCAGCAGGCCTGGCCTTCAGTTCCCGAATCCGTGGAGTCAGTGCGGCCCCCTGTCCCTGAGGCCAGCCTGTCACATGACCAACTCACCCAGCACCCAGAACTGGCCAGCGAGGGGCGGGCCCCACCACCAGGCAGCATTCATGAAGCGAGGGTTAACAGGTCCTTGTTTTGTAGGCGATTGTGGGACATACTGACTCGTCTGCCTACTCATTCATCCACTCATCTATTCAGCACGTATTGAGCACTGACTGCATGCCAGGCACTGTACAGGCATTTGTGAACATGAGCAAAGAGATAAACATCTCCATCCCCAAGAACTTATACTGAGGTGGCAGAAACAGACAGCAAGCCAGGTGCATGAAAAACAGGAAGAAGAAAGACGCGCTCGTGGGAGGAAATGGCAGCCCCTCCAGTATCCTTGCCTGGAAAGTCTCACGGACAGAGGAGCCTGGCGGGCCGCAGTCCATGGGGTCGCGAAGACCGCGCACGACTGAGCGACTAACACTTACTTACTTAGAGCAGAAGAGGCGGGGAGCCCCTGGTGAGTGGGGAGAGAGGGAAAGGGCTTAGGCGGGGCTGCAGGGGTTCGTTCTTTCCTTCTAAAGCTTTTTCTTTCTTTTTAAATATTTTTAGAGCAGTTTTAGGTTCGCAGCAAAACTGGAAAATACAGAGATTTCCCACATACTCCCTGCTCACACGCACACACACACACACACGCCCGCCCCTGTGGTCTTCATCCCATGGTAAAGCAGTGCATTTGCTACAACGGACGAACCCGCACAGACACGCCGGCATCACCCGGAGCCCGCGGTTTCCAGCGGGGTTCCCTCGCGGGGCTGGCCCTTCTCTGGCGTCTGGATGACTGTGTGACGGCAGGCGTCTGTAATTACGGCATCGCACGGGGCGGCTCCACTGCCTGAAAACCCTCTGCTCCCCATCGACGCAGCCCCTGGCCCTCAGCTCCTGGCAGCCACAGATCTTTCTCCTGTCTCCATGGCTTTTCCTTTCCCACGGAGTCGTAGAGTTTGGTTCCTACAGTCTGCCGTCTTTTCAGACTGGCTTCTTGTACTCAGTGAGACGCATTTAAGGTCCCCACAGCTCTTCATGGCTTGGAGTCCATTTCCTTCCAGCACTGAGGAGTCCTCCGCGGTCTGGACGGACTACCCTTTGTCCATCTGTCACTAGACCACCTTCTCCCTGGGAGCAGGGAGGTGCTCTGCTCTGTCTTCCTGCTGAGACCCTCAGGGCCAGGAGCAGGGCAGGCCCTCAGCTCCTGTGCTTGAGACAAAAGAACGCCCGTGAGCACAGAGCCTGCCCAGAGCCTGGGGTGGGTTAGGCCCACATGAGCTTCTCCACATAAACACCCTTCACAGCGGGTGGGGGGGGCGTCCCCAGTTCAGTTCAGTTCAGTCGCTCAGTCGTGTCCGACTCTCTGCGACCCCATGGAGGCAGCACACCAGGCCTCCCTGTCCATCACCAACTCCCAGAGTCCACCCAAACTCATGTGCATCGAGTCAGTGATGCCATCCCGCCATCTCATCCTCTGTCGTCCCCTTCTCCTCCCGCCTTCAGTCTTTCCCAGCATCAGGGCCTTTCCTAATGAGTCAGTTCTTCACATCAGGTGGCCAAAGTATTGGAGTTTCATCTTCAGCACCAGTCCTCGGGGAGGGTTAAATCAAGGTCCTCAGCTTTTCCCAGCTTCTAGGAGTGGGACTGGGATTTGAACCCATGGCTTTGGACCACACCCTCTATCGCTGGAGCAGATATGCTGGGTGGATGGAGAGCGGACTGACTCCTGGGGCCAAAGGGAGCTGTCCCTCTGCTGCTGAGAGGCTTCTCCCAGGCCAGGCCCCCCACCCTGGAGACAGGCACGTCCATCTGTGCGTGCCACCCCGCTCCACACACACACACACAGTCTTCCCCGGGACTCCCCGTGGGCAGTAGCCGAGGCTCTTCTGCAGCAGGACGCTTATCTGTGCGTGTTGCAGCCCCACTCCCGCTCTAAATAATTCAAAGCACCCGGCCTTGCAGCTCTGGCAGGTTGGGCGTCCTCCCGGGAAGCAGCTGGAAGAAGAAGAAACGGCTGCCGCTCAACCCTGAGTTCAAGAGCTGGCCAGAGCTTTTAATTTAGCTTGATTGATTTAATACTGTGCATCCCGGGAGCTACACTCGGTGTGATCCTGGCTGCCTCAATCCCAGCTCAGCCGGCAGTGGGGCCGAGCACCGCGGGACCCCGAGCAGTAATAAGATGCTCTCGCCTCTCCTCCTGGCGCATCCGGCTGCCAGGGGCTATTTGCAGGGAGGAGCGATGGGCTGCAGGGGCCGCGGACGGTCACCCTGAGCCCGGCCAGCCCCTCTCCTCTGCTTGGGGAAGCCCAGCAGGCTTGCACCATCTCTTTACTCTGAACAAGTGCTTGGGTCCCCTTTTTCTCCCACCTGAGCAGGTTTTCAAAGGGGTCTCTCCTCCACTTATCCTCTAATCCCACCAATGAGGACATTTTTGGCTGGGGCTTCCCACAGTGCACGTGCCTCCTCCTCCAGAAAGCCGCCTAGGACTTGATCCTGCCTTTGTAGCTCTGCGGACCAAATGTCATCAGGTTCCAGCACACCAGCTGCTCTCATTGGCTTAGACCCGTCATCTCCCTCTGGAACAAGAGGTCTCCTGCAAGCGGGTCCATGGGCTGTATACTGTACCATCCTGGGCCCAACCCCAGCACATCCAGGGCAGGAATGAGGGCAGGTGAAGCCAGGGAACAGTCATGCCTGCTCTGCTGGACGAGCTGTGGGGTCAGTGAGGGGAGAGCGGGCGGGATCCCAGCCCCAGCCTCCTCTCCAGGCCTCTCCTCGCAGCTGGGACTCCCCTCTCACATGACATACCCCCATAAGAAACATAGTAAGGGGTGGGGAAGGGAGGGCTGGGAGTTTGGGCTTGGCAGATGGAAACAATTATGCGGAGAGTGGAGAAAAACAAGGCCCTACTGCGCAGCACAGAGGACTGTATTCAATCTCCTGGGATAAACCACAAAGAAAAAGAACATAAAAAAGAACGCATGCATGTGTATACCTGAGTCACTCTGCTGTACAGTAATAATTAACGCAATATTATAAATCAACTATATTTCAATAAGGAACTCAATTCATTAGGAAACACCCACTCAGGCTCCCCGTGCTGCCTTCACAAGGGCAGCCCCAAGGCCTGATCTTTCCCCCTCCAACCAGCCCGGCCTGGACTCGCTGCCTGTAAAGCTTGCAGATGGGGACGCGTAGGATGGAGCAGCAACGGCCAGACTTCAAGGAGCGCCCACTCCCTAGCACACGCGTCCTGAGGCCTGTGGATGTCACACTCTCACGACCACCTCTGCTTCCGAGGCAGCGCAGAGCGCAGTAGCAGCCAAATGGCTCAGAGATGACTTGCTCCGTTTCATTTCTCCTCAGTGCAGGGTGTCCCGGGAGTGACAGTCCTCAGTGGGAGGGCAGGCCAGCCAGACCCCAGCTCAGATCGCGCTCTGCGCTTGGCTGCCCCGTGTCCTCTCGAGTGGAGCTTCCTTCTGTCCCGGCAGCGACAGCACAGCACTAGACTGGCACATGGTTGCAGAGGCTGAGACGGCCCACAGTCTGCTGTGTTCATGCTGCAGACCCAGGAGGGCCAGTGGGGTGGCCCGGCTCGAGTCCAGACGCCTGAGAACCAGAGGCCCCCGTGTCCCAGCACAGAAGAACACAGAAGCCCCAGCTCCAGAGGAGACAGCGGGAGCTCGCCTCTCCTTCGCCTCTCTGTTCTACTCCAGCCCACAGAGTGCTGGGTGATGCCAGCCCACCTGGGGATGGAGGGTCGTCGTTACTGATTCAGAGGCAGCCCTGTTCCAGAAACACCCAGAAATTACACTCCCGGCTCTCTGGGGGTCTCTCAGTCCTGTTGAGAAGGCACATGTGAAGTTCACCGCCACACGCCTTGTTTTTATGTTGTTAAAGATGGGCTTCAGTCACTCAGCCATGTCTGACTCTTCGAGGCCCCATGCGCTGTAGCCCCCCAGGGTTCTCTGTCCATAGCATTTCCCAGGCAAAAACACTGGTTCGAGTTGCCATTCCCCCTCCGTGGATCGTCTCCCTCCAGGGATGGAGCCCGCGCCTCCTGCGTCTCCTTCATTGCCAGGTGAATCTTCCCCGCTGAGCCACCAGAAAAGCCCTGTTAAAGACGAACTGTATCCATTTATGTATCTTCCTAGATCTTGTACCTAGCGATCCCAAAGACTTTTCTTATACTACTTCGAGTTCGTTTTGTAGATTCTCTGTTACAAACTCTATAAAAAACATTCATTTATTCTGCAAATAATGACAACTTGGTTTCCTCCTCTTTGGTATGTATAACTCACTCCCCTCTGATTTCCAAGCTCTCAGAACAACACTGAGGGAAAGCTCGCTTTTGTCCCTAAATGGAACTTGTCTGTGGTTTCACCACGTTCGTTAAATTGGGTGGTTGGGTAGAAGGGTTTTGGATTCAGGCTTTTCTTTCGTTTTGATCTGCTAAACACTGGGATATTTATGTTGTTACATATTTGCTTATTTTGTTTTAAATATTAGGTATTTATAACCTTACTAAGTATTTTTTTCTTTGTGAATTGTGATACATATATTTTTCACTAATTTCTTCATACATTAGCTACATTAATAGATTTTTCTAATGTTATAAAAACTATTGCATTCCTGAAATAAAATTGAAAAACAAATACTCCCTGGCCATATATATTATTTTTTAAAACACTGTTGAATTCCATTTGCTATATTTTTGCGTAAGACTTTTGTATCTGTTTTCACAACAGAAATTAAGCTATAATTTTATTTTTTCTATTGTCTTTGTCCCTTTTCGGAATCAAGGACATTTTAGTCTTGTAGAGAGAACTGGAAAGTTCTCTCATTTCTCTCCCTATGTATGGGAAAGAGATTATTTGTTCCTGTAAGGTCTTGAGAAACTTATCCACTTACCCTCAAAAAATCCTTTCCTGGTGCCTTGATGGAGCTGGGAATTGGAGAAAAAATGGTAATGAAAAGAATTCTGAGTAAAGCTGCAATTTATAAAATTGTTATAAGATCTTTTCTGTAATTTTTTCTCTTCTAATAAATTTTGATATTTTATGGTTTTCTATAAAATTTCCATTTCATCATAGATATTAAATTTATGGACACCAAATTGGCTCCAAGACAGTATTCTCTTATATTTTTAAACTCCATTGTATCTATGTTTTATTTTACTATTTTTATTTTGTGGTTTCTATTTTTTTATTCACATTTTATCTGTTTCATTAATCTCTTAAGTCAAACTACTTTTGGTTTTGTTGATCTTCTCCATTGTGTTTTTTAATATTTTATTTATTTCTGCTTTTAAGTTTGTAATTTCTTCTAGACTTTATTCTGTTTTGTTTTCAGGGGCTGTGTAAATGTGTGTTCAGACTAGTGTTTATTCTACTAACTGACTGACTTGGAGTGTCCATGACATTTTTCAGTTTCCATTTCTAATAAAAGAAATAAAACATTACTGCTAAACTAGTATTCTATGATCTTTGCCTTGAATTCTTCCTTGTGAGACATTAATGTTGACAAATCTGCTTTATATTTTGAAAATATATAGATCTGCCTGGATATATTTTTCACTTGAGTATTTTCAATCTGTATTATTTAGCTCTAAATGTGCCTCTTTAAATACCCTTAACTCTGCCTCCTCAGAGTTGTTTTCTTATGCTTATTCTAAAAGGTTTGTATTTTTAACTTAAAAATTTAGACGTACAATCTATTTGGAATTAAGTTTTTACTGTTGTCATAGTAATTCTTAATATTCTTCTTTTAAAAAAAAAAGGACATCCAACTAACCAAGTTGTCATTCAGTCACTGAGCTGTGTCTGATTCTTTGCGACCCCATGGACCGCAGCACTCAGGCCTCCTGTTCATCACTCTCTCCCGGAGTTCACTCAAACCCATGTCCATGGAGTCAGTGATGCCATCCAGCCATCTCACCCTCTGTCATCCCCTTCTCCTCCTGCCCTCAAGCTGCCCCAGCATCAGAGTCTTTTCCAATGAGTCAGCTCTTCACATCAGGTGCCCAAAGTATTGCAATTTCAGCTTCAGCATCAGTCCTTCCAATGAATATTCAGGCTCGATTTCCTTTAGGATGGACTGGTTTGATCTCGTTGCTGTCCAAGGGACGCTCAAGAGTCTTCTCCAACACCACAGTTTGAAAGTATCAATTCTTCATGCTCAGCCTTCTTTATTGTCCAACTCTCATGTCCGTATACAACTACTGGAAAAACCATAGCTTTGACTATATGGACCATTATTGGCAAAGTGATGTCTTTGCTTTTTAATACTTTGCCTAGGTTTGTCATACCTTTTCTTCCAAGGAGCAAGCGTCTTTATATACTTTACAAATAAGTTTATTTATCAGCCTGAAAAAAAGGAGATCCTGCCATTTGCAACGACACTGGCAAAACTGGAGGATATTACACTGAGTGAAATAAGCCAGACACACCAAGGAAAAAACCCACATGGTCTCATATGTGGAGATACTAAAATCTCGAGTCCATAGAAGCAGAGAGTAGAACAGTGGTTGCCCTGGGCTGGGGGTGGAGGAAGTGGGGAGACGTTTGGTAGAGGCTACAGATTGCAAGGATGGAGGATGATTAGGGCTAGAGCCCCGGTGCAGCCCACGATGGCTAAAGTTACAAGCCTGTAATGAAGAGCGGAAATGTGCCAAGAGTGGACTGCCGGCGCTCTCATCAAATATGCAAAAAGTTGTAACCAGGTAACAAAATGCTATATCAATTTGTTTGACTGTAGTAATCATTTCTCTATGAATATGTACATCAAACCATCATATTGTATACCTTAAATATGTACGATTATTATTTAAAATAAACAAGTTGAATTAAATATGTTCTCATTTTAAACATTATACCTAAAACTTCATTTACATTAACTACCAGATTGACTGGCTTCTTCCTCACCATGGTTCTCAGTCCCAAATCCACCTTCTTATTGGACTCATGACTTTTGTTTACTGTTGTTTTGTATAGGTATAGATTCAAGCTACTTTTTTAAAAAGTGCCCATAGAAGCTAAATACAAAACAATTGCTTGATCTTCTCTGCTAGTTGAGGAATAGTTTTCCCAGGCATGGAATTATAAAACCAAACTTCTTTTGGATCTTTGAAGACTTCTTTATTTTTTACAGGCTGTGGTGCTGCTATTAAAAATCTGACACCAGTGTGATCTTTGTTCCATTATGGGAATCTGTCTTGAATGCAGTTATGAAGATTTTTAGGCAGTTTCTTGATTTTTTGAGTGCTGGCATTTATCCAGACTGTATCCACATGCTTCAGTTTTTTCTCTTAATCTTCTTGTCCCATATTAGACACTTTGGATGAAAAATTCATAGCTTTTCTAAATTCAGGGAGAAACTCTTTTCATCTATGAGCACTTTCTCTCTTTTAGTCTCTAGCCTCTCCTTTTCCGTTATTTTTAGTAAAGTCCCATAACAATCATCTGGGTAAGCAATTCAGTATTTGGCTCTAACCGTTCTGCTATTTGGCCATTTGGGAGGATTTTAATGATATCTAATCTCCAAGTACTCTGATCATTTTTATTGCTGATTCTTTTTCTTCTTATGTCCTAGGACGTAATCTGCGGATGTCTCCTGAATAAAGGCCCACCATCACAACTTTCTGAAGACTTACCTGAAAGGCACATGGTCCCCCAAGCAGAGCTCCGCTTCCTTCTGATGCTTCTCTGCCCTTGTCAGCCTCATTCTTAGCTACCAATCTGCCCCAAAACAAACCCAAAAGGAATTAACATCCGGTGATACTGACAGCAAGCCAGACACCTGGACTTAGACAATTCTCGGGATTCCCATCATAAGAACCTTGAACAGAGTTGGGATTCAGACCCGGAGAGGCTGATCCAGAGCAAACAGGGCTCCACCGTGGGGTCATGCAGCCTCGCCAGCCCCAGGCTTTGTTCAGAAAAAAGCTTCAGGAGCTCTTCCCCGGGCCCGTTTGTTCAGAATCACCAGGAGACGGCTTCCACGTGCATCCTCTGCCTGATGCCGGCCCGGCTCCTGGGGGAGGACCGCTCTGATCTCAGCAGTAGACCCTCCTGCTCACTCTCACTGATGGTTTCCTCTGGCTTCCCCATCAATCTGATGCGATTTTCCATCCCCAGAAATTCTACGGCACTTCTACTTCTTCCCTGACATCCTCCCTGGTTGTCATCACTTGGATAGCTTATTCTCACTTTTTCTTTCTTAGTCTGTCATTTTTATGGCATTTCTGGTGGGAGAGGAAGTGATTGGGTTGCTCAGTAGACCATTTTAGTCCTATACAGTCATCTTTCTGAATGTACTATTGTCTCACTCCAGAGTGCTGCGAGTTCCTCATTGATGCTGGTATCTTGTCTACACTTTCTAACTGGGCTCGGGAGCCTCTGTAGGACTAGACGCCTTGGTCTCCTCTGGCCCTGGCTCACCACAGCCAGGACCACCCCAGGGTTGCAAGGAATCTCCTAAATGTGTCGAAGGGACCACATGTTGCTCCTGTGGTGAGCTTGATGGTCTCTGGCACAGCATCTCTCATACAGCTTTAGTGGATAAGGGTCCTTCTGCATTTTCCAGACTTTCTACTTCTGGAAGGCAGGGATCAAGCTTTCAGGGTCCTTTCACAGGACACACACATGGTGGGTGTTCAGTTTGTTGCACGCCAGCACCTCTCCTTTGTGAAAAAACTAACTGTCCCCGAGTGGCTTGTGCATTTCATTAAAACCATTCCTTCGTGCATCTTTATCTGACACTAGAGCGGGGCTGTCTTGAGGCAGGGAGTTAGGATTGCGTTGCTATATCCTCTGAAAAAAAGAGTGCACTGCTGTTGTTCCGTCATTCAGTCGTGTCTGACTCTGTGACCCCATGGACTGCAGCACGTCAGGCCTCCCTGTCCATCCCCAGCTGCCAGAGCTTGCTTAAACTCATGTCCATTGAGTCGATTATGCCATCCAACCATCTCATCCTCCTCCATCCCCTTCTCCTCCTGCCCTCAATCTTTCCCAGCCTCAAGGTCTTTTCCAATGAGTCGGCTCTTGGCATCAGGTGGCCAAAGCAGTGGAGCTTCAGCTTCAGCTCCAGTCCTTCCAATGAGTAATCAGGGTTGATTTCCTTCAGGATTGATTAGTGTGTGATGTGCTGTAAACACTCTGTTAGCCTCGCTCAGCAGATGAAAGCGACTCCATCCTTAGCTCCTCCCCTGCCCGTCCAGTGCCCAGGTCCTTGGCCCACCTGTCTCATCTCTAAACCTCAGGTTCTGCACGTCTCTGCCCTGAGAGCTGCAAACTCTCAGGGCCGGGCCAGACCTCTCCATAACAGCTCTACTTCTGCTGTGCAAGACTGCTTCCCCCGGCAGCAGGGAGGCCCTTTGAGCAGAGATGATGATGCTCTTAGTGTGTTGCTCTGTCCCTTCTTGGCCCCTGGAAAACGCCAGACAGAGAAGAGCAGCTCATTACATCCTCAAAACCAGTGGAGCACGGTGGCAAAGGCGACCACACAGATGTGACTCTAATCCGAGGGCCATAAGGCCAGGACCGCCAAGCACCACCGCCAAGCCCAGAGTCCAAGTCCAAGCTTGGCTGTGCCGAGGCTCAGACCTTCCTGACCGCCAGCGTGGGGGGCAGGTGCAGCCAGGCCCAGGAGGCAGCTGCCTCTGACTCGGGCAGAAATCTTTTACTCCCAGTGGCTCACGCATCATGGCTACATCAACTCAGCTCTTTGACTGCAATCGTGAGTTGGTACCGTCTGCTGAGCGCCTCAAACACGGTCTCACAAGGCTCCCCCAGGCCTCACCATCCACGTTATAGCTGTGGAATTGGAGGCTGGGGAAACAGGGAACTGGTCAGAGGTCCAGCTAAACTTGAATCCACTGCTGTCTGAGTCCAACCCGGCCATTTCTCCCGCTCCAGAGAGCTTCCTCCCTGACAAGTACAGATCACACGACGCCCAGAGTTTCCAAGTTCCTTCTTGAATTTTTTAAACCATCATCAAAGTTTAATACTCGAAGACATTAAGAAATACCATGAAAATACTGTCTCAAGACCAGGGATGTGTTTCTCTCCTGGGATCGGAGGAGAATTATCCTCCTGTGTGAGGAAACATGTGTACCGGTTAGACTACTAGAGCCCGCTAATAAAGCAAATTAAACACTGAAAACCCAGACGGGCCCCTGCGGTTCGCAGACTTGAGATGTCTGAGGCTCTCAGCTTCCACCCAGCTCCCTGCACCCACCCCCTAGTTTCCCCGCTGTCGCTGCCCACTGGGGATTGAGGACGTGTGGTTGGAACACAGACTCCGAGCAGGACTCCCCACGGGCGTCCCCATGGGGAACGCTCAGCTTTAAGCAAACACTCTCTGCTCTAGTGGGTTTCTCTCTGGGGAGGGGGCAGGGGATGAAAGGAGGCTCGGCAGGTGGTCCCAGATCACCACCCACCCAGGACTGGAGCCGCTGGCCATGGGGCAGGCAGGAGGGGAGGGGGTGATGCCAGAGCCCCCCAGAGGGTCATGGAGGGTGGAGCTGTGACCCCAAGTTCTGTGCTTAAGCCCTAACCTGGAGAACCACAGAGGGTGACTATGTTTGCAGAAGGTCTTTATGGAGGTAGTTACGGTGAATGAGGTCACAGGGTGGGACCCTGATCCCACAGGATTAGTGTCCTTATAGGAAGAGGAGATTAGGACCAGACACACACAGAGGGATGACCACATGAGGATCCAGGGAGAAAACCACGTCTGCATGCCCAGTAGAGAGGCCTCGGGAGGAAGATGCCCTGCAAACACCTTGACCTTGGACTTGCAGCCTCCAGGATGTGAGGAGATAGATCTGCTGCTTAAACTGCCCCGTGGGTGGGCCTTTGTCACAGAGGCCGGAGCACACTGACCCAAGGGGTGACTTAGATGTGTCAAAGGGGCCTCTTTGGCATAATCAGAGCCTGGGTCCTACAACCACTCTGCTCCTGGCATGAAGGGTGGTCTTGGGAAGCCAGGACCCTGTGGTCCTATCAGGCAGAGTGAGAACTCAGACCAGGACACTTGGGCAGGAGGAGCCGCATGTCCTGAGATCCAGTGACTACTTCCTCCCGGAGAAGAAGCCAGGGCAGTGGGGAGCCCAGGGGGGCATCGAGTGGCCAGGCAGGAAGCAGTGTGGGAGGAGAGGCCACGGCTGGAATCCCTGCGGAGTGGCATCACCCGCTGTCTCACATCTCCCTGCACCCTCCTCCTGGGAGGAGTCTGAGCCACTCCATGGGACCCAATGGTGGCAAAATGCCCTGGACCCACTGGACCCTGAGACCTGGTTCTACCCCCCGTCAGACAATGGGGCTCCCTGATGCAGGGTGGACGGGCTGCCTGCTGTGAGACAGTCATGAACCCAATCCGGAGCCCAAGGCCACTCCCTTGGAGGGTGGCACCAGGGGGCAAGCAGGCCTTCTCATTTCTGACTCCAGGCTTCCCCAGAATCTTCTCCCCCAGCTCTGAGTGCACATTTGTGAGCGGGCCTCTGCCCTGAGGCTCCGGAGTCTCCCTGTCCATGTCCAGCGCGGTCCCACCTCTGCTCTGTCCCTGGACACTGCCCACCCCAGCCCCCCAGCCCTCCACTCCTGCCGCTCAGACCACCAGCTCTGCACGTGCACGCTGAGCCAGCCTTCGACTGTTCTGACACTGAGCCGCCCTCAGTCCCCTGCCCAAGGCCGGCCGATCGCCCCCAAGTTTCCTCCAAGTTGGACAGCATGCATGCCTCAGATCTCAAAGTTCCACCTGCCTTTTCTGTGTCGCTCCGTGGTGTATAAAGGGGCCACGGTGACAAACCAAAGCCTGCGTAGCGGTTTGCTGCAGGATCAGGACAAGTGCATTCACACAGTATGGTTAGGACCATCCCCAGCTCACGTGAAGACTCCGTTCCTGTCGGATGCTGTGCCCATCCTGTGTGTTACACTTCACATGGTGTCACCGTTTCAGGCCCAGGAGGGATGTGTCCTCTGCTAAAGGAACCTGCTGACGACCCCTCCCCATCCCCGCCCCACGCTGGACGCAGCCCTGCTTCTCCCGGGTCACTGATTCATCTGGACCTTCCTTCCTTCCACAGCTCCCTGCTGTCATCCATTGCTTGCCGGGACTGTCCCCCACTTCACAGCACCTGCCCCACCATCAGACACATCCTGTTGAGCCGTCAGTGGGGGCCACAGCCCAGCTTGGGCCTGGATCCTACCAGCGGGTACCGGGGCATGGAGATCACACATCCAGGTAGAGAGAAGATTTCCATGTGGATGGCCACTGTCCAATGCCCACAACTGTGCCTCCATCCACATCCGAGGGCAGAGAGGGGTCTCATGGACAAACCGCCTCCAGCCCTGACGCCAGACATGGAGGTGCAGCTTAGGGTTGACATAGCAACCAAGCCAGAAATACCGCCCGCGCCTCTGCAGGGAGGAGAGCCAGGAGGGTTTCCCACCCGGAGCCCGCGCCACCTCCGAGCACAGGCATACAGCAGCCGAGTCGACCATCCCTGAGAGGGGCACATGAGGCTGCCCAGCCCGGCTGTCACAGAGCGAGCCCCACGTCCTTCACTGCACTGCGTCCGTGTCTGTGTCTGCCTGCGGTGAGCCCCGTAGGGAGGGATTCTTTGTCTGCCTGGGACTCCTGCATCCAGTCTTCTCTCTGAGCCCGGAAGGCACCGTAGGTAGCACCTGGGCAGCTGGGCAACTGAGGCTCCAGGTTTGGCATCAGCGTGAGCACCTCCCTGGTGCCCACGAGCCTGGGGCAGAACTGGCACAAGACAGGTACTCAGTCAGCAGAGGGGAGCACTGGGCCCTCACTCACCATTCACTTGCTAAACCGATCCATACTGACCGCTGGGCGCACTGAGGTCAGTGGCCAGGCAGTGTTACCACAGCTTTGGCGTCATATTAAGCCCCCTGTGCTCCTGTCTTCAAATGGCAGGCCAGCCCTGGGGGAACCAGAGAGGGGCCCAGATGCCCTCGCACACAGCCTGGAAGTAGGGGGTGTCCAGTTGCATGGAATTTTCCATCGTGTTGGACACCATGTCCCCACTGTGGCCCTGGTCCTGACCTCGCAGACAGAGGGGTCCGTGTCGCCTTTCTATGGGGAGGGGAGTGCCTTGTCCACGTCAGGCCCTCTGGGCATGGTCCAGAGCTAGAAATCCATCCAGCTGGAGAAGAGATAAAAGACAGTCCTTGTCAGTGAGCTGTAGCCCACGGGCAGTAAGGCAGCTGGCCTGCAGCGCGTGGTCCGACAGTGGCAGGGCTGGGGCAGAGTGGGGTCTGGGACCCCGTTACAGGGTCTTGTCGAGACCTGCTGATGCTCTCAGGGTGGAAGGGCAGCAGGAGTGAATTGAATATGTCACCAACCAGTAACCGCCTCCATAGAGAGACTGGGAGGCTCTGACTTGCAGCCTCCTAGAGCTGAAAACCAAAGCCCCAGGTTTCACACTTGTCTGTCGTGAGCTGCCCATCTGGGTGTGTGACCAAACCTGAGCCCCAGGGGGACTTCGTCCAGACAGCGAAGGATCGCAGCTTTCCTAAGATGACACCCACCACCAGGGAGGCACAGCTCTCCCTGAGCTCCGCAGGTGCCGGCACACAGCCTGAACCAGGACCCATGTGGCCGCTCGCATCATCCTGAAATATCTCCCCGGGGGCCCCAAGCTCCATCGCCCACAATCTTTCCGTTCCTACCAGGGAACTTGGTGAGCAGCCTCTGGGACTCAGTCCCAGGCTTTCCTGCGCCGAGTTCCCCCGACGGTGACGTCTCCTAGATGGAGATTCTCTGGCCTTTCCACCGTGGGGAGCTGGCAGCCTTCAGAACCCATCCTGGCTCGGACAACTCGGGAAAGTTTCCCCGAGGACCAGATAAAGCTCATTGGCACGGGCCCCACCGGGCTGTCGACAGAGATGCCCCCGACCCCGGCGCTCGGTGAGCAGGTCCCAAGTCGGCAATGTGATCAAGCGGCCAGTCCCGGCACTGAGGTCCTTATCGCGCAGAACTCGGGGGCTGGTGCAGCTTTTCCGTGGGAAGGCGGTCTTCCTCTTCCCCTTCACATCCTCATCTGAGGCCAGCTTCTTCCTGGAGACAGGAAACCTGCCTTTGTTCAAGCCAGAAAACCTCCAGGGCAGGCTTGCTGCTAGCTGTCCTCAGCCGTGAGCTAAGGGAGGGGTCAGCTCCTCAGGACAGGGCCCAGGTTTCCCATATCACTGAGCTGAACGCACCTTCTGCCCTTCTGTCTGCTCCTGTCAACAGTCATGTGGAGATGTCCTCAGCTTGCTTCTTATGCTGTTCTCGTTTGTTCCAGGAGAGGGAAAGTGTTGCAAGGCAGAAGCTACGGCTGGGACGAGGTCTCAGAAAGCCTGTGTCATCCCAAGGAGAGGACAGTGTGAGTTCTGGGGCCATGAGGAGCCACCCCAGTGTTTACCAAAGAAGAGATTATCAGAGGTGTGTTCCCAAGAGGTGGCTGCAGCACGGACTTGGCTTGGCCAAGAATCCATTGCCGTGGAATACAACTCAGTCATAAAAAAGGAAATGATGTCAGTTGCGGCAGCACGGATGGGCCTGGAGATTCTCACACAAAGAGAAGTAAGTCATGTAGAGAAAGATGGATGCCGTATGATATCACCTGGCTGTGGAATCTAAACCTTATCTAGGAAATAGAACACACACAGACCTAGAGAACATCCTTGCGGTTGCCAAGGAGGGTGAGGGCATGAGAGAGGGAAGGACTGGGAGTCTGGGCTTAGCAGACACAAACTGTTATCTACAGAATGGATAAACAGGGTCCTACTCTACAGCACAGGGAACTCTGTTCAATATCCTGGGATAAACCATAGTGGGAAAGGATACGAGAAAGAATCTGTCCATTTGTATCACTGAGTCACTCTGCCTTGTAGTAGAAGTTAGCATGACATTGTAAATCAACTGTACTTCAGCTTAAAAGAAAAAGAATTTCTTGCGGCCTGGCAGCCTCTATTCAACTCCAGCAACGGACACACATTCGCTGAGCTGGTAGGATCCATTCACTTCCTTTTTTCCCTCATTATTGTATTTGGTTTTCAGATGCAATCCCAGCAGCTAAGCATGGCAGCTGAAATGATTCTTACTTTTCAGGATTTTTAAAAATATCGTTGAAATGTTTCAATAGCATTTAGATTCTAAGGGATGTAAAATCAAGTCGATACGCTTCTTTCTCATTCAACCTTATTTAATCCTTGAAAAGGCCCACCGGGCAGTCACGTTCCCTGTGCATGACTGATGGGGAGGCTGAAGCGCTGAGAAGCCGCATCGTGTTCATGGTGCAAAGGCAGGCTCATCACCCTGTGAAGCCTGGACACGTTGCACAAAGCCGCAAGGCCATCTGACCCTACCCTGCCGCAGCCAGGTGGGAGGAAACAGACAATAATGGATGGAGAAGGATTCCTTCTAGAAGCACCCTCCAAGGAGTCCGTGCCACCCCATTCTGCTCCCATGCCCCCAGCCAACCAGTCTACATCTCACCCATCCCGTGGTGCTCAGGGTCAGCCACACCAAAATGAGGTCTCCTGTGGGCTTGAGGAAACCAAGACAGACATGGGACCCCCAGGAAGCAGTGGTCCAGGCGCAGGTCCCATGATTCTGTTCCATGCCATGCCCTCCCAGAGCACTCCCCTTCTTCCCGGTTGTGCTCCTTGCCCTAACGAGAAACAGAGATGCCGGCCGTCGTAACTGCCAAGCGCACACGCGTGCTGCACATTCTGTGTTATCTCATGATGGGTCGACTGCAGTGTTGCCTGGAGCCCCTGGTGCACCCAGATCTTAAGACACAGTGACGGGCGGGTCCCGGATCCTGCCTTCTGCAGGCCGAGGAGCCAGTGCAGACAAGGTGAGCAGCGCACTGCCAAGCCAGACGGGCTGATGCCCTCGCTGCGCTGTGCGGACCACACGTGTCACCTGAGTCAAGGGGAGCAGGGACGACTGACGCTGGCACCAGGGGCAGGCGGAGGACTCGCAAAACTGCAAGTGCCGTTTAAAACGCCGTCACTCCAGAAACACGGGGCGTTCATTTGTGGATTGGGCAGGAGCTTCCCAGGCAGAAGGACCGGAATTTGCAAATGCGCTGAGTTATTAAAGTGCTTGAAGTGTCTGTGGGACTGCAAATGAAGGCCACTGATATTAACTTAGTTCTTGCATGATGGTGTAATTTGCAAGGCAATACAAAAGCAATCACGTATAATAATAACAACAATATAGCAACAGAAGCCTCAGTGACTGATTCCTCATGGCAACACAGACTCTTGCAAAGTTCTGCTGGAGACTTTATTCCCCCAGGGCCCCTGCAAGCCTGGGGGAGGCGCTGCCATCATCCCCGTCTCGGTCACTGTCTGAGGACGCGCAGCTACACGCCAGCTATGGCCCCTGGTCTGTCCCGCCGGCCACGCTCCCCTCCTGAGGCAGCCCCGCTTCTAAAGAGCCACTCCAGCAGTACCGTGATGCTGCATCCCAGCCTTGACCTCTGGCCCTGCCCGTCCATCCCACTTAAAAGATGCTGACCCAACCTCTCCTTATACCCACCCACCCTGATGTCAGGCATGCAGGTGGCCATGTGACCTCCGCCTGACCAACCAGCTCACGGACCAGAACTCAAATTCCCTGAGTGAAAAACGACCTGGTGCAGGAGAGAAGAGCACGTGACCTAAACAGGACCTTGCTCACAGTTCTGTCTTAACAGAACTTCTGGGAAGCTTTGCAGCCATTCACAGATACACTGGTGAATACTCTGGTAGTCCCTCAGCTGCTGGGGACTGCCTTTCCCTTATGTGGACAGGATAAGACCACACGGTTAAGCGGGACCAATGGAGGAATGAAGAGTAAAACCGGAGTCCTGATACTGTCATCAGGGATTCTGGATCAAACCGTGCCTGAAGGCAAGCCATCCCTTGAACTGTCCAGTTACACGAACTACTACATTTCATGGTGGTTGTTGTTTAAAGCAATTTAAATTCTATCTCCTGTCTTGTAACAAAGAGCCCTAATAGCATGGGAGAATCAGAATACAGACCCAGAGCCCGTGGTTTTAGCACTGATGACAGTGGCATATTTGCCGTCTGCACCTGTTTTTAATGATAATAGCAGTTCTGGGACGAGTCCTGCTAGTCCAGTCTATCCTAAAGGAAATCAGTCCTGAATATCCGTTGGAAGGACTGATGCTGAGGCTGAAGCTCCAATGCTTTGGCCACCTGATGCAAAGAGTCAACTCATTGGAGAAGACCCTGATGCTGGGAAAGATTGAAGGTAGGAGGAGAAGGGATGACAGAGACGAGATGGTTGGATGGCATCACCGACTCAGTGGACACGAGTTTAAGCAAACTCTGGGAGATGGTGATGGATAGGGAGGCCTGGTGTGCTGCAGTTTGTGGGGCACAAAGAGTCGGATACGACTGAGCGACTGAACAACAACAGGACTAGCCCCGCATGAGAAACAGCACTTTCTGTGCTGAGTCCTGGATCACCATGGTTTCCTTTTTACCATAGATCTGGGATACGGTAGTTACAATCATCCCATTTTACGTATGAGGACGCTAAGAAAGAGCTGTGCTATAGTGGCGCTTTTGAGGGTTTCATATAAATCGAATCATGAAGAATATGAAGTTTGGAGATTGACATCCTCCCTTCAACATAATGTCCTTGAAATTTATCCACCTTTTTACAAAAATCATGAGTTCATTCGTTTTATGGCTGAGTGTGAGTATTGCAATTTGTCTATCTTTTCACCTGCTGAGGACATGTGGGTTATTTGCGTTGGGGATGATTATTAATAAATTTCTACAAGAACCCCTGCTGCTGCTGCTGCTGCTAAGTCACTTTAGTCGTGTCCGACTCTGTGCGACCCCATAGACGGCAGCTCACCAGGCTCCCCCGTCCCTGCGATTCTCCAGGCAAGAACACTGGAGTGGGTTGCCATTTCCTTCTCCAATGCACGAAAGTGAAAAGTGAAAGTGAAGTCGCTCAGTCATGTTCGACTCTTAGCGACCCCATGGACTGCAGCCCACCAGGCTCCTCAGTCCATGGGGATTTTCCAGGCAAGAGTACTGGAGTGGGGTGCCATTGCCTTCTCCAACAAGAACCCCTGCACTTGTGCAAACAGAAGTTTCTTTGGTAATAGCATACCAGGGTCGTATGGTAGGTGCTTGTTTAAATGTATGAGAAACTGCCAATCTGTGTCTCAGACTGGATGTGTCATTTTGCATCCCCACAGCAAAACGTGAGAGACCCAGTCACCCTAGGGGGTTTCCCAGATGGCACCAGTGGTAAAGAACCCATCTGCCAGTGCAGGAGACGCAAGAGACACAGGTTTGATCCCTGGGTCAGGAAGATCCCCTGGAGGAGGTCACAGCAACCCACTGCAGTAGTCTTGCCTGGAGAATCCCGTGGACAGAGGAGCCTGGAGGGCTCCAGTCCACGGGGTCATGGACTCGGACACGACTGAAGTGACTTAGCACACACACCGCAGTCACCCTAGGACTCGGCGTGGCCAGCGTTATTTCGTCCATCCTAAAGAGTGCGTGCTGGTGTTTCGTTTGTTACTGTTGTCGGTCGCTCAGTCGTGTCCGTCTCTTTGCAACCCCGTGGACTGCAGCACGCCAGGCTGCCCTGTCCTTCACTGTCTCTCGGAGTCTGTCCGATCTCATGTCCATCGCGTCGGTGCTGCCCTCCAACCAGCTCACCCTCTGCCCTCTGGCACGTGATCTAGAAATCTCTTCATGTGATCTTTTTCCATCCTTGTGTTCTCTTTGGGATTACGTGTCTGCTCAAATAGATCATCTAGTATTTATTTTTCTTAACTGTTGAGTTTGGAGAGTTTATTTTTTTTTGAGAGTTTATTTTAAAAAAAAATTCTGGATACAAGTGTTTTGTTGAACATGCAGTTTACAAACATGAAGTATTTTAACCCAGTCTGCAGTCTGCAGTGTACGTCTCCTGTGGACGCTGTAGCAGAGTGCCACAGACTCGGTGCTGAAACACCGAGGCGTTGCTTCTCACGGGTGCAGGGGCCGGAAGTCTGAGGACAAAGCGTGAGGTCCGGGCCAGAAGGGGGTGCTCCCGCCGCCCCCCACTCCTCCCTGAGTCTCGCCACGTCATCTTTCCTCCCTCAGCATCTGTCTCTGAATCCATCACTCCCCTTCCCATAAGGATGCCAGCCGGATTGGATTGTGACCCACTGTGAGGATCACTTTTATTGACAAATAAAGCCCCATTCTGAGGTCCTGGGGATTCGGGCTGCAGCACGTGGGTTTGAGAGGGAAAACGTTGAACTCGTAAGCCTCGTCTTTTCATTCTCTGAGGTCTTTTACAGCAAAAGCTTTGGGTTTTGGTGAAGTCCAATGTATCCACTTTTCCCCTATGGGTGTCATGTGACATCTGAGAACGCTTTCCCAGCCTTTGGTCTCTGACAGCGTCTTTGAAAGGTCTTACAGTGCTCTGCTTTCACTTAGGGCAATGACACTTTCCGAGTCAGCTATTGTGTAAGATGTGACGCTGTGTACACTCCAGTCTGCCGTGCTATCATTGCCACTCTATATGAACATTTTCTGTAAAGATTTCTCTTAGACCAGTGATGGTGGCAACGAATTTTTTTTAGCTCTCTTTCAGTGGAGAATATCTTCTTTCATCTTTATTCTGAAAGTATTAATATTTATCTCTGGATATATATTTCTAGGTTGACAATTCTTTTCTTTCAGCACGTTAAAAAGCCCTCCAGTCCATTTTTGCCTCCATGCTTTTGAATGAGAAATCCACAGCCAACTGAATTGCTTTTCCCCTATGGGGAACACTTTTTTTTTTTTGGCTGCTTTGAGAATTCTGTGTGTGTCTAGTTTTCAGCAGTTTCATTATGATGTGTCCGGGCGTGAATTTCTTTGAGTTTATTCTCTCTGGGGTTTGCTGAGCTTCTTGATTCTGTTGGTTTATGCATTCTTCCAAATTTGGGAAGTTTCAGTCAATATTTTTTCATCATTGCACTCCTCCCTTTGATTTCGATGACACAGATGCTAGAACTTCTGTGTTCACCCCCAGGTCCCTGAGGCTCTGTTCACTTTTCAAATCTTCATCTCTGTTGTTTAGATTGGGTATTTTCTATTGATCTGTCTCTGAGTTCACTGACTCCTTTTTTTTTTATCATCTCCATTCTGCTACTGAGCTGATCTGTGAAGTTTTGTTATTTTAATGTTCTTTTCTTCAGAGCTTTAATTTTCATTTTCTAAATTTTTAATGATTTCCAATATGTTTGTGATTGCCCATTGGGAATATTTAACCATAACTAGTTTAACGTGTGTGTGTGTGTGTGTGCACTGGCCCCACAGTAACGTCTGACTCTTTGCAACCCCATGGACTGTAGCCTGCCAGGTTCCTCTGTCCTCGAAATTCTCCAGGCAAGAATACTGGAGTAAGTAGCCATTCCCTTCTCCAGGGGATCTTTCTGACTCAGGAATCAAACTCAGGTCTCCTGCATTGCAGGCAGATTCTTTATTGTCTGAGCCATCAGGGAAACCCAGTTTAACATATACACACTTTTGTCAAAAGGCTAACAAAGTTTTGCCAAGAGAACGCACTGGTCATAGCAAACACCCTCTTCCAACAACACAAGAGAAGACTCTACACATGGACATCACCAGATGATCAATACCGAAATCAGAATGATTATATTCTTTGCAGCCAAAGATGGAGAAGCCCTGTACATTCAGCTAAAACAAGACCAGAAGCTGACTGTAGCTCAGATCATGAACTCCTTATTGCCAAATTTAGACTGAAATTGAAGAAAGTAGATAACCATTAGACCATTCAGGTATGACCTAAATCAAATCCATAACGATTATACAGCAGAAGTGAGAAATAGATTTAAGGGCCTAGATCTGATAGAGTGCCTGATGAACTATGGAATGAGGTTCGTGACATTGTACAGGAGACAGGGATCAAGACCATTCCCATAGAAAAGAAATGCAAAAAAGCAAAATGGCTGTCTGGGGAGGCCTTACAAATAGCTGTGAAAAGAAGAGAAGTGAAAGGCAAAGGAGAAAAGGAAAGATATAAGCATCTGATTGCAGAGTTCCAAAGAATAGCAAGGAGAGAGAAGAAATCCTTCCTCAGCAATCAATGCAAAGAAATAGAGGAAAACAATAGAATGGGAAAGACTAGAGATCTCTTCAAGAAAATTAGAGATATCAAGGGAATATTTCATACAAAAATGGGTACAATAAAGGACAGAAGTGGCAAGGACCTAACAAAGGCAGAAGATACTAAGAAGAGGTGGCAAGAATACACAGAAGAACTATACAAAAAAAACTCTTCATGACCCAGATAACCATGATGGTGTGATAACTCACCTAGAGCCAGACATCCTGAAATGCAAAGTCAAGTGAGCCTTAGGAAGCATCACTACGAACAAAGCTAGTGGAGGTGATGGAATTCCAGTGGAGATATTTCAAATCCTGAAAGATAATGCTGTGAAAGTGCTGCACTCAATATGTCAGCAAATTTGGAAAACTCAGCAGTGGACACAGAACTGGAAAAGTTCAGTTTTCATTCCAATTCCAAAAAAAGCAATGCCAAAGAATGCTCAAACTACCGCACAACTGCACTCATCTCACAAACTAGCAAAGTAATGCTCAAAATTCTCCAAGCCAGGCTTCAACAGTATGTGAACTATGAACTTCCATATGTTCAAGCTGGTTTTAGAAAAGGCAGAGGAACCAGAAATCAAATTGTCTCTGGATCAAAACATCCGCTGGATCATCAAAAAAGCAAGAGAGTTCCAGAAAAACATATACTTTTGCTTTATCGACTATGCCAAAGCCTTTGACTGTGTGGATCACAACAAACTGTGGAGAATTCTGAAAGAGATGGGAATACCAAACCACCTGACCTGCCTCCTGAGAAATCTGCATGCAGGTCAAGAAGCAACAGTTAGAACTGGACATGGAACAACAGACTGGTTCCAAATAGGAAAAGGAGTACGTCAAGGCTGTATATTGTCACCCTGCTTATTTAATTTATATGCAGAATACATCATGAGAAATGCTGGGCTGGATGAAGCACAGGCTGGAATCAAGATTGCTGGGAGAAATATAAATAACCTTAGATATGCAGATGACACCATCCTCATGGCAGAAAGTAAAAAAGAACTAAAGAGCCTCTTAATGAAAGTGAAGGAGGAGAGTGAAAAAGTTGGCTTAAAACTCAACATTCAGAAAACTAAGATCATGGCATCTGGTCCCGTCACTTCATGGCAAATGGATGGGGAAACAGTGGAAACAGTGGCAGACTTTATTTTGGGCGTCTCCAAAATCACTGTAGATGGTGACTGCAGCCATGAAGTTAAAAGACGCTTTCTCCTTCAAAGGCAAGTTATGACCCACCTAGACAGCATATTAAAAAAGCAGAGACATTACTTTATCTACAAAGGTCCATCTAATTAAAGCTATGGTTTTTCCAGTATTCATGTATGGATGTGAGAGTTAGACCATAAAGAAAGCTGAGTGGCAAAGATTTGATGCTTTTGAACTGTGGTGTTGGAGAAGACTCTTGAGAGTCCCTTGGACTGCCAGGAGATCCAACCAGTCCATCCTAAAGGAAATCAGTCCTGAATATTCATTGGAAGGACTGATGCTGAAGCCGAAACTCCAATACTTTGGCGACCTGATGTGAAGAACTGACTCATTGGAAAAGACCCTGATGCTGGGAAGGATTGGGGGCAGGAGGAGAAGGGGACAACAGAGGATGAGATGGCTGGATGGCAACACCGACTCGATGGACATGAGTTTGAGTGAACTCCAGGAGTTGGTGATGGACAGGGAGGCCTGGCATGCTGCGATTCATGGGGTCACAAAGAGTCAGACACGACTGAGCGGCTGAACACATAAAATAGGTAACTAATAAGGAGATACTACTGTACAGCACAGAGATCTCTACTCAATCCTCTGTCATGAACTGTACTGGAAAAGAAGCTAAAAAAAGAGTGAGCGAGTGCACGTGCGCGTGTAACTGAATCGCTTTGCTGTATACCTGAAACTAACATGACATTGTACATCAGCTGTTGCTGCTCAGTCACTAATTCACGTCTGACTCTGCGGCCCCGTGGACGGCAGCGCACTAGCTTCCCTGTCCTCTACTATCCCCCAGAGCTTGCTCAAATTTATGACCATTTAGCTGATGATGCTATCTAACCATCTCATCCTCTGCTGCCCGCTTCTCTGTTTCATTCACCATATGCCAAGTCATCCTGGGTTAGACCTTGGACGTGTGCCATGTTACGTTGTGAGGCTCTGGGTCATTCTCTAAAGGAGAATGTTGGGTTTTTGTTGACGCAGGCAGTTGGCCTGTTCACATGTGGCCCACGAGTTCCAGCTTGCCTTCTCTGGACCCTCTGCAGTATTTACATGGGCAGTTCAGGTTTCCAAGCCTTTGCAACTCTGGTGTATTCTTTCTGCACACGTGCCCCTCAGCAGCCAGTCTAGGACCTGATCTGTGATCTCTGTTAGTTTGGTCCCCAAAATGTTTGCACAGCTTGTTGGTGGAGGGAGGTACTGGCCCTGGGAATTAAGAAATTGTCCTAAAGGATCACTTTCCCAGGTTCTTCAAGCTATAAAACAGGGATCCTGCTCTCAGAGCATCCGCTCTGCCTTCCACTCCTTGGACCACTCTAATCTGTGGTCGAGCAGCCCAGGAAGAGGGAAGAGGGGGCAGCGTGTGGTGTGGCCTCCCCCTCCGGGAACTCCTGACCCACTGTGTACAGAGGACAGTTACCTGCCTCCAGTGAGGATTCCTGCGGACTCTCATTTCTGGCTGCTGCCACCACCTCTAAGCTACTGCTTGAGGAACTGGAGCATGCAGAATTAAAAATAGGGAAGAAAACAGCACTAGGGAATTGCCTCTGTGTTAGGGGTCCCCTTTCCTGCTCCTTGAGCCGTAGCTGGAACGTTTCCTGAAGCTTCATCTACCTGCCCATTTGTGAGTTCACAGTGCAGTGAATTCAAGCTGGAGTAGACTGGCGGGGAGCGGGGAGCAGTAAACTCTTTTCATCCGGTGGCATTAAATTCTGGAGATCTTTCCCAAGTTACCTGCTGCTCCCCACTTTCCCAAGTCTTTAAATAGTTGTCTCGCATATTCCAGCCAGCATTTATGGGGGTAATCAGTGGGAGAGTCAAGGGGGAATGTGGCTAATCCAACTTACCCAGATTCAGAGCCAAGTATGCTTGACTCTGCATCAGAGATGTTCACACGTGTTCTTCTCGAGCTCCTTCTGTTCAGCCCTCGTGCTGTATGTCTGCTCAGACCAGAGCTCTACCTGCTGGTGTCAAGTAGCATGTTTTGATGAAATTTTCTACATGTGCTCTTTGTAAGATTAAAAAATATATATATTCGTGCAGCCTTATCGATCTTGCTTTGGAAACATTTTTGAACACTTTTAACAGAATTCTTGTTCAGTGTGTCCCAGACCCAAGTGTCTGGTAATAAGCTGAGAAAAATAAAAAATGGATTTGCTTTCCTTTTAAGAAAATCAATAAATCACAAGAGATGAATTTAATAGAAAAAAACACAGAGAAATGAAAGTTTCTGCCTGATTACAGCATTCGTGTTGGAACACGAGATGGGATCTGAGAGTCGGTCACGTGGGGACAGCAGAGTGGCCACCCGAGATGAGAAGGCACAGGCGGGAAGACCGATGATGGGTGGCCTGGAGTCTTGCTGGTGAGACCTCAGCTCAAGTGAGAAGAGCTAGGATGCAGGGAGCCGGCTGACCCTGAACATTGGCTCCAGAGAGCAGGAGGAAGGGGCTCAGGAACCAGGAGCAAGGGTCAGCGGAGAGCTGACCACAGAGCCTCCCAGGCTGCTGTGCTGTGAGCCACACAGTGACGGAGGGCTGAACGGTCCACCCTGGGGTCCCAGGGCGGGAGGACCAGAGGTCATGGGGCTGGGGGAGAAGAGGGGGTGAGGACCCCCTGGAAGTGCTCTCGGCTGTGTGGTCTCACTTTATCCCCAGATAGAGATGTGGACACCAGAAGAGATGCGTCTCAACCAGCACCCATGTGGGCTTCCTCCTGCGTCCAGGTTAGAAGACCGTCAGGTCTCTTCTCCTGGTCAGGGAGGAGCGTGGGTCTCACCACCACCCTGGTCCGGCCAGTGGTCACTCCACCAGCCTGGCATTGCCCTGGACTGGGTGTGGCAGGGCTCTCCATGAGTGCCCCCCTCCTGCTGGACTTGGTGGGGGCTCTGCCCTCTCTGTGGTCCTCACTGTGGATCAGTCATGAGCACATTTGACAGCTGTGACAGCCTAAGAGCTGCCCATGTGTGATCAGGAGGGCCTGTGTGAGCCCCGTGCGAGGCTAGGCATCCATTCCCCGCCCCACCCCAGCAGGCAGGACCTCACCCCATCCCCCCCAGGCAGGGCCTCACCCCTACTCCTCCCAAGAGGCAGGCCCCCCTCCCCACCAAGGCAAGGCCTCACCCACCTCCCCCACCCCCTACCCCCCTCCCCCCGCCTCCGTGGCGTGCCCTCGGCACCCAGAGAGTCAGCTCTCATCTGGCTGGAAATCCATCACCAGGAGCTGCTCCAGCGCAGCCTGTCACACTGCATCCCTGATGGGCACAGGCCGAGGACTCCACGGAATCTTACATAAGCAGCCTGGCTGGTCAGCACGGGCCTATTTTAGGAGCATCTGATGGGAACCGACTTTGGGTGCAGAAGTGTGCTGGCAGCAGGTGACTGAAGATGGGGATTTAAAGACACACGTCTCCTCAGATTGAAGTGCACGCAGAGCACCCGGGGAGAGGAGGCTCTCTTCTCTGCCTCCAAGTGGAATCCCTCACTTTATAGCAATCCGTGAGCTCCTGGCTTCCCACTGAAATCTTGCTCCTCAGAAGGAAGTCATGGTGGGCAGATCAGCAGTGTCTGGAAAGCAAAATTGAGGCCGGAGAGCCTGGAACATTTCAGTCCATGGAGAACGGGCTTCCCCATCCTCCCGCCCCATCGCCACCACCTGAGACCGAGAGTGACTGATGGAACACACACAGAGAGACTTCATCCTCTAACTCGGCCTCTGTGATTCAGCGAGGTCCATGCTCTATGAGGTCATCCAAGCAGCACAGAAGCAGCTTCGAGACTCAGAGCTACCCCACTTGCTCTTCCATCAACCTCTCTCTGCCTTTAAATATGCCCTCTCCGGACCCAGCCTCACGTCTCGAGCCCAGGCTCCTCCCTGACTCCTCGACACTCGTGTGACAATGTCTGCTGGCTGTCATCTCCACTGGAATGACCCACAGTCAGCTCAGACTCACCATGGCCAATGCAGGGCTCTTGACGCTGGTCCACTGAATCTCTGCACCACAGCAGCAAAGGCCAGGCCAGCCCATCCCATCCACCCTGCGGCTGGAAGCCCTGAAGTCATCCATAACTTTCCTTTCCTTCTTTTCTTTCCATAACCTGAGACCAAGTCATTGGCAAACACCCCCCAACCTCATCCAGGACAGACCCAGAACCCCAGTGTCTGCCCAACAGTAGCTCAGACTCTCCTGCTTCAGTCAGGCCACCACGCTCTCACCTGGACCATTGGGGATGCTCTGACCAGTTTCCTATGGTCCTTTCTGAACAAGCAGAAATCAAATCTTGTCGTTCCTCTGCACAAAGTCCTCCCTCAGCTCCAACGAGAGGTAGATTCTCCAGGACACACACAGAAGCTTCCACGTGATTATGCTGAGCTCAAGCTGGGAAATCCATTCCTGAGCTCATCCTTTTCTTCTTTACTTTGTCCAGGGACATCAGCGTAATTCCATCTCAGCCATATCTGATGCTTTGCGACCCCATGGACTACAGCCCACCAGTCTTCCCTGTCCATCACCAACTCCTGGAGCTTGCTCAAACTCATGTCTATTTAGTCAGTGATGCCATCCAGCCTCTCATCCTCTGTCATCCCCTTCTCCTCCCGCCTTCAATCTTTCTCAGCATCAGGGTCTTTTCAGATGAATCAGTTCTTCACATCAGGTGACCAAAGGATTAGAGCTTCAGCATCAGTCCTTCCAATGAATATTCAGGACTGATTTCCTTTAGGATGGACTGGCTGGATCTCCTTGAAGTCCAAGGGACTCAAGAATCTTCTCCAACACCACAGTTCAAAAGCATCAATTCTTCAGTGCTCAGCTTTCTTTATAGTCCAACTCTCACATCCATACATGACTACTGGAAAAACCATAACCTTGACTAGACGGACATTTGTCAGTAATGTCTCTGCTTTTTAATATTCTGTCTAGGTTGGTAACTTCTCTTCCAAGGAGCAGACGTCTTTTAATTTCATGACTGCAGTCACCATCTGCAGTGATTTTGGAGCCCCCCAAAATAAAGTCTGCCACTGTTTCCATTGTTTCCCCATCTATTTGCATGAAGTGTTGGGACTGGATGCTATGATCTTAATTTTTTGAATGCTGAGTTTTAAAGCAGCTTTTTCACTCTCCTCTTTCACTTTCATCAAGAGGCTCTTCAGTTCCTCTTCACTTTCTGCCATAAGGGTGGTGTCATCTGCATACCTGAGGTTATTGATATTTCTCCCGGCAATCTTGATTCCAGCTTGTGCTTCCTCCAGTCTGACATGAGGACATGGTGTACTCTGCATATAAGTTAAATAAGCAAGGTGACAATATCAGGAGCCACCAACCAAAATCATTACATTTGTTGGTTTTCCAAAAATAATTGAAAGTATCATTTACAGAACCACCCAGCTCCTTGCTTTTTATAAGCCGTTGACTAAGAGAATCCAATGCAGATACTCTGTGTGTCTACTGCTGGTTTACACCACACAGGCTGCCTGTGTCCCACTTACCACCAGAAATAGTCACCAGAGTGACGTCTTTAAGTCTAATTGGATTAGAGAGCAGATTCCAGGAACCCCAGACCCAGTTCAATAAAGCTTATCTTTACACACTGCTATATGTAAAATGGATAAGCACCAAGGACCTACTGTGTAGAGCAGGGAACTCTGCTCGATGTTATGTGGCTGACTGGATGGGAGTGGAGCTCGGGGGAGGATGGATACATGCATATGTATGGCTGAGTCCCTTCACTGAAACTATTAGAGCATCGTTAATCAGCTGTACCCCAATACGGGCTTTACAGGTGGCACTGGTGGTAAAGAATCCACCTGCCAATGCGGGAGACATAAGAGACGGGTTTGATCCCCGGGTCAGGAAGATCCCCTGGAGAAGGGCACGGCCACCCACCCCAGTATTCTTGCCTGGAGAATCCCACGGACAGAGGAGCCTGGCGGGCTACAGTCCATGGAGTCGCAAAGAGTGGGGCACAGCTGAGCGACTTAACACACACACACACACACCCCATACAAAACACAGAGTTCAAAGGGAAAAAAGCCATCTTTAAAATGTCCTCTAGAATGCCTCTCAGAACCAAAACTTGTGTCAGTTAGGGTTCCCGAGAGAAAGAGAACCAACAGTATATACAGACGCCTAGAAAGACATTTGTTATGAGGAACTGACTCACACGGATGATGGAGGCTGAGAAGTCCACGGTCTGCCGTCTGCATGGCGAGCCCTACAGAGGACAGTGTGGCTGGAAGACCACCGAGCAGAGCCAAAATATGGACTCCAGTCCCGGTCTGAAGGCCTGAGACCAGGAGACGAAGGTCTCAGCTCAAGCTGTCGGGAAGAGGCAGCGAACCCCTCCTCCTTTCACGTTTCTGTCCTGTTCAGCCCTTGGTGGATTGGATAAGAGTCCGCCATCTTCGGGAGGACAGTCTGATCTACTTGGCTCACCAATTCAAAGGCTAAGCTCTTCCAGAAACACCCTCACAGGTACATTCAGAACAAATGCTGGGCCAGGTCCTGGGCATCCCAGACCCGGTCAAGTGGAGACGAACAACTGACCACCGCACCATCCCACTCCAAGCAAACGCCGAGGCCGTGAGCACAGCCCAGCCGGAAGCCCCGGGCACGCCTGGCGCACCTCGCCCCGCCCCCTCCCTGCGTGCCTGCGTCTCTCTTCCTCTGTATGCTGTCCGTCGCGTATCATCAACAACCACAAGCTTAATGGCTTAAAACAGCACACGTTTGCTATCTCACCGTCCCCGAGGATCAGGGGTCTAGCAGAACTTAGCTAGACGCTCGGCTTAGTGTCTCAAGAGGCTGCTCCATGCATTAGCCAAGTCTGGGGGCTTCCCTGGAGGATCAGAGCATGAAGGGTCTGCTTGCAAGCTCCCTGGGGTCATTAGAGGAATTCATTTTCTTATTTGTGCAGGACCGAAGGTGCTGGTTTCTTGATGACCGTATGCAGGAGACTACCCTCAGCCCCTAGAGGCCGTGCAAAGGACCTTGCCACAGGGGATCCCCCAACCTGGTCACTGAGGTCTCCAGCCAGCAAAGAGTGTGCCAGCAAAATGGGTCTCACCCACCATCGGAGTGCGAGGCACGTGCCATACTCCACTGCTAGCCGCAATTCACAGCCCCCTGACCCACATTCCGGTGGGGGGTTGACACCCCAGGAGATGGGGTCAAGGAGTCACCCCAGGGTCTGTCTGCCCCACCTTCTCATTTCCCTCCATCTCGTGGAGTCCTCCACGCCTGGGTCCATGTGTCATCTGCCACAGACAGAGAGGAAAATAGCCAGGATCCTGGTCAGATTGTGGAGGACCCGTGCCACACGCTTGACCCATGGGAGAAAACCTCCGACTTAATCTAAACAGAATAAAGTAGCACTGAGTATTTTATCTGTTTTTCAAAGTGCCCAACACAATATGAAAGGTTCTCAAATATTTCACAACTCTCTCCCACGGGTTCATTGTCCAGGATATTCTATTCAGTTCCAATCAGAGAAAACTTGAGTTTTACTTGCTATCAGCTCTCGTCTAGATTCTGCTGAAGATGGAATTTGGGGTGATGGTGAATGAGATTTCCAGTGTGGTCCTTGCCAGGCTTAAACAACCTCAAACTTAAAACCTCATTGCACCAGATTTTGTTTTCCAGTCTCTTTGTCTGTAATAAGAAATCTTTGTATTTTCCACCCTGGGAATGGCTTTTATACTGTTCGGTGAGGCACACATCTGAAGGGTGTAATTTGTGCTGGGCAGTCAATCGTCCACGTGGAATTTAATACACGATAACTCAGACTCCTTCATAGAAGAAGGAAACTGCCCAGTCCATTAGTAACTTCTGTAAAGCTGGACTGGATCCAAGAGGACGCAGGGGTGAGGCCAGCCTCCGGGTGTCAGGTGTGCTGTTACCTAACTGTCCTCTCAAGGTCTGATGTCGTCACAAGGACGCCGGGCTTATGTCGACTTAAAGCGCAAGTCATGGGACCACTCCGAGCCTCACTTTCCCATGCATCAAGTGTGGATTAAATGACTCTTACCTCGTAGACATTTCCCCCCCATATTTTGTGAATTTTTATTTGATGATTTTTTAAGATCTACAGAAGTTTAAGCATTTTTAAATTTAACAACTGTGTTTTATTATCTTCTACAATCCAGTCAAAATAAAATATCACTAAATCCATGCGCAGATTATTACTGCCTTATTACATGCTGTCGTTTATCCCTCAGGGCAAAAGCTTTAGGATCAGACATGATGTTTACTTGGCTTGGGGCAGCACTGGCTCCCTTCTTTTCTTCTTTTTTCTTTCTCTAGAGTTATTATTTATACAGGGGGATTCCTCCTCCATCACAACCCCAGAAGCTAAAAGATAGCTTGACTTTTTTTTTTTTTACAAATTTTATTTTATTATCATCATTTTTATTTTTCTATAAGAAGGTCCGTGTTGGTTATCCATTTTAGAATTTCAAGTATTTTGATGGAGTCAAAACTATTTTGATTTCCTCTGTGATTTCTTCCATTAGCTCATCCCTACAAGGGTCTTCCCTGCTCTGGTATCAGTTGATTATTTGCACCCATATTTTATTCATAGGTTTGTGTACTTTAAACATGTTGCATTTTTAATTCCTGTGTACATCTTGGTGCAGAGCGTAAGTGAAGATTAATCTTCCAAACATCCGACGTGTCATTTATTGCTTAATCTACCTGCATTAGTCAGTTTACTTGTAATGATGTCACTTCACAAACAGCCCTTCAATATCTCAGAAGCTTAAAAACAACAAACACCGACTTCACACTAACAGCCCAGATCTTGATACTTCAGCTCCAGCAGGGAAGCGGTTCAGGTACGCTCTGCGTTTATCCAATTTCAGGGCCTGGCCTAAAGGACTGGACACTCTCTGAGCTGGGATTCCTCCTGGTCGAGGGGAGAGCACGAAAGGAAGACTGGCCTTTGTCTCCTAGAACCTTTGTTTGATTTGCTGTCGTCTCCACCCGCATTCCGATGGCCAAGACATTAGGTGGCCAAGCCCAATGTCAGTGATGCAGAAAGGATTCTCTTCTTGGGCAGGAGAAGTGCGCAGAACTCAGCAGAAGAGAGTGCGTGCCTTCTGACCAATACTGCAGTCTCCAAAGGCATCCTCTTGGTCTGTACATGCACCTGCTTCCTCCCTAGGCAAGACATCCCCAAAGGACCTGAAAGCCCAGAAGTTATAGCTATCTTTTCAGCGGGTTTGGATGTAACTCCTCTAGACCTGGGGACCTGGGGATTGCTTTTTTAATTATCTGCCTCCCACACATAGAAAAAGCAATGGTGGCCCAAAGACAGGATTGTTGTCTCTGACACTTGCATTGAAACTGGAAGAGCAGCAGGTACCCAGAGTCCCTGGTCCACAATCATCCTGCAATCCAGGTCCTGAGCGATGCGAGGCCCTCTAGTAGAGGGTGGAGATTTTTTGCTTTAAGCCCAAGTTCTGTTCTCTTGTTCTTTGACTTTTAGCTTCTCCCTCAGAAAGTTCTTTATTTTTCTTCTAGGTCTCATCTTGAAAGGTTCCGGAAATGGTGTCTGATCAGCTTTTTTAATCTCTTTCTGCCTTTAGAAATGCTGTGCCAAAGGCCATTTTTCACCTCAAAGCTTATAGGAGGCACTTGGGACTTGCCTGGCTTCTCAGGAGCCACATGCTTGGTCCTTTTTGCTGAAACACCAGGAAATGTTCCAGCACAGACCCGCCCTGGGCTCCAGACCTTTCCTTCACAAGGATTGTGTGAACAGCATCCATCCTGGTGACCCTGGTACTACTCACTTGGCTCAAACATCCTCCACAGGTGGGTGAGGAAAACAAGACCTTTTGGCAAGTACAATAGTAGTAGTAACACGGAGACAAGCGCCGACAAAAGGGAGCGTAAGTACGTGGACTTGACTATCACAGAAAGAACTGGTGCATATTCAACAGCAGAAAACTCTATTAGGAGATTTAGGGCTTAAGAACTTCTCCAAATTCTCTAAAATCTGCAACTCAATTCTGCTTCCTCTTCGAATCCAAAGAGTCAGTGTACTTGTGCATCAGTTTATATTCCCTGCTTTGCTGTCGTCATCGTTAGTCGCTCCATCGTGTCCAACTCTCTGTGACCACATGGACTGTAGCCCGCCAGGCTCCTCTGTCCATGGGCTTCTCCAGGCAGGAATACTGGAGTGGGTTGCCATGTCCTCCTCCATCCTGCTTAACTCGTCAGAAACAATTACTCCAGAAGCTGTGGAAAATGCACACAAAAAGGGAATATATGTTGAATGAAAACAATCAGAGGCAAGAATCAGATTCTGTATGTCTAGCTCACCTATGACTGTACATGAGTCTTCCAAATGTTTCCTTTCACTCATGTTAACTTGTTAAACTCATGCCCATTCATTTCGTAACTCTTTTTGGAATGAGCAGTATCTACCAAAACAGGAGATTTTTAAAAGAGTTTTAGAATCTTCAAAATGTTTTGATTTATTACCAATATGCATTTGGATAAAGATATCCAATCCAGATAAATAAATCAACACATAGACAGGTGGATAAATAAAATATGATAATCAATAAAAGGGAACCTGGATTGTTACTGAGAAAATAGAATTTCTTGGGGGAGGGATAAATTAGAAGTTTGGGACTGGCAGATACAAACTACTATATAGGCTTCCCTGGCAGTCCAGTGGTTAAAACTCCATGCTTCCAGAGGAGCAACCGAGCGTTCCATCCTAATTAAAGAACAAAGATCCCATGTGGCCTGGCCAAATAAAAAAAAAAAAAAAAAAGAAAAGCCTTTTAAGGAGCTGTTTGTATCACCCAAATAATTTTTAAATAAACTCATCAATTTATTTTATAAAACAAATGTTATAATTCAAATAACTTTTTTAATTAAACAAATATAACATTAGAAAAACATACACTCAACCAAAAACAATGGATAAACAGAAAGGCCCTACTGTACAGCACAGGGAACTCTACCCAATATGGTTTATCCCTGTAATAAACCATAATGGGAAAATATGAAAGAAGAAACATGTTTTTCTTCAGCTTTTTATGAACTATAAGAATAAATATTTTCATTGCTAAAATAGGTGTAAAAAAAGAAAATAGACGTTCTCGAGTCAAAAGCAGTTCATCACTAAACCTTTATGAAGTGCTCACGTTGTAGAACAGGCAAGATTGTTTGGCTGCTAAACCAGGAGAGGGGCCCAGGGGTACACCTCTCTTACTTCCAAACAGGTGCTGGTCAATCAACAGCAACATCAGGATTGTCTTGGGTTTGGAGAGTGCATTTCCCAAGATCTCATATCATCCCCACGCCCCGAGCCAGGCCAACGGGCATTAACCAACTTAGCTGGTAAGTAACTGAAGCTTTGGGGAAGAACTGTCCTGGCTCCATTCATAACACCAGTGAAAGGCAAAGTTGAAGCAAGGACCTAGTGTTCTGGTTCCTCCTACAGCACGGTGTCACATGGCTTCTGGTTATTTTGCGCTATTTCCTTCTACTCTTTATTTTAAACCCACGTCAGGTACCTCGGATCTAAGGGTCACCCACGCATCTAAGTCTATCCCCGGTACTTTTTCTTGTTCCTATTTCCTGACATACCTACTAGTTTTTAAACCAATTCCAGCCCTGTGTGGGGTTTTAGAGGTTCTGTATGCCATCTGTCCCCTGAAGCCTTTGGCTTGGTTGCCTCCCAAGCCATATGAGGAGAGGAGAACAACGCAGCCAGGCCATGAGCTGTTTCGAGGCTGGGATTCAGTCACGTGTTTCCTGGTCCAGACACTCCTGTGTGTCTCTGCTGCGGAGCCTTGGCTGATAGCCGGGCTGCGGGTGAGGAGGAAGGTTCCAGGCTGTGTCCTCCACGGCACGTGCCACACCCACCTTCGGTCGCCAGCTCTGGTGACCGTCCAGACCTCCACCAGCCTTTCTGCTGCTTTCGCTCTTGGCCGCCTAACAGCTAATGGCTTGAGGCTTGAGAGCATTAGGTTTACTTTTCTGTCCGTTTCTGTCTACCCACAAATGCTGCTGCGTCTCTCGTGCCTCCAAGCTCTCTTTTAATCCATATCCTCAAGCTTCCGTTGGGAGAATGATCCGTTACTGCCAGCTGATCATAGCTACAAGGGGACTGCATCCTTCCCAGGGTTTCTGTGATCCTAACGCGAGAAACACGAAAGTGATTTGATTCAGGGAATATTGCGGAACACGTGTCCAATAACACAACCAACACAATTAAAATACTTCACAAGGTATTACAGCGATGATTACTTCTATTAATTTAAGGACAATATTTCAAAATCAAAACTTCACATTAAATATTTTGCTGTTATAATTGAGCTTCACGTAGACAGCAGATATTGGTTTTTCTAGCGTATTTGATAGTTGATTTAATACACTGACATTTTGATTGATGCCATTATTTGTAAATTTGGTGCATAGAATAGTAATATTAATAATGATAATCATAACACAACAACAGCCACAGATACGTACCAACCAATTAACATATGTCGTTTGGTTCTAAGTCTTCTGTATCAATTATTTCATTTCCTCCTCACAACAAACCTGTAGGATAAATACTGTTGTGACCCCCATTCACACAGAAAGAAAGTGAGGCACAGAGAGATGAAGAACCACCCACGGGGTCCCACGGTTAGTAGCCAGCAGAGCAGGGGTTGGGCTAAGGCCGCCTGACTCCCATTCTGTGCTCCTAGCCGCTCTGCTGCTTCCTGTCAGCTGTAGGACAGCTGCCAAAGACTGAGATTGCACAAGGCCATGAAAAGATTCAGATCTTGAAATACAACCTTGGGAACCCTGGGAGGTCCCAAGCAGACAAGCAACAGATGTTTTTGTCCTCCTTTAACTCCACAAATGTGAAGCAAAAGCACTTACTAAACATATTTATATTCAATCATGGTTTTAAATGGCTTCCCTGGTGGCTCAGACAGTAAAGAATCTTTTTGCAATATGGGAGACCTGGGTTAGATTCCTGGGTGGGGGAAGATCCCCTGGAGGAGGAAATGGCAACCCACTCCAGTATTCTTGCCTGGAGAATCCCATGGACAGAGGAGACTGGCAGGCTACAATCCTTGGGGTCACAAAGAGTCGGACATGACTAAGAGACTAACATTTTCACTTTCGTGGTTTTAAAATCTGGAGCTCAAAGTTAACAAAAGTTACACATGGCCCCTGTCCCTACTGAGTCCTCGTCTATGGGAAGGAAAGACTCCCATCAAAGCTTACACCTGTAGCTTTTAATTGCAGTTAAGTAGAGAATGCTTTTGAACTCTGGTGTTGGAGAAGATTCTTGAGAGTCTCTTGGACTGCAAGGAGATCCAACTACTCCATTCTAAAGGAGATCAGTCCTGGGTGTCCATTGGAAGGACTGATGCTGAAACTGAAACTCCAATACTTTGGCCACCTCACATGAAGAGTTGACTCATTGGAAAAGACCCTGATGCTGGGAGGGATTGAGGGCAGGAGGAGAAGGGGACAACAGAGGATGAGATGACTGGATGGCATCACTGACTCGATGGACGTGAGTCTGGGTGAACTCCGGGAGTTGGTGATGGACAGGGAGGCCTGGCGTGCTGCAATTCTTGGGGTTGCAAAGAGTCAGACATGACTGAGTGACTGAACTGAGCTGAGAGAATGCCAAACTTGGAAGGAGCATGCCAAGGGCCCATGTTTGTCTGGAGGGCTAAAGATGGCTTTCTGATGGAAGTAACATTTCTGCTGAATCCTGTTAGAAACATCAAGAGCAGGTGAACTGGCATGCACAAGGATCTGAGGCTGAAGGTGGGGCTGGAAGGGGCCTGGACCATTCAGGGAACTGGAAGAAGGTCATCCAACTGCTGGTATCTACTCCGGAGGAAAACCCAGAGAGAAAGGGAAGAGAACTCAGTGGGGACCAGATCATGTTACATTAAAATATGTCCAGGTTACAAATTTGGAATTTAACTGATGAGTGATGGAAAGTCATGGAAGGATTGACAGGAACAGCATGATCAGAGCTGTAAAGTTGCCTTTTTAATGGATCAATTTGTTTGTGTTGTAGAAAACACACTGAAGGAAAGCAAGCCTTGAAGCAGTGAGTAGCCCAGGTGAGCAAGGCCCCAGGTGAGCAAGGGCCCAGGTGAGCATCCAGGTGAGCAAGGGCCCAGGTGAGCAAGGGCCCAGGTGAGCATCCAGGTGAGCAAGGGCCCAGGTGAGCAAGGGCCCAGGTGAGCATCCAGGTGAGCAAGGCTCCAGGTGAGCATCCAGGTGAGCAAGGCCCCAGGTGAGAGTCCAGGTGAGCAAGAGGCCCAGGTGAGGGAACAGCCCAGGGCTGAGTCCGAGGAAGGCGTTAGAGGTGGTGATGAAGAGAGAAGGACAGCACAGGGCCGATTTCAGAAGGAGCAATGGGCAGGACTTGGTCCTTGGCGACTCGGGTTTCAGTAGAGACTGATGTGAAAATACTCTTACATTCTTGCCATGAGCGACCGAGGAGACAGGCATCAGTCCTGGGAGGAGAACACTGGTTTGGAAAGGAAGTTTCTGAGACAAGTTTTCGAGACAAGTTTCTGACAGATTGAGCCAATGCCCCTTGGGAGACACCCAGGTGGAATTTTCTGGTCGGCGGTTGCAAACACATGTTAGGAGCTCATGGGCGAGGTCTAGGCCACACACAGGAAGTCAGGGGTCCATGTCAAACAGACCGTAATTTAAGTAACAGGAGACGGTGGAGTATCTCAGAAAGAACAGAGAACCAGACTCAGGGGGGCCAAGCCCGGCGACCTGATGGACTAGAACATTCTTCAGTCTTGGTCCAATGTTGCTGACTCTCCCACCACTTTCTTCCAATTACTTTCCTCGTTTCTTCTTGGAGATGCAAGACTAGATTCCTCTTAGCTGCTCTTCCCAAGCCCTCAGTGGCCTCCCCCTGCAGGTCCCAGACTCCCGTCTGTCTCCCAGGTTGGAAATACTTCTCAGCCATCAGCTGATCTCTGGACACCCCAAATTCAGACCCCGTGTTCCTTTGCAAGGAGGCCTGTGATAGGCTCCTGGAATCCTCACCATGGCCAATCCCACCAGGATCATGGTCCCTGGGTCACAACGAGCCAGGCCTTCCTGGAGCACACAGCTCCACGCTCACGTGCTGTGCGTGTCCTCCTCCTGCAAACTCTGCATCCGCAGCTCCATCCGCCCTGACTCGCCTGCCCCCACACAGCGGCCGCCCTTTGTCCCTGGCCCAGAGCACTGTGTGACCTACTGCCTGGCTCAGCCGCACCTCTGAGTCTTTGCCAGATTTGTCCCTGTGCCTGAAACAGCCTTCCTTATTATTTCAGAGGTCATGCTGCGTATTTACACATTTTGATCCTCCACTCTGAGCACACAGGAAAACCACATCTCACACCCCACTGCACGTGGATGGGGCTGCATGATTACCTCCAACCAGCAGGAAAAAAATGATATGAAACTTCATGCACTGCCCTAGAAAACACTCCTGAAGCCAAGCATTGGGGAGGACACCATCCCAGGGCGGCAGAAGGAGCACTGATCCCTGGAAGGCTGCATGGAGGAGGTGCCCTTGCCCCTGACCGCCAGCCTCTGGGGAGGGTGATGGAAGCAGCTTAAACATTTCTTCTGCTGAGTGTGTGAGATTTCATCATGTACTTGCCACACAGCGCAGCCCAGCCAGGCTGACTGACACACCATTGCCCTCCCCTACCAGACCTCTGTGCACCCCACAGATCCTGGGGGACCTCTGTGCTCTTCTCAGAGACCTGCGTCTGAGAAGCAATGGGGAAGCGGACTCAGGGGTCAGGCTTGTCCAGCAGGCCCCACCTCTTTTCTTGGTGTGATGGTGCTGCCCCTGCCCGGGTTGTGCATTGCAGTGTTGCCTCCTGCCCAGTGCCCCACAGGTGAGTGCCAGGGACCCAGCCAGGCCAGCCACCAGGCCTTCTCCTCCTGGACCTGCTATGGGAAGCCTGCTCTGGGGCTCCCCTATGTTCAATACCTGGAGATACAGACACACAGCACCTCTGCCATCGGGAGCCCTGCGATGAGACCCCGGCGCTGGCGGCCCCACCTCAGAGGTATGTAAGAGAACCCGGGGAATATGGTGGGATCTCAGAGAGAAGTGAGATGATGGTGATAAGACAGAGTCCCTACAGCACTGGTGAGTCCTGGGGCCCCGACTCTCCCTTGCTGGTGTCTGAGGAGCAAGTCCCTCCCTTCAGCAAACATGGCTGGAGTCAGCAGGGTTATTCACCTGGAACCAAAGAGCTCAGCTTGACACGGATGTGCTGATGTCAGACATGGCACGCTAGGCTTCGTCCGCCTGCTCACTCGGCCCCACGTGCGAGCCCTCAGGTCTCAGGTGCCAGCGGATCCCGCCACGCAGCGATCCATCCCAAGCAATGCCAGTGGATCCCGCCATGCCGCAGTGATCCATCCCAAGCAATTGTGTGCAGGTGGCGCGAGGTTCTTCTGGAGTTTCTCCTGGGTCCACTCCAGGATTTTCTGTAGACACATGTGTTTGCAGGTGACAATGCAGAGACAGAGAGGTAGAGATGGAGAGGTGCTTCTTGTGTGCTTCATGTCAATGACCAGAGATCTCTCCTAAGTGTGCGATGCTAGTACACTAACAGTCAAATTAACAGAGAAGACGATCGCAGCATGTGCTTTAATGTATCAGATTTATCCCATGCATCCTTTACAGTGGTTAGAGATTCTTTCAGTAAAAATGCAAAAAATAAAACCTGTAAAATAAATATTTACCACAAGTTCAATGTGTCCAGCCTAAAGTTCAACTATTTCTTAGCACAAATGTCTAGCTTTTAGAGATTTCAAATCTCTTTGGTTCAAACGCTACCAGGAAAATTCCTTTGCTGTCTTATTTTCCCCACTCTTTCACTTTATGTGCCACAAGGATGCAGGAGTCTGCCCGTTTCTGCAGAGTATGGAGAATTCAAGAAGCTTTCCAAAGTACAATGGTGTAACTTCATCTTTTTTATATGAGAGTTGTAGAGTCATGAAAATATCGTATTGCCTCATCTTGGGTCAGGGAACATAATCTGAATGAGGAAGTTATTCAAACGTGTAAGATATATTTGTGAAATTCACACAAATTCCTGCTAAATTTTTTTAATTAAATTTTGTCCAATGTAAACAAGCATTTGTTTACTTTAAGCATGTGCGACAGTATCAACAATAATTCCAAAATGGCTTTGCACATCCTGAAGCCCCATCCACTGCTAGAAATTTCCAGGGGCCATTAACAGCTCATGCAGAAAATCACAGTGGCGCTAGGATACACCACCATCATTCTCCTTTAGAGAGTTAAAAGTTTTAGGGAATTTAATACAAAAGTCTGTTGAGGACATTTACCTGTGAAACAATTTGGGCTGAAAAAATTTTTCTCTGAACAAATAAGAAAGAAAAGTATAATAATTATATCAATATTGGTGGGGTTTTTTCAATATCTTAAAAGTCTGAAAGAGAAAAAGGAAAAGTCATGCAATTCTCCATCCACTTCACTGGCAAGTGTTTCTTCTTTGTGAAAACACCACCTCCCCACAGAACTGCTTACATGGAATCAGGATTTCTACAGTTTTCCTCTGCTCATCCTCACAGACAAGGCATCACACTGGCCGTGAGGATGAAGCTCTAGCTGGGTGAGTGTCATGTCCACGCTAGGGAGCAGGCATGCAAACTGCTTCCAAGTAGAGACATTATGCTTGCTTATAACCTCACAGGTATATAGGTTTTGCTTTCTTTATTACCCCCAAATGATGCTTTTTTGCCAAAAGAAACCTAATAGCACAATGAAATCACAGAAATTATGACCAGGAAGGACTTTACTGAGTGCTTAATCTAGACAGAACATTGCTTTTTCAGCAAGACGTCATCCTGAAATGCTATAGAATATTGTGTACAATTTGCATTAGGTTCTTAATGTCAATGGTCTGATTCCATGAACATATTGAAATCTATTGTCTTGTAAATAATTCCGTAGACAGTAAGTATCCCTTGGTACAAGCTAAAAATAATCACTAAGAATCAAGTGTGTCCTGTCTCATTGGATGTAGTAAGGGCTGAGCACAGTGCTGGGTCATTCCACACGTCCATCAGGCTGGGCTGAAGTGCACAGATGTTTGACTGAACACCAGTCTGCATGTGGCCAAGAAGGTACTTTTCAGCTGTGGTGACCATCTACAATCTGGACTCTGAGCAAAGCAGATCGCCCTCTGTAACATGGGTGGGCCTCATTCAATCAGCTGAAGACTTATCCTGGACTGTGTTTGTCAGGGACAAACCACTGAGCCCGCCTTCAGTTCTTGGCCAGGTCTCTGGCCAGAGAGGAAAAGCCTGGATCTGGAGGCTCCTATCCCAGCCATGGTGCCACATGAATGAGGCCTCGCCTCTCTCAAAAATGGCAGCAACGTTTGCCCTGCATCCCACCCAGGCCAGGGAAGAACAAGAGCACAGAGCTGGAAAACAACTTTGGGATGAAGAAGGGTGTGAGTAAAACTGCAGAGGAAAGAACACATCCAAACTCATTCTACAAGGCCTCCATCACCCTGATACCAAAACCAGACAAAGACAGCACACAAAAAAAGAAAACAGCAGGCCAACATCACTGATGAGCAGAGATGCAAAAATCCTCAGCAGAATTTTACCAAACAGAATTCAGCAACACATCAAAAAGCTCAGACAGCATGCTCAAGTTGTGTTTATTCCAGGGATGCAAGGATTCTTCAATATACAGAAATCAGTCGATGTGATATACCATATTAACAAATTGAAAGATAAAAACCATATGATCATCTCAAAAGATGCAGAAAAAGCCTTCGAAAAAATTCAGCACCCATTTATGATTAAAACTCTTCAAAAAATGGGCATAGAAGGAACCTGCCTCAACATAGTAAAGGCCACATATGATGACCCTACAGCAAACATTACTCTCAATGGTGAAAAACTAAAAGCATTCCCCCTAAGATCAGGAGCAAGACAAGTGTGTCCACGTTTGCCATGTTACTCAACATAGTTCTGCAGGTCCTAGCTACATCAATCGGAGAAGAAAAAGAAATAAGGAATCCAGATTGGAAAGGAAGTAAAGTTCTCACTGTTTGCAGATGGCATGATACTGTGTATAGAAAACCCAAAAGATAGTATCAGAAAATTTCTAGAGCTAATCAGTGAATTTAGCAAAGTTGTAGGATACAAAGTCAATACACAGAAATCAGTTGCATTCTATATACTAACAATGAAGAATCAGAAAGAGAAATTAAGGAGTCGATCCCATTCACCATTGCAACAAAAAGAATTAAATATCTAGGAATAAACTTATCTAAGGAGATGAAAGAACTGTACACAGAAAATTATAAGACACTGATGAAAGAAATCAAAGATGACATAAACAGATGAAAGGATATTCCATGTTCCTGGGTAGGAAGAATCAATATTGGGAAAATGACTGTACTACCAAATGCAATCCACAGATTCAATGTAATCCCTAATCCCTATCAAATTACCAACGGCATTTTTCACAGAACTAGAACTAAAAATTCCACAACTCATATGGAAACACAAAAGACCCCAAATAGCCAAAGCAGTCTTGAGAAAGAAGAATGGAGCTGGAGGAATCAAGCTTCCTGACTTCAGGCTATACTACAAAGCTACAGTCATCAAGACAGTATGGTACTGGTGCAAAAACAGAAGCATAGACCGATGGAACGAGGCAGAGAGCCCAGAGATAAACCCATGCGCCTATGGGCACCTTATTTTTGACAAAAGAGGCAAGAATATACAATGGGGCAAAGACAGCCTCTTCAATAAATGTTGCTGGGAAAACTGGGCAGCCACATGTAAAAGAATGAAATTAGAACACTTCCTAACACCATACACAAAGATCAACTCAAAATGGATTAAAGACCTAAATGTAAGACCAGAAACTATAAAACTCTTAGAGGAAAACATAGGCAGAACACTTGATGACAGAAATCAAAGCTTGACCCTCTATGACCCACCTCCTGCTGCTGCTACTAAGTCACTTCAGTCGTGTCTGACTCTGTGCCACCCCATAGACGGCAGCCCACCAGGCTCCCCCGTCCCTGGGATTCTCCAGGCAAGAACACTGAAGTGGGTTACCATTTCCTTCTCCAATGCATGAAAGTGAAAAGGGAAAGTGAAGTCGCTCAGTCGTGCCTGACTCTTAGTGACCCCATGGACTGCAGCCTACCAAGCTCCATGGGATTCTCCAGGCAAGAGTACTGGAGTAGGGTGCCATTGCCTTCTCCAATGACCCACCTCCTACCTCCTAGAGCAAAGGAAATAAAAACAAAAGTAAACAAGTGGGATCTGATTAAACTTAAAAGCTTTTGCACAGCAAAGGAAACCATAAGCAAGGTGAAAGAAAACCTTCAGAATGGGAGAGAATAACAGCAGCTGAAACAACTGACAAGGGATTAATTTCCAAAATATACAGCAGCTCATACAACTCAATACCAGGAAAACAAACACCCCAGTCCAAAAGCTAGGAAAAGACCTAAACAGACATTTCTCCAAAGAAGACATACAGATGGCTAACAAACACGTGAAAAGATGCTCAACATCACTCATTACTAGAGAAATGCAAATCAAAACCACAATGAGATATCACCTCCCCCCTGTCAGAATGGCCCTCATCAAAAAGTCTACAGACAATAAATGCTGGAGAGGGTGTGGAGAAAAGGGAAGGTCTTGCACTGTTGGTGGGAATGTAAATTGATACAGCCACTAGGGAAGACAGTATGGAGATTCCTTAAAAAACTAGGAAAAAACACCATATGACCCAGCAGTCCCACTCCTAGGCATATACCTTGAGGAAACCAAAACTGAAAGAGACACATGTATCCCATTGTTCATTGCAGCACTATCTCCGATAGCTAGAACATGGAAGCAACCTAGATGCCCATCGACAGATGAATGGATAAAGAAGTGGTGGTACATATACACAATGGAGTATTTCTCAGCCATGAAAAGGAACACATTTGAGTCAGTTCTAATGTGGTGGATGAACCTAGAAGCTATTATACAGAGTGAAGTGAGTCAGAAAGAGAAAGATAAATACCATATTCTAACACATATATACAGAATCCAGAAAAAATGGTACTGAAGAATTTATTTACAGGGCAGCAATGGAGAAACAGACATAGAGAATAGACTGATGGACATGGGGAGAGGGGAGGAGAGGGTGGGATGTGTGGAGAGAGTAACATGGAAACTTACATTACCATATGTGAAATAGATAGCCAACGGGAATTTGCTGTATGGCTCAGGAAATTCAAACAGGGGCTCTGTATCAACCTAGAGGGGTGGGATGGGGAAGGAGCTTCAAAACGGAGGGCATATATGTACACCTGGCTGGATGGCATCACCGACTCGATGGACGTGAATCTGAGTGAACTCTGGGAGTTGGTGATGGACAGGGAGGCCTGGCATGCTGCGATTCATGGGGTCACAAAGAGTCGGACATGACTGAGCGACTGAACTGAACGGAACTGATGACTGATTCATGTTGAGTTTTTACAGAAAACAGCAAAATTCTGTAAAGCAATTACCCTTCAATAAAAAGATAAATTAATTAAAAAAAAAGAAGGGTGTGTGCGTGCATATGTGTATGTGTGTCTGATGTGTGTGATGGGATGTGTGCATGTGATGGTATGTGTGTGGGGTGTCTGATGCGTGTGATGGGGTGTGAGTTTGTGTGCTGTGTGTGGTTGTGTGTTTTGTGTATGTATGTTTGATGTGTGTGATGGGGTTTGCGTGATCATGTGTGCTATGGTGTCTGTGTGATGGTATGTGTGTGAGGTGTGTGTTTGTGTGATGGTGTGTGTTCTGAGAGAAAGCTACTTCTTGAGATTTAGGGCTTCCAAATACAAATGCTGTTCTGGAAGACTTTTAAATTCATATAAATCACGATTAATGGGAGTGCAAAAAAGCAAAGAACATTTATTTTGGTTAAAAAAAAAGGCCGTTGCAATAAGTAAACCTCCAGACTATTAAGCACAGAGGGAGGGACTGTGGGGGAGAAGACGGCCCACTCCTCTCCCTGGCCTGGACAGTGAGTGAACCACCGTCAGCAGAGCAGGGAGTGAAGGGAGACGCGGGGAGACCACCGGGAGACCCCCTCCTTCTCCAGCATGGATGTGGGCGGGGTGGGTCCCTGGCACGCGTGCGCCCTCACACAGGTGCGGCCACGCACACGTGTGCGTGCACACACACACACACACACAGGCATCTGGACCAGAGTGAGGTGAGATGTCCAGGGTCCCCGTAAGCTCAAGGTCAGGCAGAAACTGGACAAGACAAGGCAGTCCCCTGTGGCTCCCCTTGAAACATGTCCCCGGGCCCAGCCCCGCTTCCCACAGGGCCAGGGCGGCCTGGCCCCCTCTGCCTGCGGGTGGGCTGCAGAGAGCACTCAGCCCGAAGAGGAGTGAAGGGTGGGGTTCACACACCCAGGAAAGGCTGTGAAGGGGGCCGCAGAGGCTGGCGGCTGGGGGTCTGAGCCGCTGGCTGTGGACGGGGCAGCTGGGGTGGAGGCGGGTGGAGGGAGGCTGGAGGCCCTGAGGCCTCCCTGCTGGGACATCCCGCTTTTCCCAAGGCTCCGATTCCCAGGATCTGAATAAACTGCTTCCCCCTGGCATGTGTCTGGGCAGCGCCCAGCTCACAGGGAGCCCCCATGCCCACCTCCAGACAGGGTGCCCCTCAGGCCAGCTGGATGTGGTTACACGGGCAGGGTCTCAAATGCCTCCCTTGCTGAGGCCCAGACCACGTGCCCACACAGTGCCCAGGGGTTGTGCAAACTCACCTGAGTTTGAGAATGGTGGCTCTGTACATGTGTCCCTGATGCTATCTTTCATCGCCCTCTGAGAGCTCACGTTTGCTTGCCTCCCCGGTGGAGCGCCAGCCCTGGGGGGTGGGTGCCATGCCCCAGAATGGGGGGCACCCTGCCCTCCTCCATGGCTCCGTGGGACCTGGACAAGTGTCAGTCTCCCCGAGGCTCAGCTGCCCTGGCTGCCTGTGGTGTGCCCCCCACCCTCCTGGGTGGGGTTAGATGGAGCCCGCATTCAGGGCTCCCTGGTGGCACACAGAAGTGCTTACTGAGATACTGTTAAATGGCTAATTCTTATTCTACAATCATCGTTCTTGTATAGATGAGGCAAACGAGACGGAGAGAACTTCTATTTCTAGACACGAGTGATCCGTCGTGGGTGGTGGAGCCAAGACTTGAACTTGAGTTCATCAGAGCCCAACACCTCTGCAGTCTCCACTGGACCCCGCTGTTTCCTAATGTGCCGAGAGTGAGGCCACCATCACAGCTCGGGGCTCCTGTGTCCTCCCCCTTTTCCCCTCCCAGCAGGTCAGAGCTTGGGGGTGGGTGATGGGATGACAGGATGGGGGTTATTGCCCACGGCCTCACCTGACAGCCTGTGTCCACCTGGGACCAGTTCCAGCATCTGGGACTCCCACACTGGATCCCAGGCTTCAGGAAATCAAAGGACCAGAAGGAGATCCCAGGGACCCACTTGCTGCCGAGTGTGAGCCCACTGAGTCCAGGGGTAAAACAGGCTGGCACCTCCTGCCCTTGGACCATAAATGTCCTCCCAGCCTAGAAAGCTGAGGGCAAGAGAAGAGTCACCAGCACATCACTAGATTCCCCAGAAGTGATGGTCAAGGGAGCTGCTTCCAGCTGTCAAACTTCCAGAGAGAGGGACACCTTTAAGAGCAGTGTGCACAGTGAAGCATGTTAAGTCGCTTCAGTCGTGTCTGATTCTTTGCAACCCCATGGACTGTAGCCCACCAGGCTCCTCTGTCCAAGGGATTCTCCAGGCAAGAATTCTCGAGTGGGTTGCCATTTCCTTCTCCAGGAATCTTCCCAACCCAGGGATCAAACCCATGTCTTTTGTGGCTCCTGCATTGGCAGGCAGATTCTTTACCACCAAGCCACCTGGGAAACCCTTAAGGGCATCAGCAACGCCAAAAACTCACAACAAAGCTCCTCCAGAAAGTGAGGACCCAGCAGGAAGTGATGCGATGGGCTGGATCTGAGGGGTGTTGGGAGCCATGGTTTGCAGGGACACCATCAGGCCCGCCTCAAATGGAAACACTGAAGTCTCATAGAGCAATGCCGGGGGGCAAGTGAGACTCGGAAATGCCGCGGGTCCACGGAACAGTGAAACCTTCGATTTACCGGAGAAGATTAGAAAAACGGCTCACCACGTCTGAGGCAGTCTTCAAGGGGAAGAACAGACCATGCTGAATGCCAACCTGCTCCCAGCCCAGGGCGTCGAACCTGCAGTGCTGGGGTGCAGAGCAGAACCAGGAGCTCTCAGGAATCCTGGGGGCATGGGACAGGTTGGGGGGCCTCCTCCCACCCCAGCACTCTGCTCATGGCAGCCTGGAGCCTAAACCACTGGGCTGGGCTTCCTCTCTCGCATCACGCTGTGAGTGCCAACCAGGCACACGTGGAATAAACCCGACCCGGTGACCACCGTCCTCTGCACGGAGACCTCTTTCCAGTGGGAAGCAGGGACAGACACGTGTGGAACTCGGGCTGCCATGAGACTCCCTCCCAGAATCGCAGCTCAGACACCAGGTGAGAAGCCCTCCACCCTGCATCCAGAGCTGTGGAGAAGTGGTCCATGGCATGGCCCACCCAGCCTCTCATCTCTGAGCCACACAGCTAAGGAGAGGGGGCACTTAGCAGTTCACATGTGGGCATTCTTTCAACAGACGTTGCTGGAAGATTGGGTTCCTGCCGTGCTGGCTGATGGGGGAGGTGGGCTGCACCTTCTGTCGACCTAAGTGACAAGGCTTCCGAGGGCAGGTGGGGAAGACCCAGTCCCCGAGGCTGCCAGAGACAGAAGCCATTCTGAGGGCCCGATGGAGAAAGAGCCTCAGGAGACATCCACCCAGGTGCCTGGGCAGTCAGGAGAAAGGAGGACAGAGGGAGAGAGAGGCAGAGAGGGAGACAGAGGCACAGAGAGGGGTGGGGGGACGCGCCGGCTGAAGGGCACAGGGCGGGGCCCCTGGATGATCCTGGCTCCTTCACCTGAGGCCCCGATAGTCACAGGTGAGTTGCTTCCTCTCTTTCCGTCTGTGTCCTTGCCTCCTAAGAGAGATTAATATAAAAAAGAATGAAATCATGCCATTTGAAGCAACATGGATGGACCTAGAGATTATCCTACAAAGTGAAGTGAGTCAGACAGAGACGAACGTCATGTGATGTCACTTATCAGTTCAGTTCAGTTGCTCAGTCATGTCCGACTCTTTGTGACCCCATGGCCTGCAGCACACCAGGCCTCCCGGTCCATCACCAACTCCCAGAGTTTACTCAGAGTCGGTGATGCCATCCAACCATCTCATCCTCTGCCATCCTCTTCTCCCCCCACCTTCAATCTTTCCCAGCATTAGAGTCTTTTCAAATGAGTCAGTTCTTCGCATCAGGTGGCCAAAGTTGCAGCTTCAGCATCAGACCTTCCAATGAATACCCAGGACTGATCTCCTTTAAGTAGGATGGACTGGTTGGAGCTCCTTGCTGTCCAAGGGACTCTCATAAGTCTTCTCCAACACCACAGTTCAAAAGCATCCATTCTTTGGCGCTCAGCTTTCTTTATGGTCCAACTCTCACATCCATATATGACGACTGGAAAAACCGATACACTTATATTTGGAATCTAAAAGAAAAAGACACAAAGGAACTTATCTCCAAAACAGTAAGAGACTCAACAGACACAGAAGGTAAAATTATGGTTACAAAAAGAGAAAGGGGACTGAGGGGAGGGATAACTTAGGAGGCTGTGATTTTCATATTCATATAAAATCCTAGGAAATCCTATGGACAGAGGAGCCTGGTGGGCTACAGTCCACGGGGTCACGAAGAGTCAGACACAACTGAGCAACCAAACAACAACAACATCTAAACGAGATAAACAACAGTGACCTACTGTGTAGCACAGGGAACTATATAACCTCTAAGGGAGAAGAATCTGAAAAGGACATGTGATACATTTTGCTGTTGCTCAGTTCCTCATCCATGTCTGACTCTGTGACCCCGTGGACTGTAGCCTGCCAAGCTCTTCTGTCCATGGGGTTCTCCAGGCAAGAACACTGGAGTGGGTTGTCATTTCCTTCTCCAGGGGATCTTCCCCATCCTGGGATCGAACCCGTGCCTCGCGCATCAGCAGGTGGATTCTTTACCACTGAGCCACCTGGGAAATTATATATATAGTGAAAGTGTTAACGGCTCAGTCACGTCTGACTCTTTGCAACCCCATGGAGTAGGGTTCCTCTGTCATGGAATTCTCCAGGCAAGAACACTGGAGTGGGTAGCCATTCTCTTCTCCAGGGGATCTTCCCAATCCAAGGACCGAACCCGGGTCTCCCGCATTTCGGGCGGACTCTACTGTTTGAGCCGTCAGTGACGCCCATATACATATACATTTATAACCAAATCTCTGGGCTGTACGCCTGCAACATACACAATATTATAAATCAACAATACTCCAGTGTTTAAAAACTTCTTTAAAAGAGAGATTGCTCACACCAGCGTTAAAGGATGGTGGAGAAGATGAACTACCCAAGCTGGCAACACCTAGCCAGGGGCCCGGGATCTCCAGGTGACCTGGAGGATGCCTCCCACCTCCTGGTGAGGCTGGTTCCGGAGCCAGCGGGTGACACTGGAGCCCGTGGGTGCCCTCGGGCTCCTCCACACAGCCGGCCAACCAGTCTCCGGATGTCCCTGCTACGGCCTCTCTGAACACAGATGAGCCCCTCCCCCAGCCCCTGCACCGACCCCCCGCAGCCTCACCCTACATCCCAACCAAGGTGTCTGGCAGGTTCATTCTGTGTCCCAAGTGTGGTTTCCTTTTCCCTTAAAATGCCACTCAGGGGTGACTCATGCCGGCAGTGAACTGTGCTCACAGCACACGGGAGGCAGCCCTCCACCTCTCCGGACTCACCCAGAAGCCAGGAGCGGGCCTGGGCCATCCTAACTCGAGCACAGGAGATGACTCAGCAGCCTGGGCGAGGAGTCTGCGCTGCTGCCAGGATGGGCCAGAGAGGCAGGGCCATCGCCCCGGAGCCTGGCCTGCGGAACACCGACCACGTGCATTTCTGCAAGACTGCTCTTGCTCTAAGAGGAGCCTGGATCCTGCTAAAAGCAAATGGCCCAGTGAGCGGAGCACTGGGGAGAGCATGTGGTCCTGCACCTTCGTGAAGCTGCCTCCCCTGCCAGGCTCGGCAAAGAGCAGCCCAGAGATTCCTCATCCTGCCCTTGAGGGGTGAGACTAGGCAGGGTGATCCAGGATAATACTCACAGGCAGAGGTCTTTTATTTACATCACTGCTGTTGTTTTAGTTGCTAAATCATGTCCAACTCTTTTGTGACCCCTATAGACTGTATCCTGCCAGGCTCCTCTGTGCATGGGACTTCCCAGGCAAGAATACTGGAGTGGGTTGTCATTTCCTTCTCCAGGGGATCTTCCTGGCTCAGGAATAGAACCTGCATCTCCTGCATGGTAGGTAAATTCTTTACCACTGAGCCACCTGTGTTTATATACGTACAAATGGACTATTTCTTTTTTCTATTTCTGGCTCCTCGAGGGAGTAGCTGGAGCCAGGGTTTTTTCTGTCGATACCTCAGAAGCACACTTGTGGCTTCCCTGGAATACCTGGCATACCTAGAACACCGGTCACCCCTGCTCCGGGTCCCAGGGAGGGACAGGACGGGGCTGGTGTTGGCTCAGCTCATGCCTCCAGCAGCCCCTGAGAAGCAGAGGCGATGAGGAAAGACCCAGGTGACATGGTCCTCCCCACAGGCTCCACCCGGGATCCCTGGAAGGACCACAGGAACCCTCAGCTCAGCGGTGACACGCAGCCCTTTGTGGACAGCGTGAGATGTGGACAGACTCTGAATATATTTGAATTGATTCTCAGCCTATTTCCCTGTGAATCACATTCATATTTAAGAGCAAGTGATATGCCAGGGCCTGTGATTCACAGACCTGCCAGCCCCCAGCCCTCATCGCACAAACTCTGCGGCCATTTCTTGGGAGAAACCGCACTGATGCCAGGGTCTGCTACCCTGCCCTTTTGCAGTATCTCTGGCATCCAGCTGGGCATAGCTTCACCTACCACATCTCCCAGGAAACCCCTCTTCATCTCACGAGACTGGGCTCCAGCTGCAGGTCATCCCAGAGCCCTTCCTTCCCTCATCCTTCCAGACTGAGCAAGCATCGTAGACCTACCCGGCACCATTCCCATCCCATCACCACTTGCCGTGAGGCCATAGCTAGGGCTTCCTAGGGTTTAGAACCATCCCTGGGGGACCGGCTGGCCACCTGGTGACAGGCTGATTACATTAAGGACCGTACATCATGGAGGAGGCAGAGATGCAGCCGCACAGGAATAAACACGTCTTGTGGATGTGGAATCTGCCTTTCCTTGCCTGGAACGCTTCTTCCACCACCATCGTCCGTGGGCTCACAGGAGGCATCATCTGCCAACATGAAGTTCCTCCCAGCACTGCAGCTGGTCAGGGAACCCTTGCACAGCAACGAGAGGGCAGTCGAGGGCCCGTGCCCACGGAATTAAGTGGTCTTACCTCATGCTCCATCACCCATCCGGAAGCAGATGGCCTGAGTGAAAGGTAAGATGATACACTGGAGACAGCTATGGGGCCGTGGGATTCAAGGTCCTGAGAGGACGGTTGCCCTACAGGATATACAGCCACGCTGCAAGTCAGACGGTCATACGGACTTTCTCCCCGTAACGCATGGCCTGGGAATCAAGGAGTCCAAGTAGCAGTGGTCACTCTCACGGCTGCACCTGCTCATCTAGCAGCTACATTAAGGAAACTCATGTGCCCAAAACTAAAATATGACCAACACTTGATGCTGTCCATTCAAATGACAATTTATAAGCAGAAAAAGTTGCATTAATATTTTCATTTCACTCCCATGACTATTCATGACATTGATCATCTTTTATCTTGTTCATTGCTATTTGATATTTCATAAACAAAATTTCTTTAGCCAAATGCTTTGACCATTCACACTGGGTGACCTTTTCCTTATTAGTTAATAGGTGTTATTTTTAATATCCCAGGTAATTATAATTTTTTATTGGAGTAAAAATTCCTTTTTTTGTTTATGTTGTCATTTATTAATCAGATTTTATTTTTATTTTAATTAGGTCAAATCTTCCTATATTTCTCATTTTCTCATGGTTTCTAAATTCTGTACTTTGTTTTGGAAGAACTTTTATATACCAAATAAACACAGAAAACATTTACCTTTTCTTCTCCTATTTTATGATGTATGATATTATCTGTCATTATATGATTTGACATTTGTTCCAGTGTCCTTTATTTAGTAATCTAACCTTTCTCCATGAATTTGAAATGCCTCCTTTACAGCCTTATCATACACTAGAAGTTGATATTTATATGACTGTATTTCTTGCCCTTGTTCCATTCATTTAAATATTATTTATCACACAAATAGCATGCTGCTTTACCTACTTAAGCATTGTCCTGTATTTTGATATTCCATGGAGCATCTCTTCTCTTCTTTGCCTTTATAAAATCAAGACAAAAAAACAATGATTTGGTCTACTTCAGTTCAGTTTAGTTCAGTTGCTCAGTCGTGTCCGACTCTTTGCGACCCCATGAATCACAGCACGCCAGGCCTCCCTGTCCATCACCAACTCCCAGAGTTCACTCAAACTCACATCCATTGAGTCAGTGATGCCATCCAGCCATCTCATCCTCTGTCGTCCCCTTCTCCTCCTGCCCCCAATCCCTCCCAGCATCAGAGTCTTTTCCAATGAGTCAACTCTTTGCATGAGGTGGCCAAAGGACTGGAGTTTCAGCTTTAGCATCATTCCTTCCAAAGAACACCCAGGGCTGATCTCCTTTAGAATGGACTGGTTGGATCTCCTTGCAATCCAAGGGACTCTCAAGAGTCTTCTCCAACACCACAGTTCAAAAGCATCAATTCTTCGGCACTCAGCTTTCTTCACAGTCCAACTCTCACATCCATACATGACCACTGGAAAAACCATAGCCTTGACTAAACAGACCTCTTTGTTGGCAGAGTAATGTCTCTGCTTTTGAATATGCTATCTAGGTTGGTCATAACTTTTCTTCCAAGGAGTAAGCATCTTTTAATTTCATGGCTGCAATCACCATCTGCAGTGATTTTGGAGCCCAAAAAAATGAAGTCTGA